>NW_022196905.1:53856564-53944844 GCF_008632895.1 Mastomys coucha | reverse complement strand
AAAAAAAAAAAAAAAAAAAAAAAGACACTAGAACAAATTAGTTACAAGAATTCATTCCCTTCAAAAGTCAGAAACTGATCATTGAAAATAGAAATAATTTCAGCAAGTTATATTAAAATATAGCTTTTTAAAAAATTACACTGAATTTATTTACTTTTTATTAGATATTTTCTTTATTTACATTTCAAATGTTTTCCCCTTTCCCAGTTTCCCCTCTAACCCCCCCCATCTCCTCCCTCCTCCCCCTGCTCACGAACCCACCCTTTCCTGTTTTCTGGCCCTGGGATTCCCCTACACTTAGACATAGAGCATTCACAGGACCAAGAACCTCCCCTCCCATTGATGACTTACTAGACCATTCTTTGTTACATATACAGCTAGAGCCATGAGTACCACTATGTGTATTCTTTTGTTGATAGTTTAGTCCCTGGAAGCTCTTGGCGTACTGGTTAGTTCATATTGTTGTTCCTTCTATGGGGCTGCAAACCCCTTCAGCTACTTGCGTCCTTTCTCTAGCTCCTTCATTGGGGACATTGTGCTTAGTCCAAATATATATAGCTTTTTATTTATGGGCAGGAAAATTTCTATGGTACCTAGTGTATACTGAAGGATGACTTCATAGTTGGTTGTAGACACATATGTTTTGAAATAAGAGTGATCTAGCACTGCAAACACCATTGCTACAATTCTTATTGATTACCTATGAGTGTGAATTGGCAAGTATAACTCAGTACTTTTATTAATAAAACAAGTAAATTGATTCTAAATATAGCACACCATACTAGGGAAGTACCTAGAAGGTAGTTAGTACTACTATAATTATTGTTCAAGTAAATATCAAAGCATGGGTTCATTTCTTAAGCTGGTAAGGAATATCCTATTTTTCTCTGATATCACTTGTATTTGATGTCCTATTATAATTTAAGTTATAATCTCTAAAATAAAGTAAGGCTCATCATCAGGCATTATGGAACAGAACAAATCCTGATATTGAAAATTTGATAAGCAATAAGAAATTATAGGCCAATTTGCATAAACTTGTGGAACATAAATCATCAATTCATTTTCTAATATCATTAAAGCCAATTGATAGTCACAAACTCAGAATAAAGTGTTAACTCCCTAAGTTATTTATATCACTATAAAAGTGCATGCCTATATTAACTGTGTAGACACAAGAGATTTGAATGTTTCAATAGCAAAATGAAAGAAACAATGTTTTGTTAGCACCTATAATATTAATTTCCCTACAGTTCATATGCAAGCCTATAATGATGGCTGTGGATGGAAAGATTAGGAATAAAGTTCTAAAGGACCAGAGTCATAATTATTGGAATTGATATTCTTATTTAAAAAGATTAAATGGATTTTATTTTTCTCTTCTGCAACATGACATCATATAAAACTGTTTATGAAATGAGTATCAAATAATCAAATACAGAGGAGTTACTGTTGTCTCAATCTTGAGCTTCTTTACTTCTACTGTGGGGAAAAATGAATGTCTGGTTGTTTATAAACCATCTTGTTTATAGTCTACATATGAGCCCATATAGAAGAAAACATTTATCTCATTAGAATTATTTCTATTCTCTGAAAGCTAAACTTTTCTTACTTTTTAAGTATATATTCCTATGGGTTAAAGGATTTCTTAGTCCTTTTGCCTTGTTAACTCCTATACATGAAAGGATTTCGGGTTTGGATCTGAAGAATATACTGAAAAAGACTGTATTTTGAGTAAAGGCATTATGAGCAGAAATATTAACATAATGCAGGGAAACAGGTGGGGTTTTGAGGGAAATAAAGCCTCTTTATCCATATATGCCTACACAAGAAGGATGGAAGTCAGATGTTATATGAATGATGAGCATCCTATGTACATTATTACAGCCATGTTGTCTTTGATCTCAGGAAAATAGGATGTTACCATTTCAGGTTATAGATGCATAACATTGATGGTGTTGTCAAAATGTGGGGAGCTATTAGTTAATGTTTTTCCATCAAAAGAGCTGTATCACAGGTAGCCCTGGTGTCTTAGGATCTGTTAGCTTACAGTTTGTATGAAGAAGTACTTAAGATGGTGGTGAAAGACATGACTGCAGAAGATTTTGATGTGGGTGACCTTAGCTTGTTAGGAACTTTCCTGGACATGTGTGGAGTTTCCTCGTCTTGAAAACAGATTTGTATATATTGTGCCTTTATATATAAAATTTTTTCTTGGACATTTTAGTGAGTATATTTTTATTGAAAATTTTCCCTTTTGAAAATTTACAGAAATAACATTATATCTGTTTATACACATATTTTCTAGATAGTGTAATTCCTAGTATGAATGTGATGATGTGATAGTGTTTCTTAGATATTTGTGTGAGTAAATAAATGCTGCAACATTTTAAGAATTATGAGAATATAGTAATTAACACCTGAGGATGCAGAATAACATAGAATAGCATTAGGAAAATTTAAAGGTACACATTTTCTGAATGAGTAAATATTCCTTTAAGATTATGGAGATATCCAACACAGTTCTAAACAAGTACTAGTACTTATATAGCAAAATAAAAACACCTGGAAGAATATTTGCAGCTAACAGTAAAATTACAATTTATAAATGTTTTAAATTTTAGGTTTTATCAAAATAATCATAAACTAGGTGGTATACAAAATATAAATATGTATCTCACAGTCACAGATTATACAATGCCCCAATGCAGGGGACTACTCTTCAATATTTCTGAACCTCCATTTTCTTGTTGACATGTGGCATTTCCTTAGTCTAAAGGGCACTGGTGTGATGAAACTCTAATCCTTGAATCTAATCCCTTTATCTAAGTGTAAGACATTTTAATCTAACAACATGGCTACACTGTTGGGAATACAGACATGACTTAGTGTTCCTCTTTAATATAAAACAATGAAGGTAAAGTTAACTTTTTGTAGGGAAGCAGCCATGTTTGAAAATGATGTCTAATTAAGAGGCAGACAAAGTAATGAATCAGACAAAAATTTGACAGAAGGAGGGAGAATCAGGATATGACAAACTCTTACTGGAAATGCACAGGAAAGAAAAGCTATCCAAGGCTAATACAGGAGAGGGAGTCATTCAGTTGTGTTCAGTCAATTCAGTCCAGACAGTTCAGTCAACTTGGTGCAAGTCAGTCAGTTGGGAATTAGTACAGTGCCCTGTAATTCAGTACAGGTCAGCAAAGGCAGTTGAAGCCAGAGAATAAGGAGCCTGTACTAGTCAGGGTTTTCTAGAGTCATAAAACTTATGGAATGAACAAATATATATATATATATATATATATATATATATATATATATATATATATACACACTACAAATATACATATATTTGGAATAAATTACAGTCTACAATCCAATTTACCCTGTTGGGGTCTGGGATTGGCTATGCATTAACCACTCAGACATCACTCTCAGATACGATGGAAATTTATTGGACACTTTATTCAGACTTATCCTTCAGGACAACAAAAAGGATGCATGAGACCAAGTTTGTGGTAGCATTCTGTTCTTGGGGCATGCTTTTTATAGGAACACCCAGGTTCAAAGTTTAAAAGGCAAGCAGGAAAGTGGTAAAATATTTTTGGCTAACTAGACAAAGTATTATTAGCTAAACTTTAAGCTGATTGGTACTAAGTGAAGTAAGAAGGGTGGAGTACATGTAGTAAACAACTGAATTTCAGAACATTGAGATAAAGGAGTAGAAATAATACAACCATTGTAGGGCAGTGGTCTGTTCAAGCAACTTAGGCTCAGTCAAGATAGGTCTGAACCCCAGTGACCCAGTTGGTAATATCTTTGCCTGCAAGGGACAGAAGGTGTTCAGCCAGAACTCCTGAGTCTTTGGCCCCTGTTTGAGTCACAACCTCTCACAGCTGCCCCCACAGGGGATGTGTGCTCTATCAGGTAGACAATGCCCCAAGCTCCCAGCATTCTAGCTGGACCCTACTCCCAGTTATCTGACCACAAACAAGCATAGCTCACCCCACAGATAGCCATGCCTCATATAATATAAAGGGTGGTTTACTCTCGCCTCCCTCTCTTGCTTTTTGTCCTCTCTTGCTTCCTTTCTTCCTCTCTTGCCTTCTTCCTCTCTCTCTTGTTCTATGTTCCCTCTCTTGCTCTCTTGCTTTCTTCTTCTCTTTTCTCTCTCTTCTTCTCTTCTCCTCTCCTTTCTCTCCTTTCCTTCTCTCTACTTGACCAGCCTATTTTCTCTTTCCTAGAATAAAATATATCATTTATATATTGCCTCCTTTTTGACTAATGTTACCCGTCATAGGCCTCAACAGCAGGGAGAGAGCTCCAGGCCACTAGGCCCACAAACCATAACTTTCTGAATTAGTAGCATTCTTTAATGGCAGGTAAATTGATAACTCCTAAAAAAAGTGTATGAACTAAATTTCACCTTTTGAGCAACATGGAGGCTACATACAAAATGGATACAATTATGTCAGACCATACTAACTTAACAATGGCCAAATGTGAATGTGAAATTCAAGAATCTAATAGTTGCTCAGTGCCATGAGGCAGGGTGTTTCAGCTGGTCTTCTGCAAAAGCTGGAATTCAGAAGATGTAGAGAAGTAATCTTCAATACACGTGCTGGCAAGTAAGTATAAGCATGTGAAGAAGGAACATTTCCTTTTTTATGTAAGCCTGTTGTAGAAGATATGCTTCTGATTAAAGATATGTACCATGATGCCTGGATTATTTTTTACTGGATGCATTTGTTTACACTGTACATGCTATGTCCCAGGATGATCTTGAACTCATAGATCTGTTCATCTCAGACTCCTGAGGATTAAAGGTTTGAACCACCTTTCTTGACCTCCAGCTTTTAATGGCCACTAGGACTCCAGATTCGGATCAAAGATATATATCATCTACAAGATGCCAATCAAAAGCCTGGGTTGTCCAGCCTCAAAATCTAGATAACAGATGTGCCCAACATTACCAGATTGTAGTTCATCACAGATATAGAAAATTGACAACCAGGAATAACCATCACAGAGCCAAATTAGAACAAATTGCAAGAGTTAGTTTGAAGCCAAGCAAGCATTTCACTGAAGTGAAAATCTCTAAATTAGTCAACTTAGAGAGGAGTTTGAGCCAGAACACTTGAATTAAACCAGTCAACCAGACTTCAGAAAGAAGTAGAAATGGTGAGCTTATTTGGAAATAAGCCTCCAAGATGATAAACACATCAGACAAATAAAATTTATTTTTACATTTAATTCCACTTTTAAGTACCATAAGGGGTTTAAACATTGTGATGGCTAATGTTCATAGTCAACCTTATAGAATCTAAAATCACCTGGGAGAGGGTCATCTTTGGTCATATAAATAGGTTACTTTTCTGTTGTAATAAACTACTGCGAATAAAAACAACATAAGGATGAGTTTATTTTGACTTAAGCTTGAAGACGATTAGATGTCCACAATACAGGGAAACTTGGCAACAAGAGGAGGAAGCTGGGAAATCACATCTCCACAGCATGCAGGAAACATAAAGACAGAAAACAGGAAGGAGAACAATGTTATAAAATTTCAAAGCCATGTACTTTCTCCAGCAAAGCTTCATGTCCTAAAGGTTTCATAACCCCTCAAATGGCACTAAAACCAGGACACCATGAGTTTATAGATGAGGCTTATGGAGAGATGCCTAGTTCTCAAGGTCATAGCATGCCAGTGGGAAATGATCTTGTTTACATTAATTGATGTGGGATGATTCCTTAATTGTATTTTAGAACATTTTCAGTAAATGCATGTATAAGTGATCTTATATTTGTGCTATAAAAACATTGAGTACCTTATGAAAAATTTGTAAGATATGTTAAGCAGGTCATTCTTAGAAAGTGAAGACCAGGCTATACCACTCCTGAGCATATACTGAAAAGATGTTCTACCTTGGCACAGAGACACATGTTCCACTATGTTCATTGTAGACCTATTTGTGATAGCCAAAAGCTGGAAATGACCCAGATGTCCCACAATGGAAGAATGAATACAGAAAATGTGGTTCACTTACACAATGGAATACTACTCAGCTACTATGAATAAGGACATCCTGAGATTTGCAGGCAAGTGGATGGAGCTAGAAAATATTATCCTGAGTGAGATAACTCAGACCCAAAAGGACACATATAGTATGTTCTCACTAGTAAGTGGACACGAGCCAAAAAAGTTCAGAATACCTAGGATACAATCCACAGAACTCAGGAAGGTCAACAAGCTTAAGGGCCCAAGTAAGGATGCCTTAATCCTACTTGGGAGGAAGAAGAAAGCAATCAAGGGGAAGGAGGGGAAGAGGGAGGGAGGGATTTGGGTTAGAGACAGGTAGGAGAGGTGAAAGGGGAAACAGGATCAGGTATTGGAATAGAGAAACAGGAATGAAGCCCTGAGAGCCAGTAGAAAGAATGGAAACAGGCAACCTCAGAAGTGAGAGGTTGAGGACCTTCTAGAATGTACCAGAGACCTGGGAGGTGAGAAATTCTCAGGACTCAAAGTGAGGGACATTAGATAAAATGCTTAACAGTGGGGAGGAGGAACTTGTAGAATCCACCTCTAGTAGAAAAACAAGGCAACAAGTGAGGGATGGGGTTGCCATCCCACAGTCACTATGGCATAACACTGTTACTGATTTTGTGGTGTGCTTGCAGACAGGAGCCTAGCATGACTACCCTCTGACAGGCTCAACAAATAGCTGGAAGAGTCAAATACAGATACAACTTACCAATGGACAGAAGCTGGGAACCCCTGTGGTTACATTAGGGAAAGGCTGTAAGAAACTAAGGAGGACAACCTCATAGTAAAACAGTCTCAACTAATCTGCACCTCCAAGTTCTCTCAGATACTAAGCCATCAACCAGCAATCTCAACTATCCTGGACCCTCAAGATTTCTCAGATATTATGCTGCCCATCACACATGATACACTACCTGATATGCATCCTCCGACACATATACAACAGAGGACTGCTTGGTTTGGCCACAGTGAGAGAAGATGTACCTAACCCTAGAGAGACTTGAGGTCCCAGGGTGTAGGTCTGGTGGAGTGGGGGTGGGTGGATGGGGACATCCTCTAGAGACAGGGGAGGATGAATGGGATGAGGAACTATCAGAGGTCAGACCAGAAGGAGAATAATGACTGGACTGAAAAAAAGATTAAATAGTAATAATAAAATAGTAGTACTAGTAATAATAATAATGATAATAATAATAATGATAATGATAATGATAATGATAATAATAGTACTTAAGTTAATTTCTAAAACTGAGTAATTCTTACTTTTTGTCTCCCTTTACACCACACAACCAAGTTGTGATTCATATGTACAGGAAGCAATATTATTTTTTGTTTTTTTATCCAAGTACTCTTTTTTTATTAGATATTTTCTTTATTTAAATGTCATATGATTTCTACTTACCCAGTTTACTCTACAAAAAAAAAAACCAACAAGAACAAACCCCTGTTCCCTGCCCCCTTCCCCTGGTCATCACACAACCCTCTTTTGCTTACTGGCCCTGCCATTCAACTACACTGGGGCACAGAAACTTCACAGGGCCAAGGGACTCTCCTTCCATTGATGACTGACTTGACCTCTACTATACACATGCTGCCAGAGCCAACAGTCCCACCATGTGTAGTCCTCGGTTGGTGGTTTAGTCCCTGGGAGCTCTGAGGGTACTAGTTAGTACATATTGTTGTTCATGTTAAGGGGCTGCAAACCCTTCAGCTCCTTGGGTCTTTTCTCTAGCTGCTTCATTGGGGACCCTGGGCTCAGTCCAATGGATGGCTATGAGCCTCTACTTCTATATTAGTCGGGTTCTGTCAGAGCCTCTCAGGAGACAGCTATATTAGGCTGGAGTGCCCTTCCTTCAGTCTCAGCTCCATAGTTAGTCTCTGCAACTCCTTCCATGAGTATTTTGTTTCCCCTTTTAAGAAGGAATGAAGTGTCCACATTTTGGTCTTCCTTCTTCTTGAGTTTCTTTTGGTTTATGGATTATACTTCGAGTATTCCGAACTTCTGGGCTAATAACCACTTCTCAGAGCCTGCATACTATGTGGGTTCTTTTGTGATTGGGTTACTTCACTCAGGATGATATTCTCCAGATCCATCCATTTCCCTAAGAATTTTATAAATTCATTGTTTTCAATAGCTGAGTAGTACTCCATTGTGTAGATGTACCACAATTTCTGTATCCATTCCTCTGTTGAGGGACATCTGAGCTGTTTCCAGTTTCTGGCTAATATAAATAAGGCTGCTATGAACATGGTGGAGCATGTGCCCTTATTAAATGTTGGAGCATCTTCTGTGTTTATGCCCAGGAGTGGTATAGCTGGGTCCTCTGGTTATGTCCAATTTCTGGAGGAACTGCCAAACTGATTTCCAGAGTGGTTGTTCCAGCTTACAGTCCCACCAGCAATGAAGTATTCCTCTTTCTCCACAACCTCTCCAGCATCTGCTGTCACCTGAGTTTTTTTTAATCCTAGCCATTCTGACTGTTGTGTGGTAGAATCTCAGAATTGTTTTGATTTCCATTTTCCTGATGACTAAGGATGTTGAACATTTCTTAAGGTGCTTCTCAGTCATTCGGTATTTGTCAGTTGAGAATTCTTTGTTTAGATCTGTGCCCCATTTTTTAAATAGGCTTATTTGTTTCTCTGGAGTCTAACTTCTTGAGTTCTTTGTAGACATTGGATATTAGCCCTCTATCAGATATAGGGTTGGTAAAGATCTTTTCCCAATTTGTTGGTTACAGTTTTGTTCTATTGACAGTGTCTTTTGCCTTACAGAAGCTTTGCAACTTTATGAGGTCCCATTTGTCAATTCTTGATCTTAGAGCATAAGCTATTGGGGTTCTGTTCAGGAAATTTTCCCCTGTACCTATGTGCTTGAGGCTCTTCCCCACTTTCTTTTCTATTAGTTTCAGTGTATCTGGTTTGATGTGGAGGTCCCTGATCCACTTTGACTTGAGCTTTGTACAAGGAGATAGGAATGGATTGATTTGCATTCTTCTACATGCTAACTGCCAGTTGAGCCAGCACAATTTGTTGAAAATGCTGTATTTTATTTTAACTTTATGATTTTACCTCCTTTGTCAAAGATTAAGTGACCATAGGTGTGTGGGTTCATGTCTGAGTCTTCAATTCTTTTCCATTCATCTACCTACCTGTCACTGTACCAATACCATGTACAGCTCTGTTGAACAGATTAAGGTCTGGGATTGTGATTCAACCAGAGGTTCCTTTATTATTGAGAATAGTTTTGTCTATCCTGGTTTTTTGTTGTTGTTGTTGTTGTTATTCCAGATGAATTTGCAAATTATTCTTTCTATCTTTCTAAGTCTGTGAAGAATTGAATTGTAATTTTGATGAGGATTGCATTGAATCTGTAGATTGCTTTTGGCAAGATGGCCATTTTTACTATATTAATCCTGCCAATCCACAAGCATGGAGATTGTTCCATCTTTTGAGATCTTCTTCAATTTCCTTCTTCAGAGACTTGAAGTTTTTGTCAAACAGATCTTTTACTTGCTTAGTTAGTGTCACACCAATGTATTTTCTATTATATGTGACTATTGTGAAGGGTGTTGTTTGCATAATTTCTTTCTCTGTTTATCCTTTGTGTAGAGGAAGGTCCCTTATTTGCTTGAGTTAATTTTGTATCCAACTACTTTGTTGAAGTTGTTTATCAGGTTTAGGAGCTCTCTGGTGGAATTTTTGGGGTCACTTAAGCATACTATCTTATCAACAGCAAACAGTGATAATTTGACTTCTTCTTTTCCAAATTGTATCCCTTTTATCTTTTGTTGTCTAATTGCTCTGGCTAGGACTTCAAGTACAATATTGAATACGTAGGGAGAGAGTGGGAAGCATTGTCTAGTCCCTGATTTTAGTGGGATTGCTTCAAGTTTCTCTCCATTTAGTTTGATATTGACTACTGGTTTGCTGTACATTGCTTTTACTCTGTTTAAGTATAGGCCTTGGATTCCTGATCTTTCCAAGACTTTTATCATGAAGCTATGCTGGATTTTGTCAAATGCTTTCTCAGCATCTAATGAGATGATCATAAGGTTTTTTTCAGTGAGTTTGTTTATATAGTGAATTATGTTGATGGATTTCCAAATATTGAACCATCCTTGCATCCCTGGGATGAAGCCTACTTGATCATAGTGGATGATCGTGTTTATGTGTTCTTTGATTCAGTTTGCAGGAATTTTATTGAGTATTTTTACATTGATATTCATAAGGGAAATTCATCTGAAGTTTTCTTTCTTTGTTAAATCTTTGTGTGGTTTAGGTATAAGAGTAATTGGGGCTTCATAGAACGAATTGGGTAGAGTACCTTCTGATTCAATTTTGTAGAATAGTTTGAGGCGTATTGGTTTTAGGTCTTCTTTGAAGGTTTGATAAAACTCTGCACTAAACCCATCTGGTCCTGGGCCTTTGTTTTGGTTGGGAGACTATTAATGACTGTTTCTATTTCTTTAGCAGATGTGGGACTGTTTAGATCATTGATCTTGTCTTGATTTAAAGTTAGTACCTGGCATCTGTCTAGAAAATTGTCCATTTCATCCAGGTTTTCCAGTTATTTTGAGTATAGGATCTCATGATATTTGGATTTCCTCAGTGTCTATTTTTATGTTTCCCTTTTCTTTTATGATCTTTTAATTAGTATACTATCTCTATGCCTTCTTGTTATTCTGGCTAAGGGTTTATCTATTTTGTTAATTTTCTCAAAGAACCAGCTCCTGGTTTGGTTGATTCTTTGTATATTTCTTTTTGTTTCTGTTTGGTTGATATCAGCCCTGAGTTTCTTTATTTCCTGCCTTTGACTCCTCTTGGGTGAATTTGCTTCTTTTTGTTCTAGAGTTTTCAGATGTGCTGTCAAATTGCTAGTGTATGCTCTCTCCAGTTTCTTTTGGAGGCACCTAAAGCTAAGAGTTTTCTTCTTAGGACTGCTTTCATTTTCTCCTATAAGTATGGTATATTGTGGCTTCATTTTCATTAAACTCTAGAAAGTCTTTAATTTCACTCTTCATTTCTTCCTTGACCAAGTTATAATTGAGTAGAGTGTTGTTAAGCTTCCACATGTATGTGGGCATACTACTGTTTATGTTGTTATTGAAAAGCAGCCTTAGTACATGGTGATCTGATAGGATACAAGGAATTATGTCAACTTTCTTGTATCTGTTGAGGCCTGATCTGTAACCAATTTTATGGTCAATTTTGGAGAAGGTACCATGAGGTGCTAAGAAGAAGGTATATCCTTTTGTTTTAGGACAAAAAGTTCTACAGATATCTGTTAAATCCATCTGTTCCATAACTTCTGTTAGTCTTACTATATCTTTATTTAGTTTGTGTTTCCATGATCTGTCTATTGCAGAGAGTGGGGTATTGAAATCTCCAAATATTGTTTGTGGTGCAATGTGTGCTTTGAGCTTTAGTAAAGTTTCTTTTTATGAATGTAGATACTCTTTGATTTTGAGCATAGAAGGTCAGAATTGAGATTTCATCTTGGTAGGTCATACCTTTGATGAATATGAAGTGTCTCTCCTTATCTTTTTTGATCTCTTTAGGGTGAAAGTCAATTTTATTAGATATTAGAATGGGTACTCCAGCTTTTTTCTTCAGACCATTGTCTTTGGAGTATTGTTTTCCAACCTTTTATTTTGAGGTAGTGTCTGTCTTTATCAGTGAGGTTGGTTTCCTGTGGGTCACAAAATGTTGTATCCTGTTTATGTACCCTGTCTCATAGTCTATATCTTTTTATTGAAAATGAGTCCATTGATATTAATAGATATTAAGGAAAGGTAAATGTTGCTTCCTATTATTTTTGTTGTAAAGTAGGAATTCCTTTCATGTGGCTATCTTCTTTTAGTTTTGTTGTAAGATTACATTTTTATTTTTTCAAAGTTGTAGTTTCTCTCCTTTTATTGGAGTTTTCCATTTATTACCCTTTGAAGGGCTGGATTTGTGGAAATATATTGTGTGAATGTGGTTTTATCATGGAATACTTTGGTTTCTCCATCTATTGTAATTGAGAGTTTTGCTGGCTATAGTAGTCTGGGCAGGCATTTGTGTTCTCTAAGGGTCTGTATGGCATCTGCTTAGGATCTTCTAGCTTTCATAGTCTCTGGTGAGAAGTCAGGTGTAATTCTGATAGGCCTGCCTTTATATGTTACTTGACATTTTTCCCTTACTGCTTTTAGTATTCTTTCTTTGTTTTGTGCATTTGGTGTTTTGACTATTATGTGGCGCGAAGAACTTCTTTTCTGGTCCAGTCTATTTGGAGTTCTATAGGCTTCTTGTATGTTCATGGATATCTCTTTCTTTTGGTTAGGAAAGTTTTCTTCTATAATTTTATTGAAGTTATTTACTGGCCCTTAATTTGGAGGTCTTCACTCTCTTCTATTCCTATTATCCTTAGGTTTTGTCTTCTCATTGTGTCCTGGATTTCCTGGATGTTTTGGGTCAGGAAGTTTTTGCATTTTGCATTTTCTTTGTTATGTCAATGTTTTCTATGGTATCTTCTGTGCCTGAAATTCTCTCTTCTATCTCTTGTATTCTGTTGGTGATGATTCCATCTATGGTTCCTGACTTCTTTCCTAAGATTTCTAACTCTAGAGTTGTCTCTCTTTTTGATTTCTTAATGGTTTCTACTTCCACTTAGGTCCTGGATGGCTTTGCTAAATTCCTTCACCTGTTTGTGCTTTCCTGTAATTCCTTAAGGGATTTTTGTGTTTCCTGTTTAAGGGCTTCTACTTGTTTACTCATGCTCTCCTGTAATTCTTTAAGGGATTTTTTTGTTTCCTCTTTAAGGGCTGTACCTCATTACCTGTGTTCTCCTATATTTCATGTTCTTCTTAAATTCCTCTAGCACCATTGTGAGATATGATTTTTAGATCCAAATCTTGCTTTTTCGGTGTTTTGAAATATCCAGATCTTGCTGTGGTGGGAGTACTAAGTTCTGATGAAGCCAAGTATTCTTGGTTTCTGTAGATAAGATGCTTGCATTTGCCTTTTGCCATTTGTTGATATTTGGTGTTAGATGTTCTTGCTGTCTCTGACTAGAGCTTGTTCCTCCTGTGGGTCTCTAAGCCTGTGTCAGCACTTCTCGTCGATCAACTCTCCTCTAGTAAAACTTGGTTGCAGATGGCCTTGGATCAGTTGTCTGTCCTGAGTCCTGGGGTCAGAACACACCCTGTAGACAGGATCTCCACTTGCAGGAAAGGTGCAGAGAAGGCTGCGGATCTGTTGTCCCTCCTAGGTGTGGTCTGAGGTAGAAAGGATCCTGAACAGGCTATCCTGCCACTTGTGAGGCCTGTGTCTCCCGGCTGGTCCCACCTTAGAAAGTCACCAGAGAGAGAATTGAGGATCTCACCAGAGTCCCTGTTTTAGAGCACTCCATGAAGGCAGGCTCTCTGCTTGCAGCAGAAAGCAATATTGTTAAGTCTGATAATCTTATCTTTTAGTATCAGTATCAAATATGTCACTCATGACTCATGAGACCACTGTGATAACTGACTCATGCTTCTTAGATCTGCCTTTAGGTCATCGTTCTTACTTATTGTGTAAGCAAGGAAGGCGTCCTCTTTCCATCCTACAGTGATATTTTGCTCCTTGCTTGGATTTCTTTCTCACTTAGATTCCAGTCTCCTACAAACCACTGATATGCTTTCACCTACCAAAAAGGTTACTGACAATGTTTGACTTGGGTCACTGTGGTCCACATACGTATTCTCAGTAATGACATTTTTCATCCCATCTCAAGGCATTTAAGTGAAATGTATTGGATAGAAGAAGCTCTTTCTTGAGTCTCATTAAGTCAATTGGCTTTCTTTCCATCTCCCTTCTCCTCTCCCTCTGCCTCCCTCACTCCTTGCCCCCTCTGTCTTTTGCACACATACACACACACACACACACACACACACACACACACACACACACACATATGGTGCATGTACATGTATGTGTAGAGGCTAGATGTTGATTTTAGGTGATTTATTTAACCAGTATACACTTTGCTTGAACACAAAGATCATAAATTTTGCTAACTTGACTAGATAAATTTGAGTTTGATCCTAGATTAGTATCTATCTGTCTTCACCCTCATAATCATGGAAATGGAAGATCATACCATATAAGCATTTCTGGGAATGCTGGGGATCCAGCCTCAAGTCCTTATGTCCTTATACAGAATGTACTTTACTCCACTGAACTGTAACTCTAGCAGCACTTGGGATTCTTCAATTGGTGTGATTTTATAAATATTCTTTACCTACACTTCTTCTAAGAGGAAACTTCCAAAATCCTTACCAGTTCATACTTAATAGGAGATGAATATTTGAAATAGATACGGAACAAAGGAAGAAGAAGAAAATAAACTCCATTAAGCATTGGGTAAAGACCTAAACAGTAAGTTCACAAAAATTAATACAGAATGATACCCAAATACCATTGAGATGCTTAAAGGGATGATCAGCATCTCCAGTCATCAAGGAAATGAAAATCAAAACTACTCTGAAATTTTAGTTTACACCTGTAAGAATGACCAAGATTAATAAAGCAAATGACTTCTCATGCTGATAAGGATGTAAGGAAAGAGGAGCCCCCACCCCTTGATATTGGGAGTTAAAATGTGTACAGCTATGATATTGCTTGCTGATCATATTTCTTTTTTTATGATTTATTTTTATTTATTTTATGTGTGTGAGTACACTATAGCTATACAGATGGCCATGAGCCATCATGTGTGTGGCTGCTGTTGATCTCAGTACCTCTGCTGGCCCCCCACTTGCTCTGGCATAATTTATTGCAGCTGTCTTCAGATGCACCAGAAGTAGGCCTCTGATCTCATTATGGGTGGTTGTGAGCCACCATGTAGTTGCTGGGATCTGAACTCAGGACCTTTAGAAGAGCAGTCAGTACTCTTACTCACTGAGCCATCTCACCAGCCCTGATACATATTTCACAGATAATTTGTAGACATGTTAGTTGAAAATATTAAGTGGCACACATTGTCACCCTGTCAGTCCTTATGATTTATTCACTTTTGGAATCCTTGTACACATAGTCACTTCTACTCCACTTAAAATGGTCTTTGGCTCATGCAGAAGTGTATTTTGCTTCTAATTGAGTTTTGGTTCAATTTAAAAGGATATTTAAAATGTACTCATCTCCCATAGTGTCTCATTAAATAGGTACATTTTATATTCCATTTTCTCAAAACAAAGTGGCAGTAAAATTAAAAGTTTAATTATATATTATACTGCTTTTGAGGAATTTATGCTTTTGTTTGTTTGCCTTATACTTCTATTGTGAAACAAATTAGTACTTGTTCTTCAGTATAAGATGGCTTCTATTTCTTCCATGGAAGGATTTAGCTCCCTCAAGTATGTCACATTCATTTGTGCACCAAATACTTACATCATGTGAGCATATAGATTTATTTCATATTTGCCACTAAGGTGATAAAGATAAAAATGTAATTTTTGCTTCATATTTTCACGAAAGATTTATGAATGTAAAATTAACATGCTTAGCATAATTCAGTGCATTCAGGAATCAAGGTTAACTAGTATAGAAAGAATGCCTCCATATAAACATAAAGTTTGCAAAACTTAGAATCTGGTTAGGAAAGCTTAGTACAACTTCACTACTGAGAGTAAATGCTTACATCATACCAAATGCCTTCACTTTCTTCACATGTCAACGTCAGGCACACTGAAATTAAACAGCATACTTAATGGCCCATAGAATCAATTAATCAGAGAAATGTAATTTGAATTGTCTTCCAAAATATCCTGTCACCACCAGTTGCCACAAATCTATATGAGAGCCTAGATAAGATTTATTTTAATATGGTTTTACTTTCAATGCTTGGATGCTTAGGCAAATGTTTGATGGAAATTTTCCAGATCACTTTGTCCAACCTTAAGAGATGAAGCTATTCACTAGCCAATATATGAATAATTAATTACAGTCATCCTTCTGATCTGCTCTTCTGCAGTACAATGACAGATTTAATAAGTCAAGGTTAAAGAATGTATTGATATGTGCTCATACATATACATGCCCCAATAATAGATATGCATATTCACCCTTGGAATAAGCACAAATTAATTCTATGTTTGAGCCTACTAAAATTAGAATCAATAGTTGCAGAAAATCAGAAAATATATTTATATCACTTTTTTCCCTACTATGAAATTAAAAAAAAAAGAAAGAAACTGAAAAGGCAACTGAGTTTTAAAAGTCTAAGGAAAGAAGCTATCATATGGCAAAAGTGTGGTGGTAAGAACAACTAGGACCTGATGTTTAAATCATCTCCATTCATGCAGAAAATGTAATATGGTCAACTAAAATGTGAGAATAAGGCTCGATAATCAGACAATGTGTTTAGTAGTATAGAGGTTACCATCCCATTAATTTTCACTGATGTGCTATATATAAAGTAATCTTAGAATAATATTTTAGCCAGATACGCTCATGTGCTTGTGTCTATAATCCCATAACTTGAAATTTCAAGCTGAACATTTGCCTGGTATTTAAGTCTACCCTTGGTTACAAGGTGAAACCATATCTAAAAAAAAGTATAGTGCGAAAGAGCACAAATAAAGAGTACCTTGACATGAAGTTTATATTATAAAATATTTGTACTGCCTTTGCACAAGAGTAGCTCCACTAGGTTTTTTCAGTATTTTATTTGCTGCTTAGTTGATTCTTTTCTGTTCACAAAAGTTAAAATTTTATTTCCCTATCAGTTTTATTTCTGTTATGATAAAATACCTTTACAAAACACCTTACAAGAGGACTGGTTTATTTTGTCTTAGAGTTCTAGAAGGATACATTCCACTAATGTGGCAGAGATATACAGGCAGGGAAGAACATAGAGGCAGTGGCAAAATACTTCCTCATTATATGGAACAAGAGCTCAACAAAGCAGACAAGGAGCAGGACATGTGGTCAGGCAATAAAACCTCAAGGTCTGCTTCAGTGATACAGGCTTTCCAACAAAACTATGGTATACAGTTTCCATAATGTTACCAAACAGGACTAACCATCTCACCATCATCTGGAGCCTATTTAAAATGCAAACTGGTGTGTGTGTGTGTGTGTGTGTGTGTGTGTGTGTGTGTGTGTCTGTCTGTCTGTCTGTCTGTCTGTCTGTCTGTCACAGAATTCAATTTTTCATACAATATTTTCAAACTATTCCAGTTATTGAATGAGTGATGAATATGATATTACAGGAAATTTAATCTGCATATTGTATTATCTCCCTGTACAGTGGTGAAAACCTGCAAATTTTAAAATCACTGCATATTTGTTTTATTTCTCTTAGTTATTTTATTTATTTATATTTCAAATGTTATCTTCCTTTCTAGTTTCCTCTCAGCAAACCGCCTATCACATCCCCCTCCCTACTGCTTATATGAGTTGTTAACTCACCCAACCACCCATCCTCTTCTGCCTCCCCTATGCTGGAGCATCGATCTTTCACAGCACTAAGGATCTCCTTCCCAATGATGCCACATAAGGCCATCTTTTGCTACATATGCAGCTGGAGCAAAAGGTTCCTCCATGTGTACACTTTAGTTGGTGGTTTAGTCCCTGGTAGCTCCGGGGAATCTGGTTGTTGATATTGTTGTTCTTCCTAAGGGATTTCAAACCTCTTCAGCTCGTTCAGTCCTTCCCTTAACTCCTCCATTAGAGTTCTCATGCTCATTCTGATAGTTGGCTGCGTATTCTGTTTCTTAATTTGCAATATCATGAAACAATAATACTCAATCATGAAGCATTGTAACATGTTTTTGAATAAAATTAAAAATGATAACCAAAGCTAATATCTAGTTACCAATATGTAGAATTTCCTGTGCAGTTTGTAAAGCCAAAGGGGTATTTTCTGTCTCATGCAAGAGTTTCATTTGAAATGCAGATTCTCTGTTTTAATCTTTTTTTTTTGGAACCTAGCCCATTTCTACTTCTGATGTGCATTTCCTCTTTATCTCATTATCATCTTTCAAGTCTTAATGTAAATGTCACCTACTCAGGGAATGTTTCCTATATCAACAGAAAATAATTAGTGAGAAAATGGGAAGTTTATTTTGGTTTGTGAGCTACAAATTTCATGATTACTCCTCAGATGACTTTGTTTCTTGAACTGAATGTCAATGACTTTGATGTTTTTCTTCCAAATAATTCCAAGCAATTTTGTGTAATAAATTATAATGCATGAGGGAATTTTTTGTGGCACTCAATATTGAGTGAGTTAAAACATTACATTTGGCTCAAATAGGAGATGAAGCTTCTGTAAGCCATTCTTACACAGAGACACTTTGCTTTTAAATAATTCAGATAAAATCATTATTTATTCTTTAACCAATTGTTATTATAGTTAAGTAAAGCAAAACTGTTACTGCAATAAATGCCATGTGAAGTTGAAAATTGCTCAAAAATACTTTTATTTGCTTATATTAAAAATTCTGAGCTCCATATATATTTATCCTGCATATGAAATCTTTCCTGTATATTCAGTGACATTTATGGCTCAGTTTTCAGTTTTAATTTTTTTTCAAATAATTGATTTATGTTTACTTGATTTCTTTTGCTTTCCTTCTTTTCACTTTTGTTTTTGCAATACTAGTGACTGAATTCAGAACCTCAAATATGCTAAACGGATACTGTAACACTGAGGTACATCATTGACTATTAATTGTTTTAAAGAAATAATATGATAAAAACATTAATATCATTATTATTACATTTCCCACTGATTAATTATATCTAAAATAATCTTAGAAATGATTTGACCCAGACTTTAAAATGAAAAAAATTCGTATTATTTATTTGTATATTGTGATAAGTATATAATTGTTTATAGTCATAGTTGCACATTAATATAATTTGAGGGCTATAAAGTGATTTTCTTTTAACATTTTGCCTGTGGCTTACACATACTATGTTAATGTTTAGGTATGAAAAAGCTATAAAGATGAAATTCTACCATCAAATAATTTTATGTCAAATTCATGTAAGTGATTCTCTCAAAGCTTGTACATTGTTACATTGTTAAAAACATATCCTGAACTCATACTTTCCACCTGGTAAATCATTGGTTCCAATGATTTATGTGATCAGAACAACTTCATATTACTTGGTGACATTTACTTTATTTGTAGACTATAGACAGTCTTACTGTCTATGTGTTAACAGTGTGTGATTGCATGACTATATCTCACTTATTGGTTCAAAGCTACATACTAAGATGTGAGACTTTAGATGGAATGACTCCTATTGATTAGGAAGCTGGCCTGTCCCTAACATGCACTGAGGCATGACATAAGAGGGAGAGGTAAAAATGTGCTAGAATCCTTAACAGTGCAATGTAAAGTAAGGAAGCAATTAACGGAAAAAGAAAACTGTAGAAAGTTGGCATAAGCCAGACCATTCTTGGACTCACTCTCCATATTAACAGAATCCACTGAAAGAAAAATCTTAAGTGATAAAACTTGAAGGTTTAAACACAACATGATAGCAATATAAGAAGCACTTTCTGCATATTATATTAATAAAGAAAGTCTTTTTTAGTCCAAACATACAGCTTCAAAGCATGAACTAGTCATTGCCCTGTGGCTGTCACTATTTCCATCAATACCTACTCATTTCTAAGTGAGGAAGACCCCACCCTGAGCAATATGAGTAGCACCATCTAGAGAGAAGTAAGCCCAGAAATAAGAACAGAAGAAGGAGGAAGCACTTTCGGCACATGCCAAAAGGCACTCACAGCAGGAGACAGAGGAAGAATCTGATTTACTGGAATCATGGGATTTTCTCACTGTCACTGCAAATGTAAAATGTCCAAATCTAGGTAAATAACCGACTGAGTTTCAACCCAAGTATCAAAAGCTTTGTAATGGTACCTACAAAGCAGTCAGTTTTAAAATTTACGAGAATACTTGGAAAGCTTTTAGGCAAAAAGTCATTCTACAAACATAAAATCATTCACAACTTGCAAATCAATTGCTTGAAGATTCAAAAAACTGTAATATGATAACCTACTGAAGCAGTTTTCAACCTGTGGGCTGTGACCCTCCAAAGACCATCAGGAAACACGAACATATACATTACAATTCATGAAAGTACCTAAATTGTCCTTATGAAGTGGCAACATAAGTATTTTTGTGGTTGTAGGACACCACAACATGAGAACTATATTAAAGGATTGCAGAGGAAGGTTGAGAACATCTGCCTCTTTATTTGTAAGGCTCTGGCAGAGCCTCTCAGGAGGCAGCTATATCAGGCTCCTGTCAGCATGCACTTCTTGGCATCCACAACAGTGTCTGGATTTGGTAACTACAGGGTCCCCAATAGAGGAGTTAGAAAAAGGACTGAAGGAATTGAAGGGATTTTCAGCCACATAGGAAGAACAAAAATATCAACCAACTAGACACCCCAGAGTTCCCAGGGACTAAGCCATCAATCAAGGAGTACCCATGGCTGCAGCTGCATATGTAGCAGATGATGGCCTTGTCAGGCATCAATAGAGGAGAGGTCCTTGGTCCTATGAAGGCTCAATAGATGCCTCAGTGTAGGGCAATCAAGGGCAGAGAGTTGGGAGTGTGGGGGTGAGTGGAGGAACACCCTCATAGAAGCAGGGGGAGGGAGGATTTCATAGGGAGTTTTCCAGAACAGGGGAACCAGAAAAGGGGATAATAACATTTGAAATGTAAATAAAGAAAGTAATCCAATAAAAAGTAAAAAAAATATAAAGTCACTGACTAGGAGAAAATCACAAT
This sequence comes from Mastomys coucha, assembly GCF_008632895.1. Taxonomy (NCBI): domain Eukaryota; kingdom Metazoa; phylum Chordata; class Mammalia; order Rodentia; family Muridae; genus Mastomys; species Mastomys coucha. The sequence goes on along the minus strand of NW_022196905.1, from coordinate 53,924,024 downwards.
GACTCATGATGTGGTAGCAACATGTTAGATATAATACTAAAGATACATGGGAAGCAATTTTAATAACCTGGACTTCATTAAAATAAATTTTACTAATCTCAATAAAAACTGTCAAGAAAGCTCTCATTGAAGATAACATCTTACTAAAATATGCAAAGGATAACTTGTGATGCTTCTATGTCGAAACTATAAAAGTACTTTTTTGAACTCAAGGAGTAAACAATTAGGTTACAAAATAAACAACAAGCTCTAAATTCAATATCAATCAAAGATAGACAATAAGCTTAGCCTGGTGCTATACAATTTTATAGTCCCAGAAGCCAGCTATGGAAGCAGAAACATCTTAAGTAGGAGGAATTCCTGGGTTTCAGAGCCAGTTTCTGGTCTCAAAAATAGGTGCCATGTACATTATCAGATACTGTATGCCCTGCAGCATGTCCTCAGAAAAATTCTAACTACAAAAATTGAGAAGAGACTATAGAACCATCACAACACCTGAAGCCCAGAATCCTGACAGTGAGTCCTACAGAGACATGCTTGAGGTTTCAAACTGAAGGGAACCTTGAGAATAGTCCCACAACTCCCAACACAAAGAAAAAGGTAAAGAAAAAGAAAAAGAAAACAATCTTATTTAGAATATCCCAATCAACAATCACATTCCTTGTTATTAAACCTTAGGAATAAAAACCTGCTGTCTGCCGGGCGGTGGTGACGCACGCCTTTAATCCCAGCACTTGGGAGGCAGAGGCAGGTGAATTTCTGAGTTCGAGGCCAGCCTGGTCTACTAAGTGAGTTAGTTCCAGGACAGCCAGGGCTACTCAGAGAAACCCTTTCTCAAAAAACCAGAAAAAAAAAACTGCTGTCTATATCCAAACCTGTGTGATGATGAAGAATGTTTAATTAATAATTGCCCAAATTTGAAAGCAATCTGGTTGCAAGCAAATTTCAAAACTATTTTGAACCTAGAAAACAGAAAAAATTGGTTAGTACTGAGCATAATGGGTTACAGAACCATGAAAAGGATATGGAGGAAACTTCAAAGCATGAATCATAGCCATTTAAATTTCTGATAGGAGTAACAGAATTAAAGAAGCAGAGCCTGGTTTTTGACTCATAAAATGATTCATCCCATCATGTAATGTTAAATATAAACTGTTGTCAAATTTCTTAAAGACCATAGAATATACAATACCCTAATGTAACTTGTGGTCCCTGGATAATACTGTTACAGCGGTGTTAACTTATCAGTTTTGACAAAATATCACACTGAAGGATAGTGACAACAGGAGAGGCTGTGACTGTGTGGAATACAGGTAATATTATATATCTACTGAGTTTTACTGTGACCTTGAACGCTGTTCTAAATTGGTCTGTTAAACTAAGTTTTCTTTGGCATATTAAGCAGAATGATTGAAAGTATACAACTAACTTGACTATGTTAACTTTAAAACAAGATTAATTTTAAATTGTCTTTCTTCATTTGAAGTTGATATTCGTGCATTCTTTCTTTACCCTTGTGTGAATTAATCCACTCAAGCCTTTATACACCTTTGGGATTAACCCTTTAATAGTTGGAATTTCCCAAGTCATATCCTCATCAGTCACAATGAGAAAACTGATCAACCTGCTTCACTCCTCGCTTTTTGTCATCTTCACAATTAATTTAGAGACACTAGGAATGGTATTAATTTTTTTGTATATTTTTAAACACAAAGCTTGACAGTTTTATTTTATTTTTTGTTTCCATCAACTTTTTTATTAGACATTTATTAAACCTGAGTTTTCTTTGAGTAAAAGTAAAATAACATCATTATAATGTTTTACACTCATACCACAAGACTAAGACTGTAAACCATCTCCATCAACCACCTTCCTTTGAATATATTCTACTTTGTTTTAGATCACTCCTACCAAATAATCTTATATCTTAGACTGCTATTACCTTATTCAAGGAAAATGAAAGCAATGCATTTTTTTCAAGCACTGAGGTGAAGTAGTGGAATAAAACATGAATGAGGACATGCTATTAAAGCAAAAATCACTGAGAAGAATTGAAGCATTCCTAAGTATTACAGAACAGGAACAAAGTGGTAAACAAGGAACCATGGCTAGATTCCTTGTGGGCATTCAGTCGCTTAACTTTATCTAGAATGACAAGGTTTCTAAGGAGTCCTAGACATAATCTGAGATTCTCTCACATTATGTGTGAGTTTAACATATTCTTCTCTTTGTCCTGATTTCTTATTGTGTTTGCCTTCACTCTCGTCTTTACCTTAGAGATCAGATGGCTTTCCTCTGCCTGACTGAGGCCTCCACCTAAGCAGGTACAACCTGAGCCAGGTACAGATACTTCCTTGCCTCACTGTTCCATTTACAATATTACAAATTTGTCATTTTTCAATTGTCCAAATACTTGAATTCAATCTCTTTAGTTGAAGGTGATATATTACCTGAATAATAGGCATTTATAATTCCACCAAATATAAACAATTTTTTTGTTTTGTTTTATTTTGTCTTATAGTAATATTGAAAAAAGAGATAGGCTAAAACATTTTTAAAATATTATAATTAGAGTATTAACTCTAGCAAAATATTGCATGTGCATTGGGTAAATCAGCACCAGTCATACATATCAAATTAAGCATATGTTCTACTTTTTATACTATTTTTATATTTTCTAATTATTATTATTTGGTAATTGCATTTCTATACAATAATTGGAATTTATCTGTGTGTTCATACATATACATGAAGTATGTAGCCGAGGTTAATATTGAACATCTCATCCTTCTGCCTACACATCCTGATTCCTTATATTGTAAACTTATAAGATGAAGTTTGATTTATGTGAATCCAGGGCTTTCCTGCATGCTAGGCAACTGCTTTACCATCTCTGTTACATTCTCAGCCTACCTTGCCTTCTTGGCTCTTTGAATATAATCACCTATAATAATAGTATTTGTCGTTTTATTAACTTTCCTTCTTGAAATCTCAAAAAACCCCACCTACTACAACAATTAATAAAGTGGATCAAGAACTATAAATAAGATCAAAACAAATTAACAATTAGATAATTGTTCAGATCCTAATGAATATTTCCTTCAAAGACAGGAAACATAAAGTTAAAAATATGAGATTAACCTTTATATAAAGAATGGTATTCAGAGGGCTATTAAGTAATTAACTCTGGTAAATAGGCATTTAACCTTTGTCAGAATGCAGCAGTGTTTAACCTTTGTGTTTAAAATAGTGTCTCTATTATCTGTGCTTCAATTGCTACAGATCAAATAGGAAGCAAGCTGCCTCTTGACCTGAAATTCAAACCTTTATCCTGCCTTTGAAAAAAGTTAAACTAAAGTTTATTGAACTTTATTTAGCAAGGGTTTTTGTTTCTGTTTGTTATTGGTGGGCAAGTTGATTGGTTGGATTGTTGGTCTTTAACTTTACAGATTTTTGCTTATGTCTAAATTCCTGCTGGGTGAGTACAAAATCCAAATGCTGCAGTGCAAAGCCTTTAATGGTGTATTAACAGTATTTGTGAAGGCTGAAGGAAAATTCTCTAGAGCATGTAGGTTTCAATAGTACTTCTAGTCAGATTTTTACAAACTCAGGAGAATGGAGACTCGGGTTAACATCTATGCTTTTGCTGGAGGAGAAATAAAATTCTGATGTGTCACCGTTGACTCATGCCTAATTTGCAGTCATAGAGGAGAGGAGGTACAAATTTGCCTTACTTATTATGGGCATACTGATTTGTTAGAGATCCTTTAAGTCAGAAAGAGTGATTTTCCTCTAAGCATTTGTGTCGGTCATTCTTAATGATCTACTAACCTATTCCAAGTAATTTCGCCCTCTCATTGGAGCACACAGTTTGTCTTCCATTTATTCTAAAACAGATGTGATATTTGTAAGACTCTCAAGGGGAGAAATGTTTCTCTGAAAGATACATACCTGTAGAAGTGTTTCAGAGCTCTACTGAAAAATATCTGATGAAAAGAAAAAAAATCTCCCAGTAAGCAGAAATTCCTGGATGGTCTCTGACTTAAGTTTCTGTCTATTTCCTCTCCTGAAAAGATCTTCAAAGAGACATTAACAGCCATAAGTTGAATTTCCATATAAAGACAGAAAGGAAACATTTACAAGAGAATATGTTGGCATTTTAAAGGAACTTATGCTTTTCAGAATGTGCCTGTAATCTAGATTTTGGCATCAAAGTGGACTCCATCCTTCTCTCTTCCTTTCCTTCCTTCCATCTTTCTTCTCCCTCTCTCTCTTTCTCTCTCTCTCTCTCTCTCTCTCTCTCTCTCTTTTTCTGTCTCTTTCTTTCTTACTTTTTTCTTCCTAACTTAAGAGTTACTTTTCACAAAAGTCTTGGTGCCTACCTGGCCCATAAGTTAAGTCTTAACGTTCCATAAAATTCTGATGACTGTTCTTTCATTTTAATTTGGCTGTCCAGGTTCTAACTTAGGCTGTGATATTAATCACTTAAGTAGAGTCTGTTGAACCTCTCTTCCCTGTATTCAAGGCTGAATGCAGAGACCAGTCATTGTCCATAACATGTTCTCTTACATCTTTTTGAATTGTAAGAAGAATAAAAGAATAAAAACCTATCACATCGTAATGCTACTTACCTAGATACTGGTAGTTACCCATAGGAACGCGATAAACTCTGGAAATAAGTAATCTTTCTTTGAGAACTACTATGGCATTTCAAGCAATAAGAACCCTACTACTTTGCAAGACTAGTTTGCAAGACACAATGAATAACAACTGCTGCTATACTAGAACTTTTAACAATGCACATTGCTTATTCTTTTTTTCCATATTAATTCTTACCATTTTCTATTTACTCTTCATATCAGCCCTTTGTATAGAGACTTGCAGTCGTTGCATCTGTTGATAATTTTCTTTTTGATGGGGGCCAAACTAGGTAAGTCTCCCCTCTCTGCTTAAATTATCGCTTGTCTCCTCAATTAGTATATTAGATAATAAGGCCTAGTCTTATCTTTCTCTTTTGTCTCTCAAATACCCAGATAAATTTACACTTTTTAAGATTTTGTGAGCAAAGGTGGATAGCAGAGAGAAGAATACTCTGTGTGTGTGAGAGAGAGGGGGGGTAAGGGAGGGAAACAGACAGAGAGGCAGAGACAGAGAGGAAGGAGAATATAACCTCAGAAGACAATAACATAGTGTAGAATTACTGAACATTCTCCAAATGTGCCTGGCATCATTGTCCCTGATGGGTAAGCTTTCTTTCAAATTAATTCACTTTGGTGGATAGCAGTCATCTTACCAGCAGATGTAAACTTTTATTCAGTAGCTAGGGAAAAAGGGAACTATGAATCCTAAAATATATTTCCTATGAATAGGCCTGGGTGCTAGTCATTCATTAGGCCTGGGTCTGAGTTGACAGATATCTCTGTTGGCTTCAAAGCTTTTGAAGTAAAAGCAGGAGATATCAAGGTAACAGGGTGCCCTTATCTTCTTATCCTAAGTTGAGTGTGTGTAGATAAGTCATAATGCCTGGAGTGTGTGTTTTGCCATTACAATGAATCCAAAGTAAATCTATGAGGCAGAGTTCATTGAAAGTATGTTTCAAAATGATGGGCAACAAGAGGAAGCCAGTAATTATCAGTAGATATACTTTGGCATTTGCCAAAAAGCTCACAGTGAGTCTAAGAATCAGGTTGGTGTACCTCTTCCAAATTATTTTTTATTAATCATTCCATGCCTTTACATCTCAAATGATATCCCATTATCTGATTACCCCTCCACAAACTCCTCATCCCACATCTGTCCTCTTACCCCTCTCCTTTGTCTCTATGAGGGTATACCCCCACTCACCATCTCCAGAGCCACTGTTCCAGCATTTCCCTAAGCTGGAACATCAAACTTCTAGAGGACCAAGAGTCTCCCCTACCACTGATGTCAGACAAGGCCATCTTCTGTTACATATGTATCTGTAAATCCATGAATCTCTTCCTGTACACTCTTTGTTTGGTGGTCTATTCCATGGGAGTACTGGATAGACCAGCAAGACAACATTGCTCATCCTATGGGGTGGCAATCTCCCTCTGCTCTTTTTGTCTTCCCACCAGTTACCCTACTAGGATCCTTGGGCTCAGTCTGATAGTTGGCTCCGAGCATCCACTTTTGCATTGGTCAGTTGCTGGTAGAACCTCCTAAGGAACAGCCACACCAGGTTCTTGTCAGCAAGCTCATCTTGGCAACAGCAACAGTGTTAGGTTTTTTTTGTTTGGGGGGGGGGGGTTGTCCGAGACAGGGTTTCTCTGTGTAGCCTTGGCTGTGCTGGAACTCACTCTGTAAACCAGGCTGGCCTCGAACTCAGAAATCTGCCTGCCTCTGCCTCCCAAGTGCTGGGATTAAAGGTGTGCGCCACCACTGTCCGGCTAATATTAGGGTTTTAATGGGCATGATTTTAGTTTTTAACACCTACTGGTTTGCAAATTCCTTGTACTTACTCCAAAATTTATTCTTATTTTTGAAGTGTAATGCACTGATATGTATGTATACATATTTATTTATCCTTTAGGATTATTTTCTTTTTTTAAATGCAGTCCTTAGACTCTTGCCAGACTTTTATTTTTCTTAGAAGGAAGATCTCTATGACCGTGAGGGTCTATCAACCACCTATATAAATCAGTTTTTCAGTTGTTAGTCATTTAAAAAAAAACTGTAAGTTGTTGAGTGGCTAGCACATGAGTATGCTTGTATTTATGAAGTATTTGTCTTTAACACCTGGAATAGCATCTGAGTTAGAAGAACAACTCAGTTAAGAGTTGAGTGACAATGTAAACAAATAAACATATCTACTATTTACCTAGTTATTTCCAAGTTTCATTTCATTGTCGTAGACCAATCTATCCAAGCCAAAAGTATGAAATATTTGTCAAGTCAAATTTGGGCTATCCATCAATACCTAAAGACTGACTCTGTAACAGTAGATTAGAATGCGTGCGCGCGCGCGCGCGCACACACACACACACACACACACACACACACACACACACACACACACACACACACACAAAACATAGCAAGTAAAGACCTGTGTTTCAGCAACTCAACTGGAATGTTCATTTTTCTCTTTATGTCAAAGTATTTTCTAACTTACATTTCTTCCTGAGTTACAGTCACATAGAGGATGAGAAAGATGGAAGGACATCTTTAAAGCCATTTTCTCAATGATCTGGAACTGGTAGTCTCTCAAATATTTGTTTTTCACCATATATTTTGGAAACTGAAGTGTTATTGATTCAAGTTTCCTGAATTTTGAAATAGCACTAACTATAAAGATTTCATAAGATGTGTTTCTATACAGGTCAGAGAAAAATGTTGTTAAATTATAAACTTACCTAATATGTATCAATAAGCACACAAGTATATCTAAATGTATATATGTTATATGTATACTATTTTTCTGTTAAATCATGTTTATATATTTAGCAATAAACATATTTTTTATTTTTGAATTTTTGAAGTGCAATGTGTGTGTGTGTATATATATACACATTACAGAATATATATATATATATATATATATATACATACATATATATACATTAATTTTTCTTTTGCTTTAAATGCAGTCCCCAGATTCTTGCCAGGCTTTTAGTGCTCCTGGAAGAAAACTACTTGTGTGTTTTGCTTGTTGGTTTAATCACAATCCCTATTTCATGTGGAGATGGCAGATAAGTACAGAACTGCCATATTAGCTGAAGTCTGTGTTGCAGCCTTGTATATCTTTGTGTCATCGGTAAAACACTAGAAGCTTATGTTTTTTAGAATCAGAGTTATAATTCTTCCAAATAAATAGAATAATCATTAAGTGAACACTCTGAACATAATTTATTGCAGTATAACCTTACAGAAGTGATGTCATTTTTAGTTCATGAATGCTTTATTAAAAGAGCTGGAGTGAAAGTTCATATATTGCTCTTGCAGAGGAATCAAACTAGTCCTCAACACTCACTTAATACAGTCCAAAGGTATAGCTGTAGCTCTAGCCAAACTGACACCATCTTCTGTTTCTGTATGTACCTTAAATCAATGTGTACATAACCTCTATGGAAAAGCACAAAATCAAAAAAAAAATCTTACACTAAGTAATAACTCAATTTCTAATAATGGACCTGATGGTTTTCATACCAAGAAATTTCAAAAACAACAAGTCTATTAAGGACATAGGTATAAGCTGGAGAAGAGATTGACGTTTCATTCCATACTGATTTTGGTACAACTAGAGAATTTATTTGACTCATAATCTCATCTCTATATTTGTGGTGTTAGTAGGTCAATTCTTGAGCTATCTTGTCACTATATGGGCTGGGCTCCAACATATATTCCTAAGCTCATCTACCTAGTGTTGGGGTTACAGTATGCACAGCGTATATTTATAGGAAAATGCCTTTCTGAAATTTTAGAGTCATAAACAAGTTTAAATACTAGGTTTATATTTAAAATCATGTAGAACATTTTTTAAATTGTTGATCATTAGGACTAAATGATTTTAAATATCAGTCATTAGGAATAAACTTGCCGGGCGGTGGTGGCGCACGCCTTTAATCCTAGCACTTGGGAGGCAGAGGCAGGCGGATTTCCGAGTTCGAGGCCAGCCTGGTCTACAGAGTGAGTACCAGGACAGCCGGGGCTACAGAGAGAAACCCTGTCTAAAAAAAAAAAAAAAAAAAAAAAAAAAAAAAAAAAAAAAAAAAAAAAAAAAAAAAAAAAAAAAGGAATAAACTGGAATGGATTGGACATACTTTAATTTTTGTAAATTGGATATTTTATTTATTTACATTTCAAATGTTTTCCAGTTTCCCCTCTGTAATCCCCCTATTCTGTCTCGCCTCACCCTGCTTCTATGAGAGTGCTCCTGTACCCTCCTACCCACTTCTACCACACTACCCTAGTATTCTTCTACACTGAGGTATCAAGCTTTCACAGGACCAAAGGCCTCTCCTCCCATTGATGCCAGATAAAGCCTGTTCAGTTCCTTCACCCCTTCCTCTAACTCCTCCATGGCTGTCCCAGTGCTCAGTCAGATGGTTGGCTGAGAGCATCCACCTCTGTATATGTCAGGCTCTGGCAGAGCCTCTCAGGAGACAGCTATATCAGGATTCTGTCAGCAAGCACTTGTTGGCATCAGCAATAGTGTCTGGATTTGGTGTCTGCATGTGGGATGGATCTCCAGGTGGGGCAGTCTCTGGATGGCCTTTCCTTCAATATATACTCCAGTCTTAGTTCATGCATTTCCTTTAGAGAAGAGCAATTTTGAGTTAAAATTTTGGAGGTGGACAGGTGGCCCCATCCCTCAACTGGCAGGCTATGCCTAACCTCTGGATATGGTTTCGAAAGGTTCTCCCTTCTTTTTGTGGGGTATTTCAGCTAATGTCATCCCTGTGGAGTCCTAGGAGCCTCTTGCTTTCCTAGCATATGGGACTTTATGCTTGCTACCCCCAGTTCCCCATCTACCATTGCTACACACCTCTGTTGAATTTCTTGACTTTCTGTATGTGTCCTCCATCTCCTCCCATACCTGATTCTTCCCCCTTTCTCACCCCCTTCTCTTCTTTCCAAGTCTCTTTCATCCTGTACTTCCCTGGAAATCAGTCTGGTGGTTCCACAGAAAATTGTACCTGAGGAACAAGCTATACCACTCCTGGTCATATATCAAGAAGATGCTCCATCATGTAAAAGGACACATGCTCCACTATGTGCACAGCAGCCTTATTTATAATAGCCAGTAGCTAGAAATAATTGTCAACAGAGGAGTGGATGCAGAAAATTTGGTACATTTACACAATGAAATACCATTCAACTCTTAAAAACAAAGACTTCATGAAATTCAAAGGCAAACTAGAAAATATCATCCTGAGTGAGGTAACTCAGTCATAAAAACCACACATGGTATGTACTCACTGAGTCTATATTAGGCAAAGAGCATAGAATACCCAGAATGCAACTCACAGACCACATGAAGATCAAAAGGAAAGAAGACCAAAGAGTGGATACTTCAGTCATACTGACATTTTTATTTGACTGGTATTTAACTGCACATGAACAGTATGCTTTGGTCAAAATTACCAGACTTTACATTGGATGCTTTCTTTCTCTAAGCCTTGATTTTGTTTTCTAAAAGCATTTAACTCAGATAAGTTATCATTGTGAAATTCTTTTCCGGGCTGGTGAGATGGCTCAGCAGTTAAGAGCACTGACTGCTCTTACAAAGGTTCTGAATTCAAATGCCAGCAACCACATGGTGGATCATAACCACCCATAAGATTTGAAGATAGCTACAATATACTTACATATAGCAATAAATAAATCTTAAAAAAATTCTTTTCTGATCATTTTAGATATATGCTGTTTTTTAAATAACTGATCAGTGAGCTATAAATTTTTAATGTATTTATCAAGGAAATGTAGAATCCATTTCAATAATACCATTGTGGTGGATCAGTTACACACCTAGTTTTCTATTTGTTCCCTTATAAAACTCTTCAACCAGAAAATAGTTCCCTTTCTGGGGCTAGAGAGTTGATGCACAGGTTTAAATTTCATTCTTCTCTTCCAAAGGACATGAGTTTTCCAAATACCAATATTCAGTGGTTTACAAAGAAATTTAAATCAAATCTTAGGATATTCACAGCCTTTTTTTGGTCTCCCTAGTTGGCACACACACACACTCACACACACACACACACACACACACACACACACACACAAGTATTAAAAGCCAACAATTTATTTGGAAAAATGAAAGAGGGAAAGACTTTTAAATAATAAAGTTTTACATTTGCAATGAGTTTTACATTTACATTGCAAATATAAAACTAAATATAAAAATAAATAAATAAATAAATAAATAAATAACATCTCAACAAGTAAGAAAAAAAATCCCAGATTTCCAGACATTCAGTATGATCAAACATCTTTGTCTCACACAGGATCACCTAAAGCTGGGGTATAAACAGAAATGTGAGTTTGGGATGATCCTTGTAACAACATTGAACTCTGGTACAATATTTTCAATGACTTTAGAGAGAAAATGTGTGGAGAGAAAGATTCTCAGCTGCTGGCTTTTGGACCAAGTCCCGAGTTCTTTTCTACTCACTCCTTGGGGAGAGAAGGTTGACTCCAAAATAATGTGCCTTTGCACAGCCCTCCTGTTAGTTATTGGAGCAGATCCGAAGATCTTTTCTTCTCTCTCCTCAGGGAAAGACAGGCTTACTCATAAAAATGAAGTATGTATGCCCAGTTCTCCCACACAGGTAAGGAGGAAAGAGCGTTCAGTATGAGTGAAAAACCCAGGTGAAGTCAACCTCATCCAAAGATAAAATTGCAATGAGTAAAGCAAAATAAAAACAAACAAACAAATGGAGAAAGTAAAAAGTATCAAAAAGTAAAAAATGTGTACATTATGATTTGAGTTACAAAGAAAGCGGGAAGTTGCAGAAAAATATGTGAAGCAACTAGTTTGTTTTCAGCTATTTAAGTGACAATATAAATATAAAATACATTGCCTATGTATTTAACATACAGTTACATAGAGAATGACATAGGTACATTATTTAAACTCACCACCCAAAATAAACATGTCTATGACCATATAAAATTTTTTATGCTTATTAATAACAACTCCTTATTTACTTTTGGATTTTTTTTTTTGCCTAATTTTTACTGATGATGTCTGATAATGAGCATCATTGTCTAAACTTACTTGACAAGTGTATATATGCTTGTCGATAATAGTATCTTTTTTTCTGTAATATTGTCTTTGCAGGTTTGTGAGGGAGGTGTCTGTCTGTTAATTACCGTTTTGTGGGAGTCTTTTGGGTTCTTTATTCTATTCTTTTGATATTTTTGCCTATTCTTTTGCTAGTATTCTGTTCTCCTAACTGAAGCATTTTAGCAAACTTTTAAAGTGGATAGTAACTTTTATTCCATTTTTCTTCCTCTTTAATATTTGTTAGCACTTCTAGGTCTTTAGTATCCTTTGTCTCATGCCAAAAACTGCACAACTAGGTTTTCAGTATACACAAAGTAAGTAGATAAGATTATGCTTAGGATTCTATGGAAGAATGCTCATCGAGAGAATATTGAAAATACCTACATATTTTCTCTTTTTTATTTAAAACAGATTTTTCTCTCATGCAATACATTCCAACCACAGTTTCTCTTCCCTTCACTCATCTTGGATGCCCCCATCTCCCTTCTCTCCTAGCTCTACTTCTTCTCAGTTCATTCTTCAGAAAAAAACAAGTCTTTAAGAGATGGTATTTAGATAGAATACAGCAAGTTACAATAAGACAGTACAAAAGCTCTCACATTGAGCTGTGCAATCCATTAGGAGAAAAAGAGTTATAAGATCAGGTAAGAGAGTCAGAGATACACATGAGGTCATTGTTAGGAATCTCATCAAATCGTCAAGCTGACAGTCACAGCATGCAGACAGAACTATACAGGCCCCATGCTTGCTCTTTCACTCTCTGTAAATCCATGTGAGCACTTTTGTTTCTTGGGGTACACTGGGGCATAAAGCCTTCACAGGTCGAAGGGCCTCTCCTCCCACTGATGACCAACTAGGCCATCCTCTGCTACATACGCAGCTGGAGCCATGAGTCCCACCATGTGTACTTTTTGGTTGCTGATTTACTCCCTAGTGAGCTCTGGGGGGTACTGGTTAGCTCATATTGTTCCTCCTATGGTTCTGCAAACTCCTTCAGCTCCTTGGGTCCTTTCTCTAGCTCCTTCATTGGGGACCTTGCAGTCAGTCCAATGGGTGGCTGTGAGCATCCACTTCTATATTCATCAGACACAGTCGGAACCTCTCAGGACACAGTTATATCAGGTACCAGTCAGCAAGCACCTGTTAGCATCCACAATAGTGTATGGGTTTGGTGATTGTATATGGGATAGATCACTGGTTTCTATTTTTTTTTTATGACACACTTTTCCACCACTATATTTGTTTTTCTTTGATTCATTTCTTAAGGCGTCCAGAGATTATCTTATATGGTCTCTATCTATATTTGTCCAGAAATATTTAGGTATTAGGTATTCAAAAAAATGAGCACCCTTTGTATAGCTGCTTTGTATCTTACAGTCTGACACTATCACTTAGTAAATTATACAATTTGTATATCTAGGAGATATTTGCCAGTCCTGTTGTGCTTCCTATCAGACTATTCACTTCATTTGTAAAAAAGTTTTATCTTTTATGTTGATTATTTTCAATGATTATTTTATTTTGTACTCCAATGTTACTCTCCTTATCAATGCTTAGAGTAGAATACTGAAAAGGTCTAAATGGCAGCTGATATGATAGCACACACACACTCACACACAAAGACACAAACAAAGTTCTAAATGCACACACATACACAAACACATACACACACACATACACAGAAAAAATCTTCTCTACTGATTGTCAAATATTTTGTGCCATGTTTGAATGAAATATATTATTAAATTTAATGTGATAATTCAATCTAATATTCTATACAATTTGTTATAATTCACATAAAAATAAACATCATTGCACTCATGTATTAGAAGGATGTGTTGGCACATTTTGACTTTTAGTTATAACTTACTTTAATACAAGAAAATATTTTATATTAAACAACTTCTGTGTAAAGAAGTTTTTAGAATGCTTTCAATGTGAGCACTTTATTCAAGGTTCTTAACTTTCCATAATTTTCTGATTAATATTAGCTTATATTTTAGCCTACTGTGACAAATTTCTGATAGGCAAATAATGGAGTTAGTGTATCATATGTTTAATATATCTATATGCATCATAAACTTATATTACTTTTCAGTTTATTTGCATATTTTTCTTTCCTGTACTTCAGGCATCCTTTCCTAAGAATTGAAACAAGAAGGATTGCACAAGTAAGGATGCATCAATACCACTTAGAAGGGGAGCAAAATAATCATGGGAGGCAGAGGAAGGAGGGATTTGGTGGGAGAGAGGAAGAGGAGGAGAAAGGAAGGGCAGGATGAGGTATGTAAGGGACAGGAAAGAAGCCCAGAGGACTAGGTGAGTGAATGGAAATATGCAGCTCCCTGGGGTGCCCCTAGAAAGTCCCAGAGACCTGGAATAAGGGAGGATCCCAGGACTCAATGTGGGTAACCTCAGCCAAAATGTCCAAGAGTGGGCGCATAGATCTCAAAGAGACCACCTCTAGTAGTTAGGCTAGTCCACCTGGGAGGGATTTCTAAAACAAATGAAGGAACAAAAATGGAGCTGAGACTGAAGAAATGGCCAAGCAGCAACCAGCCCAACTTGCATCTATCCCATGCATGAGCAACCTAATCCTGATACTACTACTGATGCTATGCTATGATTGCAGACATGAGTCTAGCATGGCTGTCCTCTGAGAGGCTCTACCAGCAGCTGACTTAGACAAATGCATATACTCATAGCATAGCATTCGAATGAGGTCATGGACCTTTATGGAAGAATTAGGGGAAGAATTGGAGGAACTGACAAGTAATGTCAACTAATCAGGAACCCTGGGATCTCACAGAGACTAAGCCACCAACCAAAGAACATACATGGGCTGGTCCGAGGCTCCAGGCACATATGTAGCAGAAGGCTGCCTTGCCTAGCCTGAAAGGGAAAGGATGTGCCAAATCCTGTAGAGACTTGATGTCCCAGGGAGAGGGTATACAAGGGGAGGGCCACTCTTTCAGAGGGGAAGTTGAGGGTATGGGGGAATACCTCTGTGAGGAGGGATGCAAAAGGGGAGCAACATTTAGAGTGTAAACAAATAAAACAATTAATTAATAATAAAAGTAAATAAAAATTTTAAAATTATAAAAATAAAACAATGCTGTGCCAAGACTAAAAGAGACTGCATTGTAATAAGTAAATAAAATACAGAACAATGACATACTCACACACAAAAATACAGGGACTTACAGAGCTACCTTCCACATAAGGATGCAGCAGAAATTAAAGGACTCTATACATTACAAATCTTAGAAATACATGCACTGATAATGCCTTAAGAAGAATTATTTTAAATGTAGAAACAGAAAGGTAACAAAATATAACATTTGTGGGAGCCTTGACCCATGGGGCTTATTCAAGACTTTTATTCTTTTTGTTTGTTCATTTTGTTTTGTTTTTTTTTTGCATGTTTTGTTTTGTTTTGTTTGTTTTTTTCGAGATAGGGTTTCTCTGTATAGCCTTGGCTGTCTTGGAACTCACTCTGTAGACCAAGCTGGCCTCAAACTCAGAAATCTACCTGCCTCTGCCTCCCAAGTGCTGGGATTAAAGGCGTGCACCACCACTGCCTGGCAAGACATTTATTCTTATTCTCTGCAATTCAAATGATGTACCTATGTTTAAATTACTATGAGAGGATGGAAGTATATGAAATTATATGTTAATTTATAGTTTTGTATTTTGATAATGTGATTCCTCTGGCCAGAAAATATTAATCTCTAGAAGCCATGGTATTGTTTCTCTTTTAGACAAAGTGGTTTTTCTCTAACATGTCATACTTTTTCAATATACCTTTCAAATCTGTGGGTACCATTCTCAGTTCTTTCAGATGCTTTTTATAAAAGTTGTTTTCCAGATGATTTTCTAATGTTAAATTGGATAGTTAATTGGTAGGCACTACTTGTGAAATATATTTATATTTTGGTTTTGGCAAAAAATATTTTATCACCTTTGTTTATATTTTATTTTATTCTATTCTTTCTAAGTGTATTGATTTCACTGACTAGAGAATTATAAGATAAAGAATATTACTGATATAATTTGCATTACTTAAAAGTGATGTTTGTCTTTTTGTCTCTTAATCTTAAATACTTGTGCTTCTAATCTTAACAAGAATGACAATACCACAGTTTGTTCACTAAATCTTTTTTGAAAACGGAAACAAAAACTATTATTAGTAATATATATATTAAAAATACTGCAATTAATATTAAACAACCACAGAATTTTCTAACCATGTAATAATATAATGACAGCATCAGGTAGTGCATCTGTTAATGATACCCTCCATCTATCTAAGTCAATAATCAGTTTTACTTCATGATAAAACACAGGAGATTCATAATTTGCCTAAAATATCATTGCTGATTCAAGACATGATTTCCTATAGCTGGCAATATTATCAAAATTTTCTTTTGAACTAAATGTAGTTACTCTTTGATCTTATGAAGTGCTGGTTGTGAAAGGCAGATTATGAAATAGAATCTAAATGACCCACATGGTGAGTTGTACTGAACATATTATATTTACTGATTCATACTCCATAACCCAAGCCAATTGTGCTATCAAATACTTTTGTCTGCCACTCTGCTAGGCTTAAGTATTCACTACTATTGTTGCAGTATTAATACAATATACATGAAATATCATTTTACTACCATTCATTTAAATAAGCCTGGCTAAAGTTAATTTGATATTCTAATGTTCTCTTGTTTGAGATTCAATAGTTTATATGTGGTTGATGTAAGACAACTAAATGGCATTATGCATGACTGTATCTAATTCTTAGAAATTTATTGGACAGTTTGTTTAGGACACTCCAATATCTTCTTATAATTCATCAGATAAAACTCTAGCCCATTAATGTAGTTGTTTCTGAAAATGGTTTCGGCTTTGCTTCTTCCAATCTTACTTTTCTCTAACTAGAGCAATACCAGCAATCTTTTAAATTCTTTGAGCTGGTGCTGAGACATTCCTTCCTTTGAATTTATCTCTAGTGATCTCAGCCCTTATGATGGTAATTCTTAAATCCATGTGCAGCTAGATCTCATATCTCTGACATTTCAGTTCACATCCTTTTGAGCTTCCCGGGTTAATGTGTTTAAACTCCCTGGCAAATATTCCATTACCTTGTACACTTCGTTCAGTTTTCTACACAAACTACTTATATATTTGTTCTATTTCTTAGCCATATTTTAAGCCCAGTTTGTCAGAATAAATTTCCTTTTCTTTTATCATTTAATTTATAACCCTACAACTTCTACCAATTCCTGCTTTTTCTCCCCCTCAACTCCCTTTTTTCTTAAGAGGCAATTCTGAACATTGGTTATATAATTCATTTCAACTTTTATCACATAAAATTAAAATTGACCTATAGTACTAAATAACATTAATAATGTTTAAATGAATATGAGAGATTATTTTTGCCCTTGTAGTTGGTCAAGATTTCTCAGATAAAATTCAAAAAATAAAATCCTGTAATTCAACATTGACACATTCCATAATGGACCATCAGAAAATACTTTATATTCTATAAAAGCTAAAATAAGAGACCCCCGCCAGCCTCTAAGACATCTGAAAAATACAAACTAAAACAGATGTGAAATTGATATCAACTGTTTAATACAGGAAGCCAAGCAAGTCTACAAGTTGAAAATAAGAATTTGGAACTAGGGTGAGAATTTTGGCATAGAAATATCATTCTTGAACAAATATTAACAAATATCAACGTTGTCTGTAAGGTGTCTCAATGCTTCTCTCTTTTTCTCACTGCCATTCCTAGATGCATGCATGTCTGAGAGCCTGAACATTTTTTAAATCTTTTTGGAAACAGAAATTTTGAGAAGTTTCATTTCAAAAAATTAAAAAGAAAGTAATTGTTCAGAACAGTACACCACCAAGGTTGTATCAAAGAGATGGTTTACTATTGCTATTTACCTTCATGTTAAAGAAATCAATGTGTTCCATGTAGAGCTGGCACTGTCTTTAATCACTTAAAATATATAGATTGCTCTTAAATACAAAAAACAAAAATAATTTATTCAACTAAAATTATATCGATATCCATATATTGTTATTATCTGCACATATTGTAAAAACTGAAAAGATTGCAAAAAAATATGTATGTGTAATTCTCTTTGAAAAGAACTCTCTAAAAGGAAATATGCTGAATCTTTCCATTGCTACAAATATGGGAGTTATATTTCCTGCTGATATTCCAGATGGCTACCAGTTGCAAAGCATGATATATAGGCCTCTTTTCTCTTATAATCTCTTGTGTTGGTACACAGTTACTTTGCACTAAATTAGCATAATGTTTTCTTTTCAGACTGTGATGACCAGACCTTTAGCAACTGAAACAGAGCAATAAAAACCTAAACAATTCATTCTTGTGGAGATTGCTGTTTCAGCCAGAGAAGGCCTGAATAGAGAATATATAGTTAGCTTGCTTCTTTGTTAACATAAAACTGAAGTAAGTGCAGTGTTGGACAATATCTTCAGTTGGTAGTATGGCTATGTTACTAACTTAGCACACATTCCCAAAGCACATGCCCAGAGCTCCTTGGGCTCCGTTAAAACATGTTAGGCTAAATAGAGTATAAAATATTATGATATAACATAATATAACATAATATGTTATTAACATGTTTAATATTAATAAAATGTTATTTTCCTTTTCTTTATTTCTATTACAGTCTGAAATGTCACAGAAAGCTAAGGAAGCACATATAATTAGTATCTCCCCAACTGATTTTACAATAAGATCAATAATCACTAATAAAATGAAGTCAAACAACTATTTAGAGTAAATAAATATTTAAAAATTTAAATTTATATAAATATTTAGCATTTAAAAGGTCACTATAATTTAAATTTATAGCACAGAAGATTATGGAAGATGAAGCATTATTTTGATGCTTTCTAGAGAACAATATGATTTAGATGGGAATTTTAGAGAGTTGTTTATAACCTGTTACATTCAAAACATAAATATGTATGTTAAAAAAAACATGGTGCTCCACACTTTACAGATAGTTTATACGAACAAATAGAAAAAAATTATTAAACATTACTTTAAAAATTTTTGTAAATTTCTTCTTGTCTCTTGTAACTACCAAACAGTGTTACTCTATGAATAAGGTCCATAGAATCATTTTAAGAAGGATACATTTAGATTTTAAAAAACAGGGCCTTTGTTTGTCTTGTGCACATGTCAACGTTTAATTTCCTCTTAAAACAAAATCTAGTGTTTCTCCCAAAATTTTGATGGAAAGAATTATTTATAAGTGGGTAGAATGGTTATGTTAGTACAAATATTCAATATATGTTTCTAACATGTTACTGTTTTAATTTTTTATGTTTTCAGTAACTTTGCAATGGGAATTACACTTGCCCATTATACTAATATAGTTGTTTTGATTAGAAGCTTTAAATAAAATATTTAAAACTGATTCATTATGAGCCATAGGATTTTCTAATATATATAAGTAACTCTTATTATGTTTATTTATTTTTCCTTCCTTCCTTCCTTCCTTCCTTCCTTCCTTTCTTCCTTCCTTCCTTCCTTCCTTTCTTCTCTGTTTCTCTCTCTCTCCCTTTCTTTTCTTTTCCTTCCTACTTTCCTCTCTTTCTTTCTTTCTTTCTTTCTTTCTTTCTTTCTTTCTTTCTTTCTTACTTATTAGTTTTCCAGTTTACATCCCACATACTGTCCACATTCCAGGCACACCCTCCCACAATCGTTCCCCCATCCCCCATGCAGAACAAAGTATTAGTAGTAGTGTCAGGAATTTATACCTGCCAATGGGGTAGGTCTCAAGTTGGGCTGGTTATTGGTTGGCCTTTCCCTCCATCTCTTTTTTGTTCCCAATCCCTTCATTTCTTGTAGACAGGGTAAGTTTGGGGTTGAAAGTTTTGTAGGTGAGTTATTTTCCCTATTGGTCCACTGAGATTCCTCCCTGGCCACAAGAGGCAGCTCCCCAGGTTCCATATTCTCAATGCTGTGAGTCACAACCAACACCACCCCCACTGATTACTGGGTTCCCTCTCTTAGGTCTTGTGTCTTCCTGGGGATGCCCCCTAACGGACCCTCCCATAAGTTGCAGATTTCTATTCTATCTCATTGGCCATCCACAATGTACTTCCTTAAACCTAACTACAAAACCCCACTCACTCCTGACCCCTTCTCTCACCCAGTTCCCTCCCTTCATTGGCCTTCCATGACCATTCTATTCCACCTTCCAAGTGAAACTCAAGCATTCTTCCTTGTGCCCTCTTACCTAACCACCCACTTTGTTCTGTGGACTGTAGCATGGGCATACTGTATTTAATGGCTAATACTCACATATAGGTTAATACATATCACACATGTCTTTTTGGGTCTGGGTTATTTCACTCCATATGATATTCTTAAGAATCATCCAATTGCCTCCAAAATTTGTTTTTGTGTTTTGTAGCTGAGTAGTACTTCATCATGTATATGTACCATATTTTCTTTATCTATTCTTCAGTAGAGTGTCATCTCAGTAGATTCTAGTGTCTGGCTGTTATGAATAAAGCTGCTATGAACACAGCTGAACAAGTGTCTTTGTGGAATGGTGGAACATCTTTTGGGTATATGCTCAGGAGGGGTATATCTGGGTTTTGAGGTAGAATTATTCCCAGTTTTCTAAGAAACCACAAAATTGATATTAAAAGTGGTTATACAAGTTTGCACTCTCACCAGCAATGGAGTAGTGTTCCTTGTGCTCCACATCTTCACTAGCATGTGCTATCAGTAGAATTTTTGTTCTTAGCCATTATGACCAATATAAGATGGAATCTCAGAGTTGTTTTGACTTTCATTTCCCTGATGACTAAGGACTTTGAACATTTCTTTAACAGATTCTCTGCCATTTGAGATTCCTCTGTTGAGAATTCTCTGTTTAGGTATGTCTCTCATATTAAGATTGGGTTGTTTCAGTTGTTTGGGTTGGTTTAACTTTCTGAGTAATCTGTACGTATTGGGTATTAACCCTCTGTCAGCTGTAGTGTTGGTGAAGATCCTTTCCCAATCTTTAAGCTGCCAACATGTCTTTTTAACAGTGTCCTTTGCCAGAAGCTTTGACGTTTCATGAGGTCCCATTTATCAATATCTGATCTTAGAGCCAAAGTCATTGGTGTTCTGTTCAGGTAATTGTCTCCTGCACTAATGCATTTGAAGATATTTTTAACTTTCTCTTATGTGAGATTTAGTGTATCAGGATTTTTGTTGAGGTCCTTGATCCACTTAGACTGAACTTTGTGCAAGGTGATAAAAATGGATCTCTTTTCATTCTTTTACCTGTAGACATTTAGTTAGACCAGCAGTATTTGTTGGACATATTTCTTTGAAATCCTTGTCATTCAGATCTTTCACTTGCTTAGTTAGAGGTACACCAAAAATATTTTATACTATTCATGGCTACTGTAAAGGATGTTGATTCCCTAATTTCCTTCTCAACTAGTTTATCAATTGGATAAGGACAACTACTGATTGCTTTGAGTTAATTTTATATCCAACCACTGTGCTGAAGCTGCTTACTAGCTGTAGGAATTTTCTGGCAGAATTTTTGTGGTGTCTTATGTATGCTATCACATCATCCCCTAATAGTGATACTTTGACTTCTTTTCCATTTTGTATCCCCTTGATCTGCTTTAGTTGTCTTACTACTCTGGCTAGACCTTCAAATACTTTATTGAATATATAGGGCAGTGAATAAGTAGGAAGTGTTTGTCTTGTCCCTGATTTTAGTGAAATTACTTCATGTTTTTCTTCATTTAGGTTGATGTTGGTTATTGGTTTGCTATGTATTGCTTTGACTATGTATTGGGATACTTTTAAAATGAAGGGATGCTGGATATCTCAAAGGTTTTTCCAGCATCTACTGAGATGATCATGTGAAATTTGTCTTTCAGTTTGTTCATATGATAGAATGCAGTGACTAATTTTCATATATTGAACTATCCCCATATCCCTACTTGATCATGATGGATAACATTTTTGATACATTCCTGGATTTGGTTTATGAGTATTTTATTGAGTATTTTTGCATTAATGTTCATTAACAAAATCAGTCTAAAGTTCTATTTCCTTTTTGAGTCTGTGTATTTTAAGTATTCGGATGACTGTGTCTTTAGAAAATCAGTTTGCCAGTGTTCTCTCAGTTTCTGTTTTGTGAAATGGTTTGAAGAGTATTAGTATTAGCTCTTCTTTGAAAGTCTGGTAGAATTCTGCACTAAAACCATCTGGCTCTGAGATGGTTTTGGTGGGGAGACTTTTAATGACTTCACCTATTTCTTTTGGGGTTATAGGGCTGTTTAGTTACCTGACCTTGATTTAGCTTTGGTAAGTGGTATATGTCTAGAAAATCATTCATTTTAAAAAGATTTCCCATTTTTATGTATGTATGTATGTATGTATGTATGTATGTATGTATGTATTTTTAGAGTACATGCTTTATAAGTAAGAGCTAATGACTACTTGAATTTCTTCAGTGTCTGTGTGTCTCCTGTTTCATTTCTGATCTAGTTTATTTGGATATTCTCTTTTTTTTTTTTTTTACTTAGTTTGACTAAGTGTTTGTGTGTCTTACTGATTTTCTCAAATAATTAGTTCTTGGTTTCATTGATTCCTGTATTGTTTTGTTTCACTTCTTCTTTGTTTCTAGTTTGATTCCTTCCCAGCCTGATTTTCAATATTTCCTACCGTCCTTCTACTCCTCTTTGATATGCTTGCTTCACTTTTCATTTTTCTTTTTTTTCTTTATCTTTTTTTCCCTAGAGTTTTGAAGTGGAATTATAAATTATTGGAATGAGAACTTCTTCATTTCTTTAGGGAAGTACTTATTTCTATGAACTTTCCTCTTAGCACTGTTTGATTTTGTCCCATAAATTTGAGTGTGCCGTGGCTTCATTTTCACTGAATTCTAGAAAGCTTTTAACTTCTTTCTTATCTTCTTCTTTCTTTAACCTCATGATCTAGAGCTCATTGAGAAGAGAGCTTTTCAACTTCCACGAATATGTAGGCTTTCTGGTATTTCTGTTGTTGTTGAGGTCCAGTTTTAATTCTATAGAGTCTATAAGGTCTACTTCATTCATAATGTCTGTTGCATTTTTTTGTCTGTTTAGTTTTTGACTGGATATCCTGTCCATTGTTGAAAGTGGGGTGTTAAAATATCCATTTATTAGTATGTGGGGTTCAATGAGCAACTTAAGCTTCAGTAATATTTTCTTTTACAAATGTGTATGCTCTTGTGTTTGGGACATAAATGTTTAGAATTAAAACTTCATCTTGGATTTTTCCTTTGATGAGTATGAAGTCTACTTCTCCCTTTACTAATTTTGGTTGAAACTGTAGATATTAGAATGAGTACTTCATTTTGTTTCTTGGATTCATTTGCTTGGAGAATTTTGTTCCAGCCCTTTTTTTAAATACATATATATATATATATATATATATATATATATATATATATATATATATATATATATATATATTTATTTTATATATATATATATATTTATTTTATATATATATTTATATATATATATATTTAGATATTTAGATATTTTCTTTATTTACATGTAAATTTCTCCTTTCCCAGTTTTCCCTCCAAAAAACAAACAAACAAACAAAAGCAATAAGAACAAACCCCTGTTGCCTCCTTCCTCCCCATGCCTGCCACCCCACCCTCTCCCACTTATTGTCCCTGGCATTCCCCTACACTGGGGCCCAGAACCTTCACAGGGCCGAGGTCCTCTCCTCCTATTAATGATCGAATTTTCAATCCTCCACTATACACATGCTGCCAGAATAATCAGACCCACCATGTGCAGTCCTTGGTTGGTGGTTGAGACCCTGGGAGCTCTGAAGGTACTAGTTAGTTCATATTGTTGTTCGTCCTAAGGGGCTGCAAACCCCTAAGCTCCAGCTCATTACTCAGGTAATTTCTATATTTCTGATGGATCCTATACTGGCACCCATTCTGCTAGCCTGTGTCTTTTTATTTGATAATTGAACCCATTGATGTGAGATATTAATAGCCAGTGAGTTTTATTTTCTGATATTTTGATGTTGGTGGTATTAGTTTGTGTTTTTGTGCTTTCCTTGCTTTTGTTGTTATGGGATTAATTACTTTCTGGGTTTTCTTGGATATAGTTATTCTTTTTGGATTGGTTTTTGTTGTTGTTTTGTCGTCTTTTATTGTATAGTAATTTTAGTAGGGCTGTATTTGTGGGTAGATATTGTTTGAATTTATGTTTGTCTTGAAATTTCTGGTTGTCTCCATCTGTGATGATTGAGAGTTTTGCTGGGTATAGTAGTCTAGGTTGGCACCTCTGGACTTTTAGAGCTTGCAAGATATCTGTTCAGACTCTTCTAGGTTTTAGAGTCTCTGTTAAGAAGTTATGTATAATTCTGAAAGATCTTCCTTTGTATGTTACCTGATCTTTTTCCCTTGCCACTTTTAATGTTCTTACTTTGCTCTGTAGAATTTGTATATTGATTATTATAATGTGGCAAGAATATTTTCTTTCCTGGTCCAATCTGATTAGTGTTCTGTAAGCTTTTTGTGCTTGTAGGCATCTCTTTCTGTAGTTTGGGAAAGTTTTCTTCTATGATTTTTGTTGAAAATATTTTCTGAGCCCTGGAGCTGAGACTCCCTGCCTTCTTCTAAGGCTATTATTCATAGGTTAAGTCTTGTCATGAAATCCCAGATTTTCTGGATGCCTTAGGTCAGAAAATTTTTTAGATTTAACATTTTAATTGACAAATATATCAATTTCTTCTATTGTATCTTAGCTCCTGAGAATCTTTCTTCCATCTGCTGTATTCTATTGGTGATGTTTGCATAAGTTGTTCCTATTCTTTCTATGAGTTTTTCCATCTCTAGAATTTTGTCAGATTCTGCTTGCTTTATTAACTATATAATTTCAGGTCTTGCACAGTTTTATCTATTTTCTTCACCTGTTTAATTGTATTTTCTGTATGTCTTTAAAGGATTACTTTCCTCTTTAAAGACCATTAACTATTTGATTGTATTTTACTGTGTTTGTTTAAGGATTTTATTTATTTCCTCTTTAAAGTTCTCTATCATCTTTATAAGTTTGTATTTAACATCACTTTCTTGTGTTTTGGTTGTTTGAGGATATCTAGGCTTTGCTGTAAAAGGGTAGCTGCTCACTGAAGGTGCCATATCGCCATAGGTATTTTTAATTGTATTCTTTTGAGAGAATTTAACCATCTGGATGGCTTTGGTTACTGGATGTTCCCATTGTAGTAAGTATTGATAGAAAGGTTAACCTCAATGTTACTTGTGTGGCAGGCTTCTGATGGGTATCTTTCTGATGTATGGTTCTAGATCTACAGATCTGTATTGTAAGTAGCTGCATACCCAATGAAGCTGGCAGAAAAGTGGTGGGAGAATGGTTTATCCCTGTGCTAGCAGACTGTATAATACAGCTTGACTTGCCCAAAGGAATCAACAAGCAGGGAAGATGTGTGGGGGAAGGAAAGCTCCCCTTCATGGTTCAGGTTCAGAAGGTCTGATAAAGATGGGGAGATAGAAAATGAGAAATGGAGGCCCCCCTGGGATAGCAGGATGCTCATGGCAGCTCTGCTTGTTCCAGAGGAGTCAGTAAGCAGGGTGGGTGAGTCATAGGATTTTTGAGTGCTTCATTCAATAAGAAACGTTAGACTGATCAAGTCATAGAATTCTATTGGTGACCCAAACACATCTGTTCTACGGATGACACAAATGCAATATTAATCAGGAGCTTTTATGTTTCTTGTGTCTTCACTATTCATTCAAATAGATAAATTAATGGTCTTAAGATACAACAGTGAATGGGTAAAAGCAACATGTATGCCTACCTTGGTGACACAGAGTTTGTGTTTGTGTAATACCATGACCAGATTTAGTAAATCAAGATGCATTTGTGATTTTTTTAACACATCCAGAAACCTATTCTTCAATCAATTTTTGATTCCATCATTTGAACAAAAACATGAGTTTAACATATTGTCATAGTTCTCACTATTCAATTCTAAGTCATATGCATTTTAATTAATTTTTGATATCATAACATAATTAAAAATTTATACTCTTTCCTTTCCTCCCAATAAATCATCCATATGTTTCTTCTTGCTGTCTTTTAAATTCATGGCCTTTATTTATAATATTGCTATTAGAAGAACATATGTATACATATATACCCTGCTCAGTCTTTATAATGTTACTTATATGTTTCTCTTCAGGCCCTGGGGAAGACTATTTCTTCTGATCCCTGTATTTCTTAGTTATCTGTAGTTCTTTGTGTAGGACGCATGAGCTTTTCCATTTCCATTTTGCATGCTTATTGGTGCTGTCTTTGCTTACCACATGTATAGACAGTCCTTTTGGTAAAACTATATAGTCTCATATACACATATAATCTCATATACACATATACACATATGCACATATAGTCTTATATACACATATAGTCAAATATACAAATATATAATTTCTGACATCTTTGGATACACAGTAACACAGAAAAATCCATAAATTTTTCCTCTTACAATCTTTCAGCTTCATCTTCTCTAATGATCTTTTGGCCTCAGGTGTCTGTATTTTAGATGTATCCATCAAGATTGAGCCAAAAAAAATCTCAGCATTTTGATTATTTGCAGTTTTCTCTAGTAGTCTAGTCTGCTTCAAAGTCAAGTTTCCTTGATGACAAATGGGACTGCAATTGTTTAATATGATTATACCAGCTTACTTATACTGTTGTGGTTGTCATTTCTCTTTCAAAAATATCGATGAGTTTACTAGACCTAGTTAGTTAGGTCTCTAGTATGATTAGGAGGAGGAGGAGGAGGGTTAGGAGGAGGAGGAGGAGGAGCAGGAGCAGGAGGAGGAAGAGGAGGAGGAGGAGGAGGAGGAGATTAGAATTAGGATTAGGTGGAGATTAAGAAAATACTTTCAGTATTAATTTATTGATATTTCTTCTTTTATCCCTTTCCCTGCATTTTTTAAATCCCTCCCTCTAGACATTCACAATTGTTCTATTTTTAACCACATATGAGAAACTCTAATTCTATGAAAAGATAGCTATGCATTATAATTACTATCATTGGTCAAGAGTCTAAAATATACCTACTTGAAAGGACTCAAAGTGTACAACAATGATAGATTTTCCCTGAGAAAATTGCCTTGCTTTCTTTGATTTCCAGTCAAGTCTTTTAAGTGGTTCAGAGAGCAGACAAATTCAATGATGCTTCTCTGTACCAAAGATTAGTGTGTATGGGTAGTTGTCCCTACCTAGGTCATTGTGCCTTTGAGCTTTTCAATGCTATTATGTGAATCTTCTCTAGTGTTAGCTATCTTTGGTCTTGGCCTAATTTTTATAGTAACAGTCACTTATACTTCAAAAATTAAGATCTGTACTAAGAGTTTCTGACATTGATATATAATTGAGAAAAAACTGAACTTCATAGAATACTTTGTAAAATAAACCTCTATTTTTACTAGTAGTATACCTTTATAAATATCTTGAAATAAATATACATTGTTAACTAAGAATATTGTTGTTAAAAAAAGAAACCAACTTCAATAAATTAGGTTCCTCTAATATTACAGCTACATGTAGAATAATATAAATAGATCCACATTTATCACACTGAATAAAACTCATCCCCAAACAAATCAAATAACTCAACATAAAATAATATACATCAAATGTTATAGAAGAGAAACTGGGGGAAATCCTTGAATCCAGTGGTACAGGAAAAGATCATAAGAAATCACTAGCACAGTCATCAACCTGAAATATTAATAAATAGAACCTCATGAAACTGAACGTTCTCTACAAAGCAAAAGATACTATCATTAAGATGAAGTAGCAGCTTAAAGCATACAAAGGGCTTTTTACCAAGTACATATTCAACACATGGCTATTATTATCCAAAATATATAAGGAACTCAAAAAGCTAGATATCAAGAAAACAAATAACCCAATTAAAATTTGGGTACATATCTAAAACTAGAATTCTCGAAGGAAGAATCTTTAAACTTAAAGAACTGTTCAACGTCCTTAGCCATAAAAAATATAGAAATAAAAACTAAGGTGAAAATTCAACTTTTACCTATTAGAATAGATCAGATGAATAAAACAATGTACAGCTCATGCTGGCAAGTATATGGAATAAGAATAAACCCATGTATGGCTTCTATGGATGTAAATACATACAAGCATAATGAAAATAATTGTGATACATCCTGATGAAGATTGAAATTTATCTACCTCAAGGTTCTTCCTACACCAGTCTTGGGCATATACCCAAAAAGACAAGCCATCCTGCCACAGAAATATTTGTACAACCATGTGAACTGAGGCTCTTATACAAAGTGGCTAGAAATGAAAACAAGCAAATAAATGCTGCATGTCCCTCATCAGAAGGATGAACAAAGAAAACATGATAGATTTACAGAAGGAAATAGTCCTCAGCTTTTTAAACATATGAAATAAAAAATTTCATTGGTCAATAGATAGGAATATGAAAAGGTCCATCATGAGAGAATTCCAGACCTAGAAAAACAAATATAGTGTACCTTTGCTTATATATAAATATTAGCTGTAAAGTTAATGATAACCAAGATTCAATCTATAGAACCATAGGTTAGATGTATTGAATGAGACTAATATGTCTAGATATAACTTAAGCGGATGTAGAATGAAATAGATTGTTATGCATCAATAGGTTGGAGAATGCTGGAATTGGAGGATAAGTGGGGAAGAGAATGGGTGGAATAGGGAAGGAAATGTGGTGAAATACAACTAAAATTCAGAGCCTTTAGAGAGAAACTAATTTAATAGAACCTTCCTAAAATATATATGAAGATGATCTCAATAAAATCTCCAAAGAACAAAGAAAGCACCTTTCAAGCACTTGTTACCAAGTGAAATTTTCAGTACTGTGATTATATTAATATAATTTAGTTTTGGCAATGGGAATGCCCAAACAACCCAGGCTATTGTCCAGTCTATAGGTTACTGTGCACAGATTTGTGACAAGACCCCTTTGCTGAAGATAACACCTACATAACTCATTCAACTTGGAGAATTGAGCTGGTGACAACATAGAGCATTTAATATACATTTTAATATCTTTGATATAGGACGGTCTTCTGAATCTGCACATGATCAAAGAAAAAACATAAACACCAACCCAGGCCCAATACCTTTGCTCTATGATGGCTTCTTGATTGCAATATATCTACAGTGATGAGGTCACACAGCTTGTGGACATAACCAAGCAATAAATAAATTTTCATGCAAGGTTAACTCCATGAGGTAGAACTCATTCCTGATACTGTTTAGTTGTTCAATAATCAGAGATAAAATAGTAGTCGATGAATGTAGGGTAGAACAAAATAACAACACAGTTGTAGAGGAGGAGGAGGAGAGAAAGGATGAAGAAGAAGAAGAAGAAGAAGAAGAAGAAGAAGAAGAAGAAGAAGAAGAAGAAGAAGAAGAAGAAGAAGAACAAGAAGAAGAACAAGAACAAGAACAAGAAGAACAAGAAGAAGAGAAGGAGGAGGAGGAGGAGAAGAAGGAGGAGGAGGAGGAGGAGGAAGAAGAAGAACAAGAGATAAGAAAGAATAGCAAGGAAGGAAAGAGGGAAGATAAAAATAGACAGAACAAAGAAGCAGAAGCAATAAACTGACTCCTAATGATATTTGTCTATACTCACCCATCATCAGAAAACCTTCTTCCTGTAGCAAAGGGAAAAAATATAGAGATTCACATCCAAATATTATGGATGAGAGACCTTAGAACATTCAGTTCTAAAAGGAAGTTCTCCATCAAGTCTGTGGAGGCAGAAAGAGTGTAAGACCCAGAGAGGATGGAAGACACCAAGAAATTAAGGTACCCTAAAACAAAATATTCAAAGTTTGTATGAATTCACAAAGACTGGAACAGCATTCATGGTGCCTAAACCAGTTCTTCTGCATCAATTTTATGGCTTCCAGTTTTATGATTTAATGGGATCCCTGCTTTTGCAAATGACTGTCTCTTTTGCCTCTCTTTGGGCTCTTTTGCTTCTCTGTGCTTGTTTTGTTAAATTCTAGTATATTCAT
This sequence comes from Mastomys coucha, assembly GCF_008632895.1. Classification (NCBI taxonomy): domain Eukaryota; kingdom Metazoa; phylum Chordata; class Mammalia; order Rodentia; family Muridae; genus Mastomys; species Mastomys coucha. Next base: position 53,894,120 of record NW_022196905.1, on the reverse strand, counting down.
TTTTGTTTTAACTTATTTTATTTTAGAAACCTGTTTGTTTTCTATTTAAAGCCAGAAATGAAATGAATGTGAGCAGAGGTTAGGAGGAATGAGGAGGAGTTTGGAGGAACAGTGGAAACAGCATATATTAGGTCAGAAAGAAAATCTAATTTAATAAAAGCAAATAAAATAGACATGTACATTATATTATTACACATAATAAGTGCCTATGTCAGATGAAAGATTACCAATGCATTGCACTAGAGAAAAAGATTAGAAATGCTTTTGTTTGATGAGCTTATCATTTTGTATTAATGTTCTTCTTGTTTTATATTCAAATATAAATATTAAGAATGTGTATTATTCTGATATGCCTCTCATTTTTTTTTCTTGAATTGTACTACCTTAGTTTCGTTTGTGATTATGGAAACATTGTTAAGTGAGATTCAACAGTATCTCCAGTGCTCTCCTCTGTCCTAATGCTTAATATTTGTAGTAGAGGAAGTAGTTCTCATTATTCCCAGCTTTAAATTCCTCCTTAGATATAGGATTTCATTATTATCTTTTCTGATATATTTTTTTAATAACTCTTTTTCAGACTTTCTTTTAAAAAAATAGAAATTCTCCGCTGTAAATTCTTTCATCTCGGTTATCCTTTTTATGCTTCCTTTCTTAATTAGTTAATCTACCTGACAATTTTTCAATTGTACAGAATTAATTTATATATTTCTTTTCCCCTCCATTAAAATTTTAGAACATATATTATTTATGCATATGAGCAAAATGAGACAGATTTTACATTCTATAGAATATACAGTTTTATTAGAGGTACTATTTAATAATCAGTAGAATTCTCATTTTACTCCTGTGATATAGAATAAACTGTTAAGTAGATGATATCATTGTGTCAACTATAGATTATGTTAACTCTCATGAATTAACCAAAGCTAGCAAAAATATGCTGCAGCTACGAACTTCAAACATTATTGATTTAAAATCAAAAAATGCTTATATCTGATTATCTTTAGGGCAATGGATTAGTACTTGATCTATGTTGGTTTTGGCAAAAAGACCTGTAATCTGTAACAGTGACATTCACGTAACAAAGAAAATATAACAGAGTGAAGAAGTTGACTCTTTCATTATGGTTCTGGAGAGAATTTTGTCCTGTGTACTTCTCATAGGACAGAGAAAATTACATAGGGAGTTATGCAATTAAAGTTAAGAAACAAGGGGATACAGAAAAAAAAATGACAGGCAAGCAAAGTTGTCAGGGACAAAAGGAGCTGTTGTCAAATTGCCATCCATATCTGTGGTGTGGCTCTATAAACCATAGTGAATTGGGTCCCTGGTTGATGTATTACATTGACTTATTAGCCTTCTGGACTGCATCACTGACCCCAAGCCACTGTGTCAAGACTGAGCAGTGGGAAGAGTACAAGGAGTTTCATTAGGAAAAAATCATCCTTGAGATCCAGTTTTAAAATTCAATATACTTCATTAGTATAAAATCCTTCACATTTTTCATAAAACATTATGATTTGGATTGAGACTCTGTATATGTATTATGTTGGCAATGATCTCTTATTGGCTTAAACTTCCAAAATATCATATACCACATTACTCAATTTGTATAAAGATATTTTAAATAGCACAATATGGAGTGAAGCCAAAGCTACTTGTCAATAATTCTGGAAGCTTTTCTTCATAGTCTTTGGAGAAGAAAATGGATTTGGGAATTGTTAGCAGCTTCATCACGGTGTTCGTTCATTGATGAAATCAATCAAATGAAGAAGTAAGCTTTATTTCTCAGGATTTTACAACTGTCACAACTTCTAAGTTCAATTTTATTGAGCAGTAACATTTTAAAGACATTTATATTATATATTTTTTCATCTTTCAGTACTCTAGTCTCAGTTTCATTACTACTCTGATACACAATCTGAAGATTAAAAGATAGTTTAGTGCACACTGCCTTATAAATTCATCTGCAAATAATTTCCACACTAAAATCAGTCCCAGTAACATGATGAGGAATTTAAATGCATGAGTTCTGCAGGGAAAGGCCAATGAAAAACGTTTCCTCTGTTCCTAAACAATGAAATACACAAATGAATAGAACTCCCCTAGCCCTGGTATGATTTCATACCTGTATCTGACTTAATTTATTTCTCTGAGAAGGCATAGTTGTTTGTGGTCAGCTTTATGTGCTTTCATCATCTTCTCTTGGATCTCTGTTTTATTATCACCGAGAAGGAACATTCGCCATGGCCATGGAGAGATGGTTTAATGGTTAAGAAGCACTGGAACCTATTCCGGAGGACCTGGGTTCAATTCTCAGCTCTGACATGTCAGCTCACATCTGCCTATAACTCCAGTTCTGTGAGTTTCAACACGCCCATGCAGACAAATATTCAAGGAATAGACTAATGCACATAAAATAAAAATAACATAAATAATTATTAAAAGCATGAAGAACTTTCTCCATAATGATCTCTTTGTTTAAAAATCTTTAAGTGTTCTTCTGGGTTAAGTAAATATATATGAGCTAAATGATAGGTGAGCTAAATATATGTTTAAGACAACTCTAAATGGCTATGGAAATGACTTAATGGTGAGAAAGGGTTGGTGCTCTTTCTTGAACTTTGTTATGCTTCTAAGAACTCACATTGTGGCTCTCAACCACTGGCAATTACAGTTCCAGAGGATCTGATGCCTTCTGACATACTTGGGTACAGTACATGCATATGGCACCCACACATACATACATGCACAATATTACTACAAGTCAAATAAGGAAAACCTAAATAATGAAAAGTCAGCTCTAGTAAACATGATCGATTATCGATGGTTGAAGGCCCAGACACTCAGGGGACCAAGCAGGGCAGCTCTGAGGAGACCGAGATGCCCAAGGATGCACTGAGGGTGATCATAACAGCAGAAGATTAGTTTTCAAAGTGTAAAACATCACCAGATCAACTTTTAAGAGGCAGGGAAAATGGGAAGATGCTTCTAATATGTGGTCTCATGAAATTGGAAAAGTAAGATGGCAATACAGGGCTTCAAGAGTGGTGGGGAGAAGGGAAACTTGAGCTAGGAGTTAGGGAGACAACAGGTATGGAAGCAGCTGCAGTGGACTCAGGAACATGTCTCAGTTGATTAGTACTGGGTTTGGTCTACTGGGAGTTTTAGGAAAAGCATGGAGTTGCCGCTCAGCTTGGAGGAGGAAAGTGCTGCTACTGTGAGATACACTTCCCAGTCATAAGACCACCCTGATGCTGGGCAACAACAGCATACCTGGAAAGAGTCTCAGTGAGAGTCCACTATACATGGTATTCCAGAAACCAAAATCCTTTAACCAGACCAATTACTCATTGTAATAAGTATTTGAATCTAGTCTTAGGATTTCCTTGCTGTGAAGAGACACTATGACCACAGCAACTCCTATAAGGGAAAATATTTAACTGGGATTGCCTTAGTTTCAGAGACAAGGTGTCAGTGACAGATGTGGGAGTTCAGCCATAGTGAACAGGGAAACCATTTATTAGCAAGTAGGGCAAGTCAGGTGGTATGCAGAATCCTGGAACTCACACATCTTCTGGCCCTGAACCAACTGCCCAGCCACAAAATCACCCAGGCTCTAACCAACTGCAGGATATTGAAGATACAGAACAGTTCATTTACTGAAATGGGCCACCTTGAAAAACTACCATAGTCAATGCTGTTACCTGAGACCTTGTTGATGTCTGTAGTTCATGCTGTCACTGGGGGCCATGTTTGTATGTGTTCTGTTGCCACAGACTTTCTTGAGGTCTGGAATCTGTGCTGCCACCAGATGCCGTGTGGAAGTTCATGATCCTGCTGCCTCTGTATGTTATGAACTAGAAAGTTTATTTTGTAGTGGTATAAATGATTGCAGACTTGTAACTGAGCATGAATAACACTAAAAGCTTCCATGAAACTCTGCTCTGCCCCCTTGTCCAAAAGAAGAGAAACTGTCTAGACAAGATGCCATTGATGAAAGTCCTTAGAAATTGTGATAAGGATGCTGAAGATGCTCTTTAGACTTCACAGCTTCTGGTAGGAGGGTGGGGAAGGACTTGCTTGACTGTAAGGAACTGCCCATTGGGTGTTTGATCATGATCCAATGAGCATTTGGGCAACACAAATTGGACTTAATGTTTTTTTCTTTTTTCTTTTTCCTATTTCTTTTATTGGGAAAAGGCATAAGTGTAGGACGATGGATCTAGGAGGAATGGGAAGTGAATGTGATCAAAGTGCATTGTCTGAAATTCTAGAATAATCAGTAAAATACTAGTGAAAAAGATAATTCTAATCTAATTAAGATGAATCTAACAAGCCAGTTAATTTACATACTCCTCACATACTGTGTCCCTTATATGGAAACTTTATGTAGATATTATATTTCCCCTATATTCTTTGCACTCATTCCTTGTTATATGATTTCTTATTTTTTTCAATTATGCTAATGCTTCATACCACAAGAACTTCCACTTCAAATCATTTTGGGGACCAATGTTGAGGTCATCCATAATTGTGCTACATAATATTTTTGAGACAAAAATATGGAGCTTGTTGATTTTGCTGGCCTGGTGTACCAGTTAGCTGCATAACTTATCATCCTGTCCCTACCTCTCTGGTGCTGGAATCTCAGACACACACTTCTGTACTTGATTATATTCACATATATAATTCAGATTCTCATAGTTGTTGATCAAACATTCAGCTGACTGAACAATCTCAACTGTCTCAAGAACAATTACCCTAATAGAACTTAGTAAATCACAGGCAGGAAATATGCCATGTTTTTCAGTTTTAGACTGTGATGAAGAGGTTAAATACATTTCCAACAATATTGTGCCTTTTTTTGTGTCTAGCCTGACTTTTTCAACTGTTGGGGAATGTGTGAATGATGCACAGAGCGCACTATTATTCTAAGTGAATTGTTAATAAGCATGCAGGTGAAGGAAGATAAAGGGTAGTAGCTGAAAATATATGATGGGGAGATATTTGAATGCTGTTTATAAACTGATATGAATACTCTATTTTATTATTTTCCTATAAACAGAGAAAATTTTACATACCACTTATGTTTTTACTTTAAAAAAGATCTTTACATGAACAGTAAGCTCAAGGTAACTGCTGTCAATCTATATGAGTTTTGCTAAATAATTATAAAATATTCCTGTGAAACATCGCAATTCTAGAAAAATAAATATATTGTTAAGCTTAAACTAGAATATTAAAAACAGCTATTCCATGTTAAAGAATGATAATATTTTGTGAAGTATTCTAATGTAAATCTGTAATTAATTAATCACCTTTATGGGATGACATACAAGTTGTCACAGCAGCTGACAAATATGACAATCCACTCTGAGTTGGCATTAACATATACTTATCATGAGGGGAATGTGGAAGAGGCGTTGTTTATACAGACAATGTCAGCTTCCCCAGCCATCTCTTGGAGAGTTTTTACATATGATAGCATATGTCACAATACTTCTTTAGAGGTTGATATAATTGAGCTTAGAAATTCATTCATTTTTTTTAGTGAAATGGATTGATAAATTATGCTGTATTTTTGTTAAAATTATGAGAAAAATCCTTAAAAATTCAAACATGTTCATCACTGATGCTAAATAATTTCTTTTTGTGACATACACTGTACAATGTAGAGAATAAAGATGCAATATGGATGATGTTTTATGAATAAAACAAGATAATTAGCACATTATTTTTCCAAAGATATCACTCTTAATTTTTTATGCTTTTGCTTGCTGTCATTATTGCAAAACAGAGCTTTTCATTATATTAATCTTATTGCTTGTACAGATGTAGTTATTATCAGTACTGAAATTGACTATTAGGGAAAAGATTTTTAATTGACATTGATATTCAAATGTTAATTTGATTTTCATGAAATTATAGCATACTCAGTAGAAGTACTGAAAATATCTATATTCCAACAAAGGTTTCTGAAATAATTCTGAAGAGCAGTGCATATATCTTATTCTCTGAGGATTCACATCTTGAGAATACCAGAAATAATTATTGAGGTCTTATAGGTCCATTAGAAAAACAATCCACATTAATCAGATAAGGAAAGGGACCTCCCAACAACAAGGCACTTTCCATAGGTTGCTGAGCCCAATGTGTCATAGATTGTGTCCCTAAGGAGCTAGAAATAGACACTGTTGCCAGTTCTCCTAGTTAATATAACACATGGTAGTTACACCTTCTACAGACTCATATATCAAATGCATCTCTTGGTAACACATTGAATTTTGGGTAAGGATAACCTCTGAGAAAAACCTACATTCTTCCCAGGAGAAGGACTAGATAGCATACTCCCTTTGTAGCCCAAAGTGGGAAAAAATAGATCAAGAATTATAAGCCAAAACTAAAGGAAGGGACAGAGTTTACATTACTGGTGAGCCCGCTCTCCACTCAGGAGAGTGCACTTTTTCAATTCCTTTCCTAGCCCTCTAGAAATAAACCTGACTATTGTTTGCTTCATTTCTGGATATGAATACTGTTATAAATAAGATATGATTCAGTTAAAATATTATTTAAAACATTCCATTCAAGCATCAGACATTCAATCAAATCACTAGTGTGTCTTGTAACACCTGGAGAACCAAGCTTCTCAGCATGTCCCTACCATTGTTGTTATGATGAATCAGCCTTCTTCATATTTTTATGAATATTTTTCACAATTCTGATATAATTTATAAAAATTTACCAATACAAATTATTGTCTGATTTGCATTTCCCTGATGACTAAGGATGTTGAACATTTCTTTAGGTGCTTCTCAGCCATTTAGTATTCGTCAGTTGAGAATTCTTTGTTTAGTGCTGTACCCCACTTTTTCATAGGGTTATTAAAACAACCCTGAGATTCCACCTCACACCAGTCAGAATGGTTAGGATAAAAAACTCAGGTGACAGCAGATGCTGGCGAGGTTGTGGAGAAAAGGAAACACTCCTTCATTGCTGGTGGAAACTGCAAACTGGTACAAACACTCTGAAAATTAGTTTGGTGGTTCGTCCGGAAATTGGACATAGTACTACCAGAGGACCCAGCTATACTACTCCTGGGCATACACCCAGAAGATGCTCTAACATGTAATAAGGACACATTCTCCACCATGTTCATAGCAGCCTTATTTATAATAGCCAGTAATTGGAAACAATCCAGATGTCCCTCAACAGAGGAATGGATACAGAAAATGTGGTACATCTATACAATGGATTACTACTCAGCTACTAAAAGCAATGAATTTATGAAATTCTTGGGGAAATGGATGGACCTGGAGTATATCATCCTGAGTAAGGTAACCCAATCACAAAAGAACATACATGGTATGCATTTTTGATAAGTGAGTATTAGCCCAGAAGATCAGAATAACACAAAGTACAATCTACAAACAATAAGCAACTCAAGAAGAAGGAAGACAAAGTATGGATACTTCATTCCTTCTTAAAAGGGGAAACAAAATACCCATGGAAGAAGTTGTAGAGACTCACTATGGAGCAGAGACTAAAGGAAGAACAATTCAGAGACTGTCCACCTGGGAATCCTTCCCATATTCAGTCATCAAATCAAGACACTATTGTGGATGCCAGCAAGTACTGGATGACTGGAGCCTGATATAGCTGTCTCCTGAGAGGCTCTGATAGTACCCGACTAATACAAAACTAGAGGCTCACAGCCATCCATTGGACTGAGTACAGGTTCCCCAATGAAGGAGCTAGAGAAAGGGCCCAAAGAGCTGAAGGGTTTGCAGCCCCTTAGCATGAACAACAATATGAACTAACTAGTACCCTCAGAGCTCCCAGAGACTAAAACACCAACCAAAGAGTACACATGTGGGACTAATGGCTCCACCAGCATATGTATAGCAGAGGATGGCCAAGATGGTCATCAATGGGAGGAGAGGTCCTTGGCCCTGTGAAGGTTCTATGCCCCAGTATAGGGAAATGTTAGGGCCAGTAAACAGAAGTGGGTGGGGTGGTGGGCAGGAGAAGGGGAGAAGGCACAGGGGTTTGTTTTAGTTTTTGTTTTTTTCTTTTCTTTTCTTTTCTTTTCTTATTTTTTATTTGGAGGGGAACATGGGAAAGGAAATATTGTAAATAAAGAAAACATCTAATAAAACAAAGAAAACATATAATAAAAAATAAAAATATTATCTGGTACTTGAGAGATATTAAAAATACTTAAATTAGAATGCTTAAGAATAATAAGAAATGGTAATAATAAAATTTGTCTAACCCTGTTTCCATATGCATCTTTATCAGTAAGCATGAACTGGGATGTGTAGAGTAAAGAAGGGTTTGGCTGTGTGTTCTAGCACATGGCTGCCATCACATTACCAAGAAAGCAGGCCCACAATTCCTGTTGTAAATTCAAATTTCATTCACATTATATACCACATCCTAAACCAATCAGCTTACGTAAGGTGACCATACCTCAATATATAAGGGGTCTGGTTAGGAGAGAGTGAGGCTGGCAAGATGACTTGGTTAGTTACTTATTTACTTTTTCTATAGCTGTGATAGAACATTCAGACTAAAGTTAATTTGGATGAATTTTATTTCAACTTACACACTGTAGTACCTCATCCAGTTGTCTGTGGAAGAACTCAAAGGATGAACCTGGAGGCAATAATTGAAGCAGAGGCTAAGGAGGAGTGCCTTACTGACAACCCATGGATTTTCACAACATACTTTCTATAGCATCCAAGTCCATTGTCCTAGGAGAAACATGGCCTACAGTGAGCACAGTCCTCTCATATCAATCAAGAAAACGTGTCACAGATTTGTTCACCAACCAATCTGGCAGACACATATTTTCAGCTTAGGTTCACTCTTCCAGAATGAACTATGTCTATAGCTATGTCACATTTATATAAAACTATGTAGAATAGTGAATAAAGTTGCATGTTAAAGATGATGAGTTGATCTGCATTCAAATTTCATAATGGAAGGAGAGATCCTACTCCTGAATGTTTCCTCTGTTTACACAAGCTCCATATGTCACAGAATACTTATACATACATGTTTGTGACTGTGTGTGTGGGGGGGTGTGGGTGTGTGTGCGAGAGAGAGAGAAAGAGAGAGAGAGAGAGAGAGAGAGATTGAAGAGAAAAGAGAGAAGAGATATAGAATAAAAATATATTTTACAAAACTATAAAAACTAAGAATTTAGATTTGTAGAAGGAATGAAGAAGAAAAAAGGAAGGCAGGAAGGCAGAATAGGAGAAGGAAAGAAAAGAGAGGCTGAATTCCTTCAACAGTATATAAATTTATGAGCAAGTGTCTAGAAGCATAAAACATTTATATTTCAGAGTCCCATAAATGTCTACTTTCATGAATTTTAAAAGATGACAAATGCAACTAAATGAAAGGTAACATACATTAAGTAATGATACTCTAATAAATTAAAAATAAAAAGAATATCTTATAATCAATTTAGCTAAAGCATATATATACATATAATATAAAATATTTTTTAGATTTTAAGGTTACTAAAAGAAAGTAAAGTAAATCAACCATCAGAGACTGTGGTTTCTGGTGCCACCACAGAATTTCAACACTATGAAGAATTGCCAAAACAGAGATAAAGTGTTTTCAAATATGAATTTGAAAAACATGTGAGAATAGAAATCAGATTAGTCACTGGAAAGTCATTACAACATTTTGTATGCTCAATTACATGAAAACATTAAACCTTACTGTTTGGGGAAGTATTGATGTAGTCTCTCGTCTACAGCAAGATCATATGAATCATTCACTAGAGGGAAAAAGAAAATAGCAATACTAAAATTCTAGATAGAGTTTATTATTTGCTGACCTACCAGTGTTTTGCAAAATGAAGGAGTATTTCTTCTAACCATGTTTTTCCCCCTTGCCAAAATGATAAATATTATAATAAAATATACTGTATTTTTCCTTGTGTTCTATTTTTGGGATTCTGTACTTGGTTTCATCAACCCATGTTAAAGCAATGTTGAGAAATTTCTGATGCACGAATTCGTTCATGGTTTCAAAGAAAATCATGTACATTGCCTAGTAAATTATTCTGTTATTCTGGAAAGAATATTTTATATGTTATGAAAGATAATGGTTTAAGTTTGCTATAGGCAGTATCACTCATATAAAATGTATCTACTGTTCTATCAAATAACCGATCTTAGTGATTTTGAATATTATTTTGTTGTCTTGATTATGGTCTCTATTTCTGTAATTACATGCTCTGCCAAATCATCTTGGAGCTGGAAAGCTCCTTTCAGCTTATACTTCCAGGCACTGTCATCACTAAAATAAAGGTAGGAGCAAAAACAGGGCAGGAACCTTGAGGAAGAAATGCAGCTTACAGATTATTCCATCCGGCTCGCTCAGTCTGCTTTCCTGTAGCACTCAGGAATCCTTCCCAAGGGTGGCATTGTATAAAGTGAGACTTATGTTCTATTAATTATCAATCTAATAAATGTATTATAGACTTGCTTACAGAAAAATTTAGAGAGAAAATTAAGTTTCCTTCTTCCAAAATGATTCTAGAGTGTGTCAATTGGACATAAGACAAAATAAATGTTACAGTTTCTTATTCTCATACCATATCCAAGAAAATAATTCCACTGCGGTAACTCAGCATGATGCTGCATGAAATATTATAGGCAGAGCATCCTTCATTTCAAAAGGTCTGTGGTGTTGTACCAGGTGCAAAAATGACGTAGATTCACACTAGAAATTACAAGCTTGCTCTTAGGGAGAACACATATTTGACATACCTTTTCTACTCATAGGACATGGGATATAATGATCAATGTGACCAAAAAGACCGCAAAGTAATAGGAAGAAACAATGAAACTCTAGACTTCAAAGGCAGAGAACTGAGAGTATTTGGTTAAGCAGTACTCAATATCTTCACACTAGAATTGATCAAAAATGAAGACAGAAACCTGGGAGAGATTGAGGGGATAGCAAAGAAGGAGAGGTATTATAAAATGGTCAAAGTACATGATATGCATGTAGAGAAAATGCTCCTGAAAAAAAGGGGAAAACGAATGGTTCTCTTTATCTTTGAAATCCACAGTGTAGTGACAGGTTCAGAAAAGTAGGTTTTAACATACTCTGATATTGAAAGTTGCCAGGAGTACTAAAGAATTAAGGAAGTGTGCTGATCTTTGGAAAAAAAATAAGGAAGCAGAAACGTTAATGTCTTATATAAAAAGTAGAAAATTGAGTATAAATAGATAAGACATGTGAGGGATAAGATCATAGTCTATATTATAAAACAAAATGCTTTAGATTTTAAACTTAAATGATATAGGAAAATTAGTATATGTCTGCTTGTAAATTACCAATAATAGTCTAGATAATTCAGCATGAAAAAGATTATTGGTTTAAGGAATAAAAGTCATCCAAATTTTAAGAATTTTGAGTAGAAACATTTTCCTTCCTTTTAGATTTCACTTAATAATGGTTTTTCTTATCCCTTGCTATCACTTAGTCAAGACTCCTCCAGAATAAAAATTTCTATCAGTTTGAGAGAAACACTTTGGTTAATGTCCAGCTTCTGTTCTGCTACAACATAAGCCAAGCCCAGTGCTAGAGGATTTATAGGCTGCATCACTTTCTTTCCAATAGGAAGTTGAGCATGGATGCCCTGTCTTCAATTATCCCTGCAGGACTGAGATTCATTCATTGGACCAATCATTCTTCTTGCCCTCTTCTATGTGTATCAATATTGAAAGGCATTCCCCAACCTAGCAAAACCAAAGAAGCAATTTCTAAAAATATTATTCAAACCACCAGAACAACTTAAAGAAATTTTAAAATGTATTTTCATTGCTGGACTATGTTCTAGTCAACTGGAAGTCTCAATAGTATCACTAGACATAAGACAATAATGCAGATATTAATATTTTTTACCTAACAAGAAGTAGGAGAATGTAATAATAAATGGAATTCAAAATCAATACATTAAATTGTGGAACTGAAATAGGACTGGAAAAATAATAAGAGAAATGAAATTGAAGTTTATTTTTGTTTCTGTTGCTTATAATACTTAAGAGTATAGTTAAGTATAATTGTAGCCCGCATATGCTAAAATGTCGGTTAAAAGTATATGTGCAATTCAGAAAACTGACTTGGCTGCATTTTCAGGTTTATCTCCTACCATTAATTATAAGAAGAAACTGATTCCTATCATTTACTCAAAATGGATTGTACAGCTCCTTGTTCTTTTATGTCTATAATAATACCATAGAAAAAATGACATACCAAGGCATAATTACTCATGTTGTTATTTCCAATCTAAACCTTTCTATTGAGTAGCTAGCCCTGCAAACTTAAACATTCATTGATATTACAGTTTTTTTACATTCATTATATATAAAATGAGATATTTATAGTACATCCATTCCCAAACATATCTTAAGTACTTGATGTACACTATCTCCATCTAGAAAATATTTTTAATGATCATAGTCATATACAATCTTTAGTACTCTAAAAATTAATATATGTTATGCGTAGTATAGCAAATACTGAAGATTTTTGAATTGTAATTAATCAAAATAGGAAAATGGGTCATTTCTAAGCACTTTTGACTTTCTTGGGAAGTATTAGCTTTAATAAAAACAATTCTGGCATATTAGTGAAGGTGGCACTGTTTTGAAAGGTAAGCCTTAAAAAGTGGAGGAGATAGAGACACATGACGACTAATGCTTTCTCGTTAAAAGCCTTGAAATCAGCCAAACCCAACTTACCTCATCTCTTTGTGGGCTATTGGAATAAAAGGAAATGCAAATTGATTTTCCTCTCTAAAATAACAGAAACACATTTAATAAATGTAATGTGTGAAAACTTGGAGATGTTTTTTTCTTTTCATTAGAATGTTTTCACAGTAAAATTTAATCTCACCATCAGTTTCACACATCAGAAACAGGTTTAAATATATGTTAACTGTGTTTTTTAAAGGACTCTTAGGAAATAATAACAATGTCTTCCAAAACGTGTTTTCAAGTTTTGGATATTTTCAAGAAGGGCTAATTATGCTTGTTAAATTTTAAAAGATAAGTTCATGGAGTAGGAGAAATGTAAACTATGTGAAAAATACATTAAAAATATTGAATTCATTATCTAAATGCAGCATCTAATACATATCCCTTGGTGGGTGAAAACACTTTATATATAAACAGGAGCAGCTTATTTTTTTTTGCATTTATGATGAGTTTTTTCAAACTAAAATGAGAATTTGGGGATGGATGGAATGAAGTATTTCCTTCCCATATTCTTCTGAAAATTTCAAAGTAATTAATGGAAAACCACCTTCCACCCTCTAGCCCTAATAAAAAATACACTTAATATGTTTTTTTTTTTTTCATTTCAAACCTCAGAAAATGTTTCTGATGCTGGAATATAAATTAACAAGTACATGTTTGACAGTTATCTGGAAACAAAAGTACTACTACAATTTCATATTCTGTCTTACTAATAGAGTGCTGGCTTTTATCACTGCCAAACATATCTTTATGAAGTTACATATAATTTATGTGTAATTTTCAGTATATATTTTTGTAAATTTGTTATTTGAGAAGATTTATCAGTTCAACAAATAATCCAATGTCTTCTCAGTCAGCTACAGAAACTTCAGCAACATAGAACTGCCACTAAGTGTGTTAGAAGAGACAGATGAGTCAGAGCAATGATCTTTTATAAGGGTAAAAAGAGTGAGACTTGCACAAAACTAAAAAGAAGTGTGAACCAACTAGGGTAAAACATCTAAACCTAGCAGCTGACATAGCTCTGGGGTATTTCAGGGAACAGAAAATGACAAAAGGCAGACAAACAGAAGAAACAGAAAAAACACCTTTGAGTTATATATAGAATTAGACAAAAGAGAGAATGTTTGGTCTCAAGTACATGTGCTTGAAGTTGAGAAATCTGCAAGTTGGACCAGGAGCTAAAGCCCTAAACAAAACTCTGAAGACAGAGTAATTATTTTCAATCCAATACAAGGGAATCTAAAGCCATGGTTCCCAACCATTCCAATGCTTTGATTTTTAATATAGTTCTACATGTGGTGATTACTCCTTAATATAAAATTGTTTGGTTACTATTTCATAACTGTAATTTTGCTACTATTATGAATCGCAAGGTAAATATCTGATACACAAGATACCTGCTATGCGAACCCCTGTAGGGGTAGCAACCCACAGGTTGAGAACAACTGCTGTAAAGGTACAGCAAGGATATGCAGGACTTCAATTTAGAAGCATTTGAGAGCTAGAAGGGAGAAAAAGGTAGAGGAACCCTTACCACTGCTACTGCTGGCAGAGTGCCTAAGCAAAGCCTGGAGCCATGAGTGGATCCATTCACTACCCTTTCAAGTCTAATGGAAGGAAAATCATAATCCTAAAAGGAATATAACCTTTGAGGACCATTTTAATGGCTTCTACAAGATAAATCATATTCACAACAAAATTTCAATGCCAAGAGAAAATTAAATAGTCAAGAACAATGGCAAAGGAAAACAACTGAAAAGAACTGCGTATATTTTCTAGATAATTTTTCAAGATCAATGATGAGACCTTAAAACCTCTATGAGCAACACTTTTAAAAATAGGGAAGTATGTAAATAAAATGGGAGACAAGGAAAACGTTGTCTGTAAAATTGTAATATTAATTAACAAGGGTGTGGGGGATGGTAGGGCAAGACTGCAAGCCCAGCACTCAGAAGGCTGAGGCATTAAGACTATCCATTATAAAATTATCCTTAAGTGTAAGACCTGGAACACAAATCTGAAAGCTTATTTGATTCAAACATCTGAGATTAATAATTCAGCATATAAATTTCTACACGAGTTAGACTCCATTAGTACAAGTTAGATTATACTAGGAGATTTACAATATCAGTCAGTATCACTTGTATCAAATTGAAACAGAAGAAAAACATTAAAGAAAATCATGAAGGCACTTGAGACCAATGCAACTCATGGATTATATGTATAATAAGTATCTCATGTTAAAAGAAAGACAGTAAATGGGACCAGACATTATTTAATGAGTTTCATTAATTTGAAACAGAGATTTAATAATGATGATGATGATGATGATGATGATGATGTACTATAGAGTCAGTAAACTTGTGAGCTTTGAAAAATAAAGAAAAAAGGAATATTTTACCTAGGTTCATAAAAATAAAACAAGGAACAGCTGGACAGATGAATCTGTGTACTGCTCTTAGAGAGTTTCTGTGTTTAACTCCTAAGTTAAACACAAACAAAAGAAAACCATTGGTATAAAACTGGCATTGTTAATGATTTTCAAAAGTAGTAAATGATAAAAAGCATATCTTCCTTTTTATATGGCTACAAATTGTGTGTGGTGACGATCTTTTTCAGTAACAACTCAAATTTTAATACTATTCCAGTTTGTTTTTGTCATGAATTTCAGTTTGAGTTTTTAAAAATAGATTGTGTGCTAATTAAGTGGTTTCTCTCTCTCTCTCTCTCTCTCTCTCTCTCTCTCTCTCTCTCTCTCTCTCTCCATCTTTCCTTCTTTCTCTCTTTCTGGTTGTTGGTAGTTTTTTGGAAGGGATTTTTAATTTTTATTTTTTTTCTTAATTATTATACATACCACCCACTGCCCTGCTCCTGGTCACTCACTTCCACAATACTTCCCCTATGCCCTCTCTCCTGCATCCAGGGCCTCAGCCTCTGTCCATGGTGCTCCCACATGGGAAGGATGCCTCTGTGTGTCAGAATGAACATGCCCTTCCTTGTACTTCAAATAAGACTGGCTTTACCCAGATTTCACTGCATACTTCCCAAGGAGAAAACTGGTCTAATTTGGTAAGTGCTGATAAATGAATGTGAAAGGTTTTTGGTTTTACCAACCTAACATATGTATGAGCTGCACCTAGGCCTCCCTGCCCATATGAAACAAAAGTTTAGCTTGATCTTCATGTGGGCCCTGGATGCAGGAGAGACTGTCCTTCAGGGCAACCATAGAGCAAGGGGCCTCTAGGACACACACTCAGCTTGCTTTTGATCACAGATAGTAATCTGCAAATGTCCCCTAAGCACTAGGAGTGCTGCATTTGGAGAAACAAATGTAAACAAGTCTATGAATACTGAGGCCAACTGAACATGAGAAGCTATGCTGGAAAAAAGTGATGTGTAAAATGGGGCAATTCAGTCTGTGGTGAGGAAAAATGTCTGTATGGGGCTACTTTGAAATGGCATGCCTTGCCTTGCAAGGTTCAGGCTTATTGTCTTGTTCTGGCTGTTCCAGATTTTTTGTTTTAGCTCTGATTTCCCTCCTGGGAATTAAGTTATAGGTATCGTTTCTATGGGGCATAATCTAAGCATTCTAAAATATGGTCTATCCCTAAGAAATGCACCCACCCATATTCACTCCACATTCAGACCTTTGGCTCTCTCCTGTCCCTTGCTTGAGATAGTGTCACTTGCACGTGTATCATACAGGAATCTCTACGTGTAATTTCAATTTTTGTAGTTCCTTACTGCACCCCATTCAACTTATTTTTTGTTTTGTTTTGTTTTGTTTTGTTTTGTTGGGCTTTCTTTTTGTTTTTGTTTTTGTTTTTTCAAAACAGGGTTTCTCTGTATATCCCTGGCTGTCTTGGAACTCTGTATAACCAGATGGCCTCAAACTCAGAAATCTGCCTGCCTCTGCCTCCCAAGTGCTGGGATTAAAGGCATGCGCCACCACCGCCCTGCTCCCTTTCAACTTATATTCCCTTTCTCCTTATTGCATCTTGTGCTTACCATATCTATATTGTCTAGTCCACGTATATTAGAGTCAGCAAGAGAGGAGATATAATTTAAAATGTAAGTAAAGAAAATATCTAATAAAAAAGAAAATTAAAAAAGGAATAAATCAAGGTATTTCTCACAAAATAAATACATAAGTAAATAAATAAATAAGTTAAAGAAAAATATATTTTCTTTATTTACATTTCAAATGATATCTCCTTTCCCTTTTTCCCCTCTGGAAAACAAAACAAAACAAAAAAACAAAAACAAAAAACACTGTTACCTCTCCCCTCCCCCTGCTCACCAACCCACCCTCTCCCACTTCTAGGCATTGGCATTTCCATACACTGGGGCATAGAACCTTCACAGGACCAAGGGTCTTTCCTCCCATTGAAGACCGACTAGGTCATCTTCTGCTACATATGCTGTTGGAGCAATGAGTCTCACTATGTGTATTCTTTAGTTGGTGGGTTAGTCCCTGGGAGCTCTGAGGGTACTAGTTAGTTCATATTATTGTTTGAACAAAGGGGCTGTAAACCCTTCAGCTCCTTGAATCCTTTCTCTTGCTCCTTCATTGGGGACCCTGGGCTTAGTCCAATAGATGGCAGTGAGCCTCTACTTCTGTATTAGTCAGGCACTGTCAGAGCCTCTCAGGAGACAGCTATATCAGGCTCCTCTCAGCCAGCACTTGATGGCATCCACAATAGTGTCTTGGTTTGGAGATTTAATGTGATAAAGTGACAGGCAGGGGGATCAATGGAATAGAACTGAAGACCCAGAAATGGACCCACACACGTATGGTCACTTGATCTTTGACAAAAGAGTTAAAACCATCCATCCAGTGGGAAAAAGACAGCATTTTTGACAAATGGTGCTAGCTCAACTGGTGGTTAGCATGTAGAAGAATGCATATCGATCCATTACTATCTCCTTGTACAAAGCTCAAGTCCAAGTGGATCAAGGACCACCACATAAAACCAGATGCCATGAAACTAATATAAAAAAAAGTGGGAAGATCCTCAAGCACATGGGCACAGGGGAAATTTTCCTGAACAGAACACCAGTAGCTTATGCTCTAAGATCAAGAATTGACAATTGGGACTTCATAAAATTTCAAAGCTTCTGTAAGGCAAAGGACACTGTCAATAGGACAAAACAGCAACAAACAGATTGGGAAAAGATCTTTATCGATCTTATGTCCAATAGAGGACTAATATCCAATATATACAAAGAAATCAAAAAGTTAGACTCCAGAGAACCAAATAACCCTATTAAAAAATGTGGCACAGTGCTAAACAAAGAATTCTCAACAGAGGAATACTGAATGGCTGAGAAGCACCTAAAGAAATGTTCAAAATTCTTAGTCATCAGGGAAATGCAAATCAAAACCACTCTGAGATTCTACCTCACACCAGTCAGATTGGCTAGGATAAAAAACTCAGATAACAACAGATGCTGGAGAGGTTGTGGAGAAAGAAGAACACTCCTCCATTGCTGGTGGGAATGCAAGCTGGTACAACCCCTCTGGAATTCAGTTTGGTGTTCTTCAGAAAATTAGGCATAGTATTACCTGAGGACCCAGCTATACCACTCCTGGGCATATACCCAGAAGATGCTCCAACATGTAATAAGGACACATGCTCCACTGTGTTCATAGCAGCATTATTTATAATAGCCTGAAACTGGAAACAACCCAGATGTCCCTCAACAGAGGAATGGATACAGAAAATGTGGTACATCTACACAATGGAGTATTACTTAGCTATTAAAAACAATGAATTTATGAAATTCTTAGGGAAATGGGTGGATCTGGAGAATATCATCCTGAGTGAGGTAACCCAACCCGAGTTTTTATTAATGTATTTGGAGACTTGGTATTTCTTTTGCATTAAATAGAAATTTTTCTGCTAGGATTTAGTTGCAGAGATAATCAGTGAATCAGACAACCAGTGAATTCACTTAAAATACCTATATCTCTTAATATATAATATAATCCATATTATTAATCAACATTTAATAATATTTTCTATACTCTATTTTTTTCATAGTCTATCCCTTCCTTAATAAACTGTATTACCACATAATAGCAAATTTATAATTTCAAATTTTTAATCTGTTTTTAATTTATGAAAAAGAGTGTCAGGACTGAGTGAGCATGTGTGTGCACATGGGGACTGGTGGGATCTAGAAGCGGGTACTGGAGCACTTGGAGCTGGTCTCAGGGTTTTACTGCTGTGAACAGACACCATGACCAAGGCAACTCTTACAAGGACAACATTTAATTGAGGGTGGCTTACAGATTCAGAGGTTCAGTCTATTATCATCAAGGTAGAAGTATGGTAGTTTCCAGGCAGGCATGGTATAGGAGGGGCTGAGAGTTCTACATCTTCGTCTGAAATCAGCTAAAATAAGGCTGTCTTTGAAGTAGCTCAGAAAAAGGTCTTAAAACTCTTACCCACAGTGACACACTTCCTCCAACAAGACCACACCTACTCCAACAAATTCACACCTTCCAAATAATACCCAAGCATATTCAAACCACCACAGAGCTGAAGTCAAAAACAGTTGTGAGATTTCCAAAGTGAGAAATTGGGGACCTAAACTTAGCTCCTCTGCAAGAGAACAATGTACTTGTAAACACTTTTGTGTATCTGTAACCCTGAATTTATCAGTTTGACGCCAGTTTATAAATTTCCTCAGTGAAATTGCAGTTCTAAGAAAGTATTTTGTGATCCTAAGATATTTTCTCAGAGGGAAATGCTTCCTCTTTACTTTTGAAATTTTAACAATGATAGAAGATCTCCTCTATGCGAGTAATGGGAATCATTCTGCCTATAGGGAAGGAAACTCCAGACTATTAAATAATTCCCTTGGTCCTCACTCCTCAGATTTTTGAGAAGGTTCAAACACTTTCTTACTAAATCAATAGATACAAAATTGCCTGCAGCCTTCTGTGCTAATGAGTTATATTTAAGCATTTACAGTGTGAAGAGGCAGAGGCATTTTTATAGCTGTTCACATGATTGCTTTCATGTTTTTTTCTATTTCTTTTCTTTTCTTCACTTCCAACATCAGATTCCCGCTTTCCTTCTATCATAGATTTTATCACCTCGACACGCCTAGACAAACATGGGAAGGAGATTCTCAGAAGAAGAATTAGGTCACTCAGATTTACTGTCTTGGG
The DNA here is from genome assembly GCF_008632895.1 of Mastomys coucha. Lineage (NCBI taxonomy): Eukaryota > Metazoa > Chordata > Mammalia > Rodentia > Muridae > Mastomys > Mastomys coucha. The sequence continues at coordinate 53,874,146 of NW_022196905.1, read as the reverse complement.
ACCATGTTCTTCAACTCTGAATTCTATGAAAGGTCAGAATTCACTGTGGGCAGAGCCAACTGTATGCAGGTGGATCTAGGCTATATAAGAATGGTAGCTGAGTCTGTCAGGGTCAGCAAGTCCACATGTGACTTCAGTTCCTGCCTTGGATTTCCTGGATGATGGATTCTAATCTGTAAACCAAAGAAATCTTTTCCACCTCAAGTTGACTTCAGCCAAGGCATTTATCGCAGCAACTGTAAACATGTTAAAAAAACCCTCCCAAGATTGTATTCTATGTGGATACTTTGTGTTTATATCTTAACTAAGTTATATTTCTACTTCCATTGAAACTTACGTGATTAAGAATTTGACTAGTTTGAACTGTAACAAAAAATAGGCTATTTCAGGTCATGCATGTACTTGTCATAATTATTTCTCCACCTTATTTTGACACAGAGAGAAAGTATTTGGCATCTTTTTCTCAATAAATGATCATCTCCCCCCAAAACCACAGAATTGTGGTAACGATGAAAAATGGGAGTCCTGTATAAATTTTAGTTTGTATTCCAAGTGTTCATCTACCCTAACATGTCACTACACACTCACACATACTCATACACACACACTCATTCACACACACTCACACACACACACAAACACACATACCAACACATGAATGTATCCTAGAAACATAAAATTGTTGATATATTACTTTTTGATTCTTTGAAGAGAGGAAACTAAGTTCCCAAGCACTGGAGAAGGCTGCTAGGTAGGGGTTTACTTATTTCTGTGGCAGCTCCTGGCTGAGCATTTTCTTAGGAGTTACATAAACTTGATATTACACTGACACAGAAATAGCTCACACATCCAAAGACTCAACTGAAAGTTTATTCTGAAATCATACTTGAGTGTTCATGACCTAGGAACAGGAATTAAGGTTAATTTAGTGTTCAGATTGTTAATAGCTTCATGAAGTATTTATAGGAACAGAACAAAAAAGGTTATGAATTAACATATTTTTAAAATAAAGGTGAATGAACACCAAGCATGCTGGTTATAGCAAGGAAGTAAATCCGTTAGAATACTCATGTGTTGTGCATTTGTAAGAGTGGTAAAATGTCAATGAACTGTGGTATTTCCTACAAAAAGGCATTTGACATGAAAGAAGTTTTTGGATACAGATTTGGGGAGCATTGACACAGTGTTCACACTGATGGGATCTCTGATTATAGGTTGTACTTCTATTTATTTGAATTTTAATATTGTTAGTATGTCTTATTTTTATGATACATTAGATAGATTTACTCACAAGAATTTTATTCGTTTAAACTCCATTAAACATAAGATTAAAAAAGCTAAAATAATTCAAGTATGTGTATAATTAAGAGAAAATTAGCAGAAATAATGAACCACACTGTGTCTTCAAGTATGAGTTTATCCAACTCGTTTAAACAGAAAACTAATTGCTTGAGATTTTTGAGATTAGAACCAGAAAAGTCAGAATGAACAAGATTTATATATTATTTGTTTTAGTTTGTTTATTCTGGAATTAAGCATGTGATGCCTAGTTTTTGTCAACTTGACATAAGCTACAGTCACCTGGGAAAAAGGGGAGTTCACTGAGAAAATGTCTCCATCAAACAGGCCTGTATACACTTCTTGGACAATTTCTGGATCAGTGATTGATACTGGGCGGCTTACTCTAAAGAGGGCAATATCACCCATGATCAGGTAATCATGAGAATTAGTAGAAACACAGCTAAATATGAGTCTGATATGTTGTGTAAGATAAAGAAACGTTTTCATTTCCAAGTTGATTTTGGTCATGAACTTTATAACAGGAATATAAAGTGATCTAATATAAGAAGATTGTATAACTGACAAAGAAATACTATGATCAGAAAAGAAAATAAAGAACACATCAGCTTAGCTGGCATTTGCTGTGGTAAATGTCCTGGAAGTAAGATTTTTGTTAATTTAAGTCAATAATAATAAAAATTTTAACAGGAAAAACATCTGTTATGCCGGTTAGACCAAGAAACTTTCACACTTCAAGTGTTGACAAATGCTATATACATATTTAAAATCTATTATTATAAACAAATATATTATCAGAGTTGATATCATAATGTAAGAGTTGAAGTGAATACTGTATTCTTTTGAACATGGACTTGCATCTCTTGGATCCTATATTCTTATGGAATTTTCTGTACAACTGGATTATAATTTTGGAACTCAAACTTATTACTAGGAGGGTTTCATTATGGTTGGTTGTTTTTAATCACAATTATCATGGCAATAGATCTAAATAGTTTGCTAGATGCAGCCCATTTAATATAAAAAATAATTTTTGAGCTAAAAATGGAGTACTGGAGAATATTGATAAAATCTTAATTTGCTCATTTTGTACCTGAATTAGGATAATATTCAAAATTTTCTGAAGGTGAGTGTAGCATGAAGGACACAATAACAATGGGGTGTGTGATCATCTATCAAAAAAATACCTATAGATTTATGCCAGTGATAAGTCTTTTCCTTAATATCATACAACATTTGTGTTTTTTAGACCTTCTGATTGATTTCCACCATTCTTTTTTTTAATTTTTAAATAGTTTAGGTATAATTTTATTACCTGACATATGAAGTCAGCTAAATTACGAATAATTTTAGAATAATTAGAAACTTGTATATATGTTATAAATTTGGGGAAGAAACAGAAAATAACTGCATGTAACAACAATATAGAATCAAGGAACAAATAGAGGAATGCTACTCACAAATGGCTACAGAAAAGAGAATCATGAAATTGGCTTTAACGTATTTTCATTCATAGACATCTTCCTGTAGTGCTTATTTAACAACTATGATTTGTATTATAAAAGGCTATTGGTTTACTTAGACTTACATTTTTAAAACATTGACACAAAGGGTAATTATTAATATCCCAAATTACTCTCTCTATATATATGGCATTTATAAATTATTAATATTTCAAGTTGCAGATTGTAGAGAAGCCATTTTAAAGTATTCCCTTGTCAGACACTCAGATCCCTTGAGCCAGCTACCTCAGTCCTAATCAGCATCATCTCCCTAAAGATCCACCATAATGGACTTGGAAGCTCCACCCACACTCCTGCAGCTAGCTGCACAGTGCATGGTGAGGAAGGAGGTGCTGACCATCACTGTTCTGCAGAACCTACCAAGGAAGCTCTTCCCACCACTGTTCAAAGAGGCTGACACTCAGGAAAAAGCAAATATGATTAAGATCCTGGTGGAATACTGGCCCTACCCTTGCCTTCTTGTTGGGTTGCTGATAGATAAGCCCAACTTGGAGATTTTCCAGTCTATACTGGATGGAGTTGGCACATGGCTGAAACGGAAGTATCGCCCCAGGATGGGGAAGCTTCAAGTTGTTGACTTGAGGAGTGGACACCATGACTCCTGGGATATGCAGTCTGGAAGAGAGGGTAGAGACCAATCAATAGAAACTAGGTTTGAGAAGCAAGTAGTGGAGGGCTACTCAAAGAGGCAGCATTTGAGGGTGTTCAGTGACCTTTCCTTTAAGTCTTCTCAGCATGAAGATAAACACCAAACACATTTGTTGCAGTGGGCAAAAGGCAGAGAGGGTTTCCTATATCTGTGCTGTGAAAAGTTTGAGATTGGAGCATTAGAAGTGTCCAAGGTCAAGAAGGTGTTAAAAGTTTTACAACCAGAGTTCATCAAGGAGTTGGAACTGAATACAGTGGGGAATCTGTCCAAAACTTGTACCTTGCAAGATGAGAAATCTTCACAAACTCATGTTAGTATGCATCTTCGGAAGAAGTACTTACACACTCTTGGAGGAGAGAAATGTCACCAAGACCATTTCTCTGATCCACAAACTCAGCTATCTCCAGCATCTCACTATTGATGATGTCTGTTTTCTCAAAGACCACATGAATGAGTTGTTAAGGTGTCTGGAGGCTCCCTTGGTGTCCCTGACCATCGCTCTATGCCAGATCTCTCAGTCAGACTTGGAGTCATTTGCCCAGTATTAGAACTATGGTCAGCTTAAACATCTGTGCTTGAAAGGTGTCTCTTTAACTACACTGAATGTCACGCCTCTCAAATTTTTCTTAGAGAGTGTTGCAGACACTCTGAAGACTCTAGAATTAGAAGACTGTAGGATGAAGGACTCCTATCTCAGTATCCTTCTACCTGCCCTGACCCAGTGCACCCATCTCACTAGCATCAATTTTTATGACAATAACATCTCCATGGAAGCTCTGAAGGACCTTCTGCACTGGACTGCCAACCTGAGCCAGCTGACCATGGAACAGTACCCTGCTCCAGTAGAGGTCTATAATGAGTGGAGTTATGTTCAAGTAGAGAGATATTTTCAGCTCTGTCCTGAGCTCATGAACACACTCATGGCTGTGAGGCAACCCAAGTCAGTCTGCTTTGGTACCTATTCCTGTTATGACTGTGATTTACGTTGTATCTATGAAAAGAAGACCAGATTTTGTGAATGCTTGGAGTAACAGCAGGAATATTCCTTCTGGGTACTAAGAAATGAATGCCTAAGGACTGGTCTCTTGTCCAGAGTACCCAGAACATATGGTTTTGGTCATTTGTCAGTATGATGCAAACAATGGTCCAAACTCCTGTCAGAACTTACTTCTTCACTGGCTTTCTCCTACTTATGAAGCCATGGTTAGGTCCTAAGAAACCCATATTATCTCCGTGGTGTGCTCAGTTAACTGATTCTCAAGATTATAGTCAGGACAGTTCTTTGACTATACATAGGGATGGAGGGATAGTGTGCTGTCTAAACTTTTGTTCCATAAGGACTCTCAATGTGTAATAAAGCTATTCTGACATTCTCATAAAAAAAAGTATTCCCTTGTCAGTTAATTAAATCAGTACATTTAATGGTAATTTGGTAGCTGTAAGAATATTGTCACTGGATTACAATTTTGATTGTTTCCTCTTCTTTTGAATATTTTCTTTACTTATATTTCAAATGTTATCTCCTTTCCTGGTTCCCCCCCTGAAGACCCCCCTATCTCATTCCCCCTCCCCTGCTTCTATGAGGGTGTTCCTCCACTCACCTACCCTCCTACTCCTGACTCCTCACCATAGCATTCCCAGGGGACTACACTGGGGCATTGACCCTTCACAGGAACAAGATTGTCTCCTCCCATTCTCCTGAAGTTTATGGGATCCTTTTCATGGTTGCTATCACCTCTGTCTATACTCACATGCTTTATTCTTCGGTAGGACACACAGACTCTTATCTTCCTCCATTTCTGAGGTACTCTGCATTCTAACTCCTCAGAGCTTTTACCAATGCTCTTCTCCCTGAAACCCATCACTAATATTCAACTCTTTCAGCAGTCCATAAAGCTATAAGGAAACATATTGTTACATTGCAATGCTATAAGATTTACTGATACTCTCATAGATGTTTAAAGTATTTATAAATTAAAAGTTATTGTGTTAAAATAGTTTATTATTTTTCTTTATCTGTCTGATTTTAAACCCATGAAGATTGAAAAAGCAATTCTTATATTCCTCTTTGAATCCCAAACTCTGTATAGTTCTTCATATATATAAATATATTTGTTATATTGAATAAATTTTATACTATAACTATAAGCATATTATTAATATTATTAATGTTGCCTCCCCATGTTTTTTATAATTTCCATAAATAATAATTATTTTATAACACCACATATGAAAATATTCATCAGAGTCAGCAAATGAACTGCCAAAGTTCACAGAAAATTGGTAAGAAGCTTATATTATGTCCTACGATATTCTTTGACTTTGTGATAAGTATGTTAAAATGTAAAGCAACATATTCCCATTTACCATTTGTCTGCTGCAGAACAAATTGTTCAAAGGCATTGGCAGAAAGTATTCATTTTACTATCTGTACGAATTCCTGAGGAATGGGTCTTCGATATGCAGAATTTGGTTATTTTCCTTTATTCTGTACATCTATCTGAGCCTAGTACATAACCTTTATGGAGAAAATAACTTAAGTGCTGGGAAGTGGAACCATATGAAAGTTTCTTCAGTAGCATATTGACCTTGGTTTTGGTGTTCCTCAAAGTCCAGGCTGAAAAGAAAAACAAAAACCAGAAAAATAACCAAAGCTGGGCTCCGTGGCATGCTCCTATAATCTTAAAATTTGGGAAACAAATGTTGTAATCACTTCAATTTTCAGGCCAGTCTGGTAACTTGAGATTCCTCACAGAGTCATGAGTCTGCAGTAAGGCATGTGTGTGTGTGTGTGTGTGTGTGTGTGTGTGTGCATGTGTATGTGTGTGTGTGTGTGTGTGTGTGTTTCAGTAAATTAGCAAGCAAATGTGTATATGTTAAAATTGTATAGCTTGCACTTTTTTGTTGGGATTCCTAACTGCAGGAGCAGGGACTGTCACTGAATGTGTTGCCTGCCTTTGGGATGCTTTCCTCCTACTGGCCTGCCTAATATAGCCTCAAGCAGAAGATGTGTATAGTCTTACTTCAACTTGATATTTCAGAACTGATTGATATTCATGGGAAGCCACCCATTTTCTGAAAAAAAAAAAACTGAGAAGTGCACTGAAGGGAGAGAGAAGGTAGGCAAGAAGAGCTAGTAGGAAAAACTGAGGTTAGGATATAGAGGAAATAAGTAAATTAATTAATGAATAATGATAATAAAAATGTATAGCCCTTTTCTGATGCAAAATTTTAGAATGCATGTACTTGTTTCACTCATACTATGTTGGTTGAAGCAATTGTACATGCTTGATTTCCAAAAGGTGAGATGTGTGGGCACTCAAATGTATGTGTGACTGTAGTTAGAAACTACTCATGCTATTTTCCTTTTAAAACCAAGCCAAAATTATCCTTACTGTCAGGAATGGAATCAGGATATTAACACCTCTTGTAAACATGGCAGATGTATATTCCTTGTTGTTCTTGGTGTTAATTATTTCTAAATGAACGAAAGGAAATTTTTCTTTATTTTATTACTCAGTACAACATTCCTATAGCAAAATTTATGTATCTCAGAAGCATATATAATAAGAAAACTCACATATTTTTATTCCAAAAGTTAATATGTCTATTATAGATAATATATCCAGATATAAAAGCAGGTCCTGACATTCCATATAAAGAAGCAAAGTGAATATAGAGTGACCTATAATTCTGATGTGTACTACTATAATTATTTATTCACATAAAATTAATTCTGATGTCAGAGGAACAAAGTCAAGGCAAAAACAGAAGAAAGATAGTGAAATATCCAAAACCTAAAAAGTTGACTCATACTCCACTATGTTCATAGCAGCCTTATTTATAATAGCCAAAAGCTGCAAAGAACCTAAATGACCTTCAACAGAGAAATGGATACAGAAAATGTGGTACATTTTACACAATGGAGTACTACGCAGCTATAAATACATTGAATTTATGAAATTCTTAGGCAAATGGGTAGAATTAGAAAATATCACAATGAGTTAGGTAACTCAGTCACAAAAGAACACACATGGTATGCACTCATTGATAAATGGATATTAGCCTAAAAGCTAACTTTGTTGTGCTTACTAGTTCTGCAGAGGTTTTTCTCCCATTATAGCTAGACCATCATGGCTCATGATGCTTATTATAAAATAAGTAGGAATGAAATCTGATCTTTTAAACTGAGCATTATACTGAGAGCAACAGTACATACAGGCAGACTATCATTCAAATTAACTACACCAAAACAGCAAAACCAACCTTCTCATTGCAGCCTAAGGCTTTATAGAAGTTATATTATGAATGAGTAGAAACAGGGACAGTCGATCATTCTGCATTTCAGTCTTGCACTTCTGATAAGATGGTAACCATATTTTTGAGATTCATCATGTTTATATCTCACTCCTTATAATCCCTGATGCCTGTAATAAATGGGAAGGGAATTACCTAAAAAACAACCCCCCAAACAAACAAAAATCCCAGCATTTATATTATGCTACTGTTAATATGTGCATTTTTATATTTCTTTTTTCTGGGATAAAGTAAAAAATATATATCTAACTTAGACACTCAGGTACACTAGTGTAAATGAAGACACTTGGCCACTATAAACGTGAACGTCTCTGTCAACAGAATTTAAAGATTCCTTTTGTTTGTTTGTTTTTTTAAATCAAACTGCTAATGTTGTATTTCAGGGGCAGAGAACAGAAACTTGATGGGAAAGCAAGGTGATTTTATATCATGGTCAGCAAGTTAGGGATCTTAGAGCTGATACGATACAGGCTATTCAGTTTAATGGTGAACTAGATGCCCTTGCTAGTAGTTGACCACAAGGGCAGACAAGAGAGGTAGAGATTTTCCTGGAGAGCAGAAGCTAGCATTATGACATTTATTCAGAATGATAAGTATATGAGTCTATTTACCTAGTTGTAGTCCTTGTGTTTACTCAGAGTCTTTCTGTGGTCATTGTTACCACTACTCAGAGTCTTTCTGTTAACATTGTCACCAGCAGCACCATTCAGTAAATTGCTTTGTATGAACATTTACTTCTTCTCATACTCCATTCTATTCTAAAGATTTCTAAGCATAGCTTGATCCTTTGTCCAAATAAGGACATAGAATCTACTGCTTTTTTAACCTAAAGGCATGTGCACACCACTATTTGGTTGAGTGATACTAAGGAATAATGAACAATGATTATGAACAGGACTGTAGGGTCAAGGGAGGCCATTTAAGTGAAGTAGTGTGTATTATCATTATTTGATAAAGAAAAGATTTGGAGGAAAATCTCAACACCAGCATTCTCCTGATATCTACTCTGCCACCATGAATATGAAGTCCTTCATTTCTGTTAAATAAGAAACCAATGATGATTCTGCATACCCAAAACCATCTGTCTATGTTCATCTGTATCAACAAACTCCTGGGCAATTTGCATTAGCACCAGCTGTTATTTCTGTCTTTGCCAATGTTTAACAATGTCAGGTGATTTTTATATCTTCTCAAGTCAACACATAATGTGAAATTCTCAATGACATATCTGAAATTCAAAGAAGATAATATTTTTATTCTTCACTTTGTTAAAAAAATAGCTGATGCAAGTTCTCCAATAGGTATGATATTTGTGGCTGGGTGGTGGTGGCGCTCGCCTTTAATCCCAGCACTTGGGAGGCAGAGGCAGGTGGATTTCTGAGTTCGAGGCCAGCCTGGTCTACAGAGTGAGTTCCAGGACAGCCAGGGCTACACAGAGAAACCCTGTCTCGAAAAACCAAAAAAAAGAAAAAAAAAGGTATGATATTTGCACTAAATGTTTTCAATTTCATGTGAGAATACTTTTATGTCAGATGTCTAATAATTTAAAATATTTATAATCTATTAGTGCTTTACTTGATTCTATGCATTTCTTCATTTAAACCAATCAAAAAGCCTATATTACCCATCCAAAGGAAAATGAGCCATGTATTTTGCATTCATGAATAATTTTAAAAATTCATTAAATAATGATGTTTACTATTTAAATGGCATGAATTTTAAAATAATTGAATATTTTAAATCAATATCTTTTGTTGAGCTACAATAAGTATATCAATATAGATTCATTCAAGGAATACAAATTTCAAATATAGAAATATGAATTTTTATTGTCAGCCAATTTCTTGAAGGAATGAATGAAAATAGTCTTCCTTGGAGATTTTGTTATGACTTTGATATTCATATTGTTGATCATTTCTCTTTTATTATCTTAAATATGAAGAAACATGACAGAGCCATAGGAACCAACATTGTGTATCAAATCCGAAATCACTGGCATGGGACAGTGTAAAATATCATCATTGCAGTTTGCCTTACCATGGCTCATCAATATTAAAGGAGATTTTAAAAAAGAAAGAGAGAGAAACTATTTGGTCCAGACTTGATACCCATTACAAGAAATATATTCAAGACTAGGAATCATATTAGAAAAAAAGAAAAGAGTTGACTACACTGTGCAAGCAGAAATGTTAAGAGAGTTCATCTTGTGTCTTACAACAATCTGCATAGTACCTGCAACCTCAGCTTCCTTTTAATATATTAAAGCATTTTTGTTTTGGGGCAAAGAAGCTTTGCTGCTCCTATTAATGTGTTTTTAAGCAAAAGTTATACATTTTTCAAGTAAAATAATCCTCAAATACCTAAAAGAAACTAAAACACTGAGCAGATACTTCAAAGATGGGTTCTCTCTCTCTTTCTCCAACCACACATCATTTATGGGAGATAAAATTTTAAAATGAGAAAGATCACTTATATACTTATTTATTTCATGTACATGGCTTATTTATTTTTTATTTTTTGGCCTTAATATATACCTATAGCTCTGGATCTTCTGACTTAGTTTCTAAAACAATAATGAACATTCCTAGATCTGTAGGTTATAGAGTGAGGCTAAAGTGTTCATTCATCTTTTCTTTTCTGATAGATCAGAGAATTATATTCCATCTTGTATACACACCAGTGTTGAAGAAGTGGCTTCAAGAAAATGTCAGGTGACTTCACTATGCCTTTAGTAAGCTCACCTAACTTTCTCAACATCTCAGAATTATCCTAGCTTTCATGATCTGTTAGGCCTGAAATTTGCAATCCATTACCAATTAGAAAAGTTAATTTATACATTATTTCCATATCCTAGGAGAATTTAAATTGTTATCCCTCATTTCTATGAAAGTTTTTTATTAATTCTTTTATTTTTATGCCCATTTAAATTTGTTAATTCACTATATAGATATACATATTACTGGTATCTCCTCCAGAAATTATTTCTCATTTTTTTAAAAATGATTAATTTCTCACTTTTTTATATATACCTATAAGCAGATATATATTGGTGCTTACAAAAATTATCAGACATTAGGAAAGGGAGATGACATAGAAATAGTATCATAAACATAGAATTAATGCAAACACTATGCTATATATTTATATTCTTTTATTCTCCTTACCTAACCCATTAACTGAAAATTTTATTGGCTATTTTTCTACCTCTGTCTAGCCTCATACATTCTTTATCCTTCCATATGATCTTCTTGACTTGTACTTTCTCTGCTTTTACATATTATCTTAGTTAGGGATCTATTGCTGTGAGCATACACCATGACCAAGGTAACTTTTTTTTTTTTTTTTTTTTTTAGATATTTTCTTTATTTACATGTCAAATGATATCTACTTTCCCAGTTTCCCCTCTGGGTGAAAAATAAAACAAAGAAAATAAGAAAAAAAAAGAAAGAAAAAACCTGTTCCCTCCCCTCTCCCCCTGCTCACCAACACACCCTCTCCTTGTAAAGGTCAACATTTAATTGGTGCTGGCCTACAGGTTCAGAGGTTCAGTCCATTATCATCTACGTGGGAACATGGCAGTAACCAAGCAGGCATGGTCCAAAAGGAGCTGAAAGTTCTACATTTTCATCTGAAAGCTGCTAGCATAATACTGACTTCCAGGCATCTAGGATGAGGGTCTTAAATCCATACCCACAGTGACAACCTACTCCAACATAGCCACATCTACTCCAACAGGGCCAAAACTTCTAATAATGCCACTACCTGGGCTGAGCATATACAAACCATCACACATATCATCCTCTGTTTCTATACCAAGAAATTAAAAATATTATCTATTACTGTAGACATGAACTTTCAGTTGCATATCTGTATCTTCTAAGTTTGAGTAGAAATTAAAATTATACTATGCAAGAGAATCTCCTGTCCAGACTACTGTTGTGTTTGAATGATAATGGCCTCCATATACTCATGAATTTGAATACTTAGTCATGAGTTAGTAAACTGCTTAGGAAGGATTAGGAGATGTGGGCTTGCTGGAGGAGGTATGTTGGATCTAGACATTGGAGCTCCAACAGTATCTCTCTCTGTCTCTGTCTCTCTGTCTCTGTCTCTCTGTCTCTGTCTCTGTCTCTGTCTCTCTCTCTCTCTCTCTCTCTCTCTCTCTGTCTGTCTCCCTCTCTCAGAGTCTCTATGTCTGTCTCTCTGTCTCTCTGTCTCCTTCCCTCTTCATGTCTTTGTCTCTATCTTCCTCATACCTGCACACCACAATGTAAAGCGACCAGCCACTTCTCTAGAACCAAGCCTGCCTGTCACCTATCATCATACTTTCCACAATGTTGATGATTGGACTAACTCCAGAAACTGTAAGCAACCCCCAATGAAATGCTTTCTTTTACAAGAGTTGTCGTGGAAATAGTATCTGTTTGCAGTAATACTACAGCAACTAAGACAACCGCTGCATATATTTCATGTTTTGTAGTTAATAATACTTCAATGTTATGTTTATACATGGCACTTAGATATGTGAATGTGGGAAATGAATATTGTGGGTGTGTATGCATGTGTGCATGCATGTGTGCATGTGTGTGTGCACGTGTGTTCATTTTTTTCAGTGTAATGTTAGATTTTTCTGCCCTAAATAGTTACCTATGGTTTTTACATTGTAGGGATTTTTATTTTGAAAACAATACCTTGAACCATCTATTTTATTAGACTACTTTCCTGGAATAATATCTGAATTTCCATTAAATGAAATTAAAACACCAGAAAATACGGAAAAGTCCAATACTAGAGTTTCAAATATACAAATGAATTCCTGGAGAAGCTGAAAGCTGTCCTTATAGATGATCTTCAAAGAAAAAGGAGTGACTTCATCCTTGAATACTCAGTCTCTCATTAGTACCACTGAATTTGCTCTGACTTATGACAGGCATTCTCTACAGTGTGGATGGATAGTATGGTGTAAATTTGCTAAGAAGCCTGTCATAGTAAGTGTCTTGAAACTAAATAACAACAGAACAATATTATAATCTACATAAGATCTGGCAACTAGAAACCCTAGGTATATTAATTTTAGAATTTTAGTGATGAAAATATTTACTTCTTACAGGATCTCTCTGTGTAGCCCTGGATATTCTGGATCTTGTTGTATAGGTAAAACTGGCCTTAAACGAACACAAATCCACATGCTTCTGTTTTCTTGAGTCCTTGAATTATAGGTGTGAGACCCCCCTGGCTAGGGGTGAGAATAATGATGTCCTCCTGTACTTTTCTCTCTGTCTTAGGGATGGTTGCCTCCTTATATCCTGGAACAGTAACCTAATCCCTCACTTAGGTTCATCTATAAGGCTTCAGTTCTATTCTTAATTTTCTTTTAAGATTACAGTCTCCATATTTACTCACCATATTATGTACTGAGGCTTTATACATCAAAGACAATATTGGCAAGGATACAATATATTCAATAAGTGTGTTTTCATTTTCTTAGTATTTGTATAGAAGTCCTGATGATAATTCTAATTATTCCATTTCCTATTATTATTTTTTTTGCTATTTTTTGAGATATGGTTTCTCTGTTTAGCCCTGGCTGTCCTGGAACTCACTTTGTAGATCAGGCTGGCCTTGAACTCAGAAATTTGCCTGCCTCTGCCTCCCAAGTGCTGAGATTAAAGGCATGCGCCAACACTACTATTTCCATTGTGCTGAGCCACTGTTCTAGAATCTAAAATTCAGATAAACTAAAGCTTCCTGTTTCCTGCTGAGTCTTATGTGGTGAAGAATAGGGAGTAAAAAGGAAAGAAAAGAATATTCACTGAGATCCTTAATTTTCATTTAAATTGTTGTTGTTGTTATTTTCTTTTATGTAGCAATGTGAAATTTTAGTCAAAATAGAGGCATGCAACTAACTACCTTGAACCAAGCCCATGTTCCTTTCCAAAACATTGTTTTAGTGATCAATTTTAGCCATTTTCTCTAAATTGGGAATTATGTTGTGAGGATAAAGTATTATGACATCAGGTTTCCCATGTCATCATCTTGGTCTTATTTGTGTCTTCAGTCTCTTTGTATATGTTTACATAATTTTTCTTTGTATAATTTTGAAGTAAACTCAGGAGGATTTGATATCATAATGTGTAAGCTGGTAGTGACAAAGACATTTAGTTTCTTATCATATTGAAAACTAGAAAACATATATTTAGTATTCTGTGGTTGTACTCAATATAAGTACAACTATCATTGAAAATACATTTTTATCAGTTTATTTAATGTATAATCATAAATATCAAAATATAACCTTGACTTCCATATTATCTGTGGATCTTATATAATTTTTCCCATCATAACTGAATTGTAAGCTATAATACTAAGTCTTTCAATATGAACTTGAGGAGAAATGTATAGTAACTTACCATTATGTAATATTTTTGTAGAAAGAACACAACAGGCAGAAAATATTTAAATACCTAACATTTACAACCAGAAGTTAATTTCTGAAGTAATAGTTGTAGGGAGTAAAATTTATTTTTTAAATTTTCTTCCAGTGGAAAGAGCCACAGTAGTTTATTTTTACTTAAAATGTCAGTTGACACATAGCAAAGGCTTTGTCATTGTAAGATATACAAATGGAAAAATAAACACTAAAGCTCTAGCACTTTTATTTGGATGGAAAAATGTCTGCATGAAACTTGTTACAGAAAAATAAAATAGCTTAACTTAGAAGTGGTCAGGAACACATGGTGACTTACAATGTGTTTGAAACAAAGATTTTATGAAGCTTAGCTTCAGGCTAATAAAAACATCTCTTCATTTGATAATGTCAGGAAAGATAGGCAGTCGCCTCACACATAACTGAATAGTGCTATAAAAAGGAGATCCTCTAAATGCTTACTTAGCTACAAACAGTGAACACTTTGAAGCAAGGAAACTTTCAAAAAATGCTTTCAGCAAAAGACCCAGTATTAATATTTCATCTTCACTATTCCTAAGCCAGATCCTGTAATAGAACACTTCTAGACTTGATGATTGGTTAAAGGTTTACATACTCTTATTTTTATTAGGTATTTTCTTTATTTACATGTCATACAATATCTCCTTTCCCAGTTTCTTCTCCAAATAAAACCCAAAAAACAAAAAACAAAACAAAACAAAACAAAACAAAAAACAAGAACAAGAACAAACCCCTGTTCCCTCCCCCTTCCCCCTGCTTGTCACCCCACCCTCTCCTGCTTACTGGCCCTGGCTTTCCCCTACAATGGGGCACAGAACATTCACAGGACCAAGGGCCTCTCCTCCCATTGATGACTGACTTGGCCATCCTGTACTATACACATGCTGCTGGAGCAATTATATAAGCATGTATACTCTTTGGTTGGTAGTTTACCCCTGAGAGCTCTGAGGGTACTAGTAAGTTCATATTGTTGTTCATCCTAAGGGGCTGCAAACCCTTCAGCTCCTTTAGTCCTTTCTCTAAAACCTTCATTGGGGAACTTGTGCTCAGTCCAATGGATTACTGTGAGCCTCTAGCTCTTCTTCTTCTTCTCTTTTTTTTTTCTAGACAGTGTTTCTCTGTGTAGCCCTGGCTGTCCTGGAACTCACTCTGTAGACCAGGCTGGCCTCAAACTCAGAAATCCACTTGTCTCTGCCTCCCAAGTACTGGGCTTAAAGGCATGCGCCACCACTGCCTGGCTGAGCCTCTAATTCTGTATTAGTCCGGTACTTTCAGAGTCTCTCAGGAGACAGCTGGATTGTCCTTCCTTCAATCTCTGCTCTATTGTTAGTTTCTGCAACTCCTTGCATGGGTATTTTGTTCCCCCTTTTAAGAAGGAATGAAGTGTCCACATTTTGGTCTTCCTTCTTCTTGAGTTTCTTGTGGTTTGTGGATTGCACTTTGTGTATTCCGATCTTCTGGGCTAATATCCACTTATCAGAGAGTGCATACCATGTGTGTTCTTTTGTGATTAGGTTACCTCTATCAGGATGATATTCTCGAGATCCATCCATTTCCCTAAGAATTTCATAATTAATTGTTTTTAATAGTTCAGAAGTACTCCATTGTGCAGATGTACCACACTTTCTGTATCCATTCCTCTATTGATGGACATCTGGGTTGTTTCCAGTTTCTGGCTATTATAAATAAGGCTGCTATGAATATGCTGGAGCATGTGTCCTTATTACATGTTAGAGCATCTTCTGGGTATATGCCCAGGAGTGGTATAGCTGTGTCCTCTGGTAGAACTATGTCAAATTTCTGGAGGTTTATGTACTCTTGCTTAAGCTTTTTTTTCCCTTTCTGGCATAATCAATACTCTGTCACATATTATTTGCCATTATAATCAAAGTACTTAACAATAAACTTTAGGACCTAATCTCTCATTTCCCAGATACAGTTAGGAATAGTTTAGCTCAAACCCGTTGACCTACAATTCCTTGTTTGATATTAGAAAGCATTTACTTCTTTTTGAATCTCAACCTATTCTGAATTGCCATCTGTCATTATGGTAAGATAATTCCAACTAAATGTAAAAGGTAATCAAACTAGGCTGGCAAAGGCATATGTGGTACATGAGTATATATTACCTCTTTTCACTTTATAGTAATAAAATATTTTATTTTACTTTTTTCATACATTTTTAGGTTTCAGTTCCAGACTTAGAAATATATGAAAAGATGTGTTTTAAAATTTAGTAGCAACATCTTAGGGCTTTAAAACGATCAAGACCAGCCCCTAGAGGCCTTGCAAATCTAACTGCTGTCACATATGTGTCAGTAGGTGGCAGAGAGGAAAGAAATTATGTCAATGCTCTCACCTATGAACATCTGAATGATTAGTAGCCTAATCTTCCTTGGGGGAAAAAAAAAAGCCAGCCTGAGATCACCACCATTCTGGTGTCAGGCACTCCTGGCTGCACTGGCTGCCAGGACAGGAATCAAGCCAGAAAGTAGAACAATCCTATCTATGACCATGGACCTCAGAGAGGCGTGAGCCCAAAATAGATGGTCATTTACTTGGGTTGATAGAGGAGCGAGACTGAAATGACCACCAGACAGGCGCCATAGGACACTGACAGGGAGCTAGCCTGAGGTGAAAATCATTCTGGCTCCTCCTAGGCCTGTGCATGACACTGCTTGATATGACCCCTTCTCAGTGCCACAAAGCATGAGTGGAGTATATCACTCCTGAGATCACTCCTCAGATGACCCAAGACACACAGAGACCCCAGGCTCTACTAAGAGGAGCAAGTAAGTGGTGGAGAAATGGAAGAGAAAGAGAAACAAAAGGATCTGGATAAAACAAAGAGAAGCAGAACTGGAGACTGGAGAGTAGTAAGGAACAACCAGATATGAATAGCAGATGGTACTACCTGGGACCATGGAAACTCCTGACACTGGGGGCTACTTCTGGATCTGTGTCTGCAGCAACAAGTGTCTGTGACCACCAAATGCCAGGCATATTTCCTTGGACCGGGCTGTCTGAGGACTGGGCGGAACTGTACACCTCTCACCTAGGAATCATGAGTGAGCTGGCCCTATGGGCATGAGATCAGGAGGGCTGAAACTGCCCATATCCAGCCACAGTACTCAGAAGTTTTGGGTGGATGTGGGAGATTTGACCCTAACACTACTCCCCCTGTGGTGGTGTGAACCAGAGGGGGATACCATCTTTCCCCCTTGACCCTCACCACCTATGACAGGCAGAAGTCCTGGTTCTGGGATCATGAGGAGAGCTGCTTCTGTTCTTTACTAGATAAAGCACTTAGAAGAACAGGATCTTTTTTTTTTTTTTTTTTTTTTTT
>NW_022196905.1:53805394-53856554 GCF_008632895.1 Mastomys coucha | reverse complement strand
TTTTTTTTTTTGGTTGGGAGACTATTAATGACTGTTTCTATTTCATTAGCAGATATGGGACTGTTTGGACCATTTATATGACCTTGATTTAACTTTGGTATCTGATATCTGTCTAGAAAATTGTCCATTTCATCCAGTTTTTCCAGTTTTGTTGAATATAAGCTTTTGTAGTAGGATCTCGTGATTTTTTTGGATTTCTGTTGAATCTAATGAGCTGAGATAGATTGTTTAATAAGCACATAATATCCCCAGAACAAGAACATGTATTTTTAGTTAAATGGCATCTGAATCAAGTTTTGAAAAGACATAGTTTTTCACAATGTAATGGAATAGACTGGTAAAGAAGGTGGAGCATCATTCTTCTTGGTGGTCTTTGTGAAACCAATGGACTAAAGTGCATCAAATTAGTTATGAGTAGGTGGAAACACACTCAGGCACACCAATATAAATATTAGAAGTAAAAGATTTTGTCAGAAACAATGCCAAAAGTTATTAGGAAAGAAAAAAAGAAAAAAGAAAAAGAACAGGCTCTGCACTTAACCTGGGCAGAGTAATATATCTGGCTCTGGATGTGAGGAGCCAGACCCGCCTCTTGCCTACTGTATGGTGGCCTTGGCAAGGGAGAAATCCCTTCCCCTCCCTTTTGCCCTAAACCACCAGAGACAGACAGGAGAGTTGTCTGAAAGTTGTCATTAGATCAGGAAAGCTGTTCCTCTTCTCACATGCTGCAGCACTCTGGAGAGCAGGTCCTTGATGAAGCAGCACAATAGAGCTGATCCTGAATTTGACTGCTGCAGGTGAGCCAGCCTTCACAACTTAAGCCCAGGGAAGCTGCCCCTGTCTCTTGTGTGCTGTATGGTGGTGCAGAAAAGGGACAGATACCCTTCTTTCCTCCCTAGTTCCTCACCATCTCTGGAAGACATGAAAGCGGGCCCCAGGATTATAAAAGTAGGAGAATTGGACATATAATTCACTGGCTCTTTTACTAGGGATATAGGGAGATTGGACCCTTCAAGTCACGTGAGCATCAGGGTAGAACTGACCTTGGTTGTTGGGGTTGCTGATGAACTGGCTCCAGGGCATGAGAGCATGAGAGATGGAGGCCTGATTATCTCTGGTTTCTCTCAGGCCCACATCCAGGGCTTTCAACTGTTCTGCCCCAGCATCTCTCCCATTGATGAACTAGTAGAGTGCATGAAATTCTACAGATCTAAAAGTACTTGATCTCCATGACAGGACAACAACAGGATATCTGAGAGGAGTCCCAGTGAGGTTCCAAGTATTGACAGAGAAACCAAAGGCCTCCTTGCAAATCAAGACACTGCAGTAAAATCAGTTGCAAGCAAGGAAGTGTAGACAAAAGAATATACTGTGGGACACACTATGATACACTCAGTTTCCAAGAGATTTTTTTTTTCTGCTTTGGGGGAGGTTGCAAGTGTGGAGGGCAGATGTGCAGGGATGGAGAGATGAAATAATAGGGGTAGATGATGTGAGGTTCACAAAGAACCAACACAAAGGTTTAAAAATCTTCTAAAATATCAGCATGTATGTGGGACAGGATGTCTTTCCATGTACATATACCCATTAATACATCCAGAAGATGTGCAATTAATACCTACAGAAAGCTATTACTTGACCTAATATTGTTCTTGGAAGTCAGTCATTTTATCCTCTTGGAATAATAATATCAAAAAAAAATTCTTTGACAGTCTTTATTCATGTATAGTGTCTCCCCTTGCTCCCCACCAACAAGAATGGCAGATCATTTATTTCCTCAAGGTTAGACATGTAAATCAGAACAATAACTACATATTCGCCAAGGTTTACATGGCATAAGGAGTAATTTCTATATTACCATTTCTTACTGAGCCATTTTCCTATAATTCCTTTAAAAAAAAAGAACAAAAGGCATTTTGAAACTTTGCTTTGTCATGTTTGCAGTGACCTGTGATTTTAAGTTTGTATCATCGTATCTGGTTGTGATGAAGATTTTTAATAAACACTATAGATTAAAACAAATGAAGGATGACGTCTCAGAAAAAGGTTTCGGTAAATTCTAAAGATTGTGAGATTGCATAATGATAATTTAATTAATGCATGTTTTGGCACATAGTAGGGTTTTCAAAGTCCATTTGTGTGTTTATATGGTGTATATCACATATATAAAATACTATTTACAAGGCATAAATGAGTTTGCGATTAAAAATGAAAATTTCCCATGGATTATCATTTCATTCATGAGTATTTTTACTAATGCCTAAAAGAGAAGGTTTAATCTTTTCTCAACTTTCACTTGTGAGGGTGTCCTTCAAGTGAGATGAGAATAATTCTCAGGAGGCTCAGATTGACTCATTTCCCCTTCCTCTGAGTCGTGCTAATTTGGTAGAACTCTGTGGTTTCTGCTGGATCCAGCCACTGCTACTGATACGTGTTTGGTGTTTGCTATGGACTGGACTGATGGTATCCTGACAAGGAGAGTGGAATCACACTACAGAACTACTTCTAAAAGGTCCACAAAGCACCTTTCCTTAAAATATATTTCCCTACCTCTGGTCAGTGCGCTAGAAGGAAGGTAGATGCATCCTAGAACTCTAAGTAAAGTATGTTTAGAAAATAACTAAATTTACACATTCCAGTACAGACATTTTAGTTGATAGAGTCAGATGTGGAAAGATTCCTCTACCAAATGTGGAGAAGATGCTGGCGTGAACCTGAGGAAAGGTAACTAAACACATGAGAATAAGTGAGTAATTAGTTATGAGTGCAAAGCTTTTGGTCTAGGTGTTTATTCATGAACTACTATGTCTCAGAGTCTTAATTACTGGGAACATACACATGTATAGAAAAGTCCAGTTACAGACTTCGTCAAGCTGGATCAAGATTTTTTGCAGTCTAATATCAAGCAGTTTATTCCTAGTATATCTAAACCCAATGTACAAGGAAGCATCATTACACTGAATCTTGACTCAGGGTATATGTCATTTTCTCTAAGAGAATGGGTTCTTGAGATAGCCTATCTGAATTAGCTTATGGAACTATGAAATAGTCTGGCCTGATAGCGGTCATACAGATAACATAGAGGTCATTTAGAGGTCTAATCACCTGTGGTTTTGTTTTTTATTTTTTTAATTATTCTTTTTTTTTTGTTGTATTTGTTTTTGAAAGCTTGGGAGAACATCCGGCAATAAAGGTCATTTAGATTACTAATTACCTCTGGTCCTGGTTGTAGAAGTTTGATATAGCTTGACTCAAAAGATAGTGCAGGTCGTTGTGTTATCAATAATTTCCAACTCACAGCTTTCAAATGGAAAAAAAATGCTTTTGTTGGTTATCTTTATGTCTTTTTCCATGGAAATACAATGCGGAGCATTCTTGATTTCTCTGGAGATCTGGGAGCACAAGCATCTTTGTGCTGTGCTCCCAACACATTTGCAAAGTCCTTATGTCTCACTGAGGAGGCAGAACATCATGAACGAACCCAGGGCATTCATGATGTGAGATCCTTTAACATCTTTTCATTTCCAGGTTACAGAACAATAAGTAACAGTCTACAGAATATGTTGTTACCTAGTAGCTGATACTGAAGTTTGACATTACTCTGCAGCGTGCAAACTTGAATAATTGCATATAAAAATATTTCATTGTAATTAACCTTCCATTCTTCTAGAATATTGTATTCATAGTTTCAGTTCTCAGTGTTTTCCAAAATGTAAGAATGTTCTTTTATTAAAAATGCTTAGAATTTTGTTTATAGATCCATAAACATTTCAAATCCTCTCTTTGTGACCTACAATTCCTAGTACATCTCAGTAAAATTCTATGCAAGTACATGCTCTGTTTACTTGCATTGTTTAAGAGATAATTATAAGAAAATAAATCTCTACATGTTTAGTTAAGATGCAATATATTTCAGTTTTCACTAGAAGCCAGATGACTGGTGTATGGCAAATCCATAGACATGGAGAGATATCCATAACATATATGATAATCTATACATTTACTTGCTACAAATCAAACATAAAAATTCAATTTTTCCAACTTTCTAATAGTTGATTATGTTGAGCTTTTTTATTACTACTTTTAACAAAAGGAAATACATTTTACATATATGATAACTTAATCTTAATCAGTTTAAGACTTTTTAATATTAGTCAGTTTAAATGCCTCAAAATCAGTCAAATTTAAGTTATTCCACAAAAGTTACAAATCTAAAGTTGCAAGCATGCCTAGGATGTACTTTCATGAATTTGAGTTTAGAAAAATCAATCCTGTCTGCCAAAAATAGAACGTTTCTTGCAAAGTAATTGAAAGAAGGAAATTCATTGTTCAAAACAGAGAATAACTGTTGATTAAGATAAAGTGATTGCTATGTGCATGAGTAAAGATACTTAAATGGGTCTATTTCCTATATTAGAACTAATTTCCTTTTCCTTTTGGCTATCATTCAGATGAGCCCCTTGAATGACAAAGGCCTATTAGGACCTGATTTAAAGTGACCAAAGGCATTTATAAACCTGGCAAAACTGATTATACATTGTAGAGATATGAAAGATCATTCTGTAATGTTCTTTCTAATTTCCCCTGTGGTTCCAATGTCACCTAAGGTGTAATTAATCAGAACAACTATATTTTAGTAAAATTGAGTCAATGAACTAAGACTAACTTTAGCATATGCTAAGGAAATAAATCAGGAGAAAACAGTTCCTGATGAAGAAATAAAAATTGTTTTAAGTGGCTGGAGGAAGAGAAGACATAAAAGATAAAATTATGATATCTACAAAAATGTTTTGAAAAATAATATACATATGAAAATGAATCTGCATTTTTATTTCAGTTTTTTAAGTTTTTGATGTCGATAAAAATTAGAATTTATCTAGCTATTGATCAATTGTATTGTTTCAGGAATCATATTCTGCTTTAGTAGCAGAGAATTATAACATTTCTATGAAAATATTTGCTTTATATTTTGATAGCCTAACATCAGCCTTGAGATTTTTAAGCTTCTGGCTCTTATGAGACAAGGACATAAGATAAAGTATATACTTTTAGGGTTCTCCCTCCAAAAGAAAAACATGTGGGCAGTATTTCTTGTTTTCTTTAGTTTTAAAAGAATATTAGTATTATGCTAACATTATATTAATCTGTTTACTTCAATAATTAAAATGTTAGTATTAATTTTTAAGATTTTATTTAAGCAATCAAGAACTCTAGCAATTTTATATTTTACAAAAAAAAGTTCTGAAATTTCCTTCAGTCTAATCCTATTCTGTGAAAGAGCCTCTGCATGCAGTTTGAACTATCTATATTTTTTTTAAAGGAAAATAATTTTCATGTAATTTATCTTATTAAATTGCATTCTCAGCATAGAGTTGGATATATTTGACAATAATTTTGACAATGACCATATGAAATCAAAGGTCATAGAAACAAACTGATATAATTATATGAATATTTATATCATTTTTTGAATTTAACAGAAAAGATGGATTCAAATATGAATTACAAATAAAAATAACAAAGTATTTTTTTCTAATCTAAACTGAATTTCAAAATGTGTAGAAGCAGGGATAACTAGAGATAATTATTTTCTCAAAAGATCATTAATTTATTCATTATTATCAAATTAAAAAAATTAATTTTCAAAACATCAATATCTTCCAAAAGAAAACTGAAAGACAAAATATATTTATTAGAACTGTGATAGCAGAGGATGGCTTAGTCTGTCATCAATGGGAAGAGAGGCCCTTGGTCCTGTGAAGGCTCTATGCCCCAGGAAGTAGGAGAGGTGGGTTGTTGAACATGGGTTTGGGGGAGGAAACAAGTTTGTTTTTCATTTTTGTTTTCGTTTTTGATATTTTTTTCATAGGGGTAACAAGGAGAGGAGATATCATTTGAAATGTCAATAAAGAAAATATCTAATAAAAGAAACAAATAAATAAAACTTTAAAAAAATTAAAAAAAAAGAACTGTGAGATTTTCTGCATAAATTCATATCACTACATAAATATAAATCTGTGAAATTTAAGGATAACCATGAACAGAAAGTTTGGGGAAAGGTAAAAAAATAGGGAAAACAGACTGAAAAAGGAGAAGATAATTTGTTTTGGGAACTTTTTTTTTTTTTGTTCTTCTCTAGGTTGGTTCTGGAGGTAAACCTAGATTCTTTTTTTTTTTTTTTAAATATTTCACATTTTATTTTATTTTATTTTATTTTATTTTATTTATTTTGGATATTTTCTTTATTTACATGTAAATTTCTCCATTCACAGTTTCCCCTCCAAAAAACGAAGAAATAAACAAAAAGAACAAAAACAAACCCCTGTTGCCTCTCCCTTCCCCATGCCTGCCACCCCGCCCTCTCCCACTTTCTGGCCCTGGCATTCCCCTACACTGGGGCACAGAAACTTCACAGGGCCAAGGTCCTCTCCTCCTATTGATAATCGATTTTGCAATCCTCTACTATACACATGCTGCCTGAACAATCAGACCCCTCCATGTGCAGTCTTTGGTTGGTGGTCAAGACCCTGGGAGCTCTGAGGGTACTAGTTAGTTCATATTGTTGTTCGTCCTAAGGGGCGATGATGTTCGATGGATGGCTGGTTTTTTTTGTTTGTTTGTTTGTTTGTTTGTTTGTTTGTTTTTATTCTCAGGTACGTGAACTCATAAGGAAAAAAAAATAACAATCTTCCAAACAATAACCAAACTTCAGTAGTTATCTTAGTTCAGATATACTCTATTTTATCTTGGATCCTCAGGATCTTAGGGTTTTACTGCTATGAGGAGACACACAACACTTATAAAGAAAAATACTTATTTGTTGGTAGCTTACAGTTCAGAGACTTAGTCCATTATTGTCAGGTCTGGAAGCATGGTGGTACATGAGAAGCTGTAAATGTTGAAGAGATATTTGAGAGTGATCCATCTGTACTGGCAGACAGCCGGAAAAGAGCTTGACGTAGGACTTAGATCAAGCTGTTGAAACCTCAAAGCTCATCCCCCAGTGACTTCCTCCAACCACAATAAGCATATTCCAAAAGGTTACACTTTCTAATAGTGTCACTCCCTATTTTCTGATGAATTCCATTTTATTTAAATCACCACACTTAGTTTAGATTCTAAAGTCTGTCTTTTAGGGGGCTCTCAGCAAATACATGCAATGTAAATAATGAAGTTCAGTAGGCATGAATGTTAGTATTATTGTTCATGGCTTTAAAAAATGATTGTCTCCATTTCTTAAAAAAATGTTAGATGTTCTAGGATTTTTAGAAAGACAAAGATATGGACAAGTGAGAATGGTTAAATAGACATAGTATATCCAAAATAAAATTTCATACTGGTTTTAGACTAGGATCCAATTTGATAATAATCAAATTAGCATTATCAAAAAATTACTTTTGATATCTTAATTACAGAAAAATCTTAAAGATAACACAGTTTAGAGTGTGATAAAGCTGAGACTTATGATAGATTTAAAACCACCTACATTTTGTATTATTTTCCTTTCCTGGGCACTCTTTTTATAAGATACCACTAAGCTGCAAAGATAACACACATAGACTACGTTATTAATATTCAATTACCCGTCCTGAAATAGTTTGCTTATGCAACATACAGCAGGTGTAGCTTATAATTGAATTTCTGAACTTTGCTGTGGCTTGGGAACTGCATGTGGTTCAGTAATCATTATCCAGACACCATGATTTTTAGTACATACACACAATTAATCAATCAAACATTAATTATGGAAAAAGAATCCCAGGAAAGCTGATCACATCTAATTCTTGAATAAATATTTTACCATTTAGATATAGCACTAGCATACCAATTAGTCATGGTACTAGATTATCGTTAGATTTATTCAGGAGGATTTCAGAACAAAGTCCTTAAGAGGAGTCAATGGGAAAAATATTTAACACACAAGGTGCTTCCTATGTGGCTATGAAATTCAGTAACATTCTAAATGAAGCATCTCAGCTTTGGGTCTTTATCATCTGAAGCTAATGTCAATAATGGTTTGTTTTTAATTTAACTAAATTCAGCCAACTGTAGGAGAAACAAATTGTGCTTTCTATAATTATTATTTTTAGTAGATGGTTGCCAGGGTAAAATTGGTAATTAGGGAAAGTAAACCATTCCTGTTTTCTTGTTTGTCACACTCCAGTAGACTCAAGAGATCACTTGATGTGAATGTTCTATAAATGAAGAAGGAAGACAGAAAGTAAACATATTTTCTCTCTCCTTGACTTGTTAGCTCATCTCACTGCTTCTTTCCTTATACATCAACTCTAGTTTTCCATTTTTTTCTATTCTCAGTATCTTTATGTTGTAATGCCTTTCATCATAACCTACAAAACTGCATGTCAAAAGACACACATCAACAGAAAATAGAGACTAACTTCATAAGATAAATGCCAAAATAAAATAGTAATCAAATGTAATCAAATATCCCTTGAATTTAGATTGAGGAAGTATTGTTTAACAGAGTGCCTGTTAGTCACTTCAACTACACAGTGAGTTTAAGAAAGATAGAGAGCTACTTTTCCACCTTCACTAAAATAAGAAATAGCTTAGGGTTGAGTTGAGAGATACAAAAAGAGATTTCTGACTGAAGAGTCCTGGTGGGGTACCCTCATAAAGCCTCATAATGTAATACAGAAGATTGTGGTTTTTGTCAATGTAGAGAAATATGAGATAATTCAGTTAAAAGAAATTGAAATCAAGCTATATTTTAAGGTATTCCTTTCACTGTCTTCAAGTTCTTGAGAGTAATTTGAGTCTAAGTTTTCTATCTCTCAAATACTATACTTTACAATTATGTAATATAATATATATCAAGGCTTACAATTGTATCTGAGCCTATTTCTATTAGAAAAATATTCTGCAAGACAAACCTATATCTTAGCATTCAGAACTATCTCTTCTGTCTCAATATATATATTCCATTACCAAATCCTTTCAGTTGACAAATGGCCATGGAAGAGGTTTCCCTTTCCTATCTACTACCTAGATGTAGTTAGACTCAAATTATTCCTTTAAGGGTTTTCAAATGCCTTATAGAAATGAGTATCTTTTCTCAGAAGAAAACCTTTGAAGTAGTTTAACATGGACACTAGACAAGCATTGAGGTGGGACAAATTACTTGGAGACACGAACTTCAGCAAAACTCTAGAGGATAATAATATACTCTCACAAAACCATGTTTCTGTTAATACATTCAGATTTAAGAGCAGTTGTCAATGCCACCATTCAGTCTTTCTTGGAGTTAAAGAGCTTCATAGTGTTTCCATGCATGTTTTTACAGTGGTATCTGGAGACTGTATAATGTAAACATACACCAATAGTGCTGTCTCTCTGGCAACTGTTTTAACTACTTGCCATTGTATTCTATGTGCCTTTAGTCAAGTCAAAAGAAAAGTATAAAGTGGTCAACTATCCTACTTATTGGTGGAAAGAGAAATAATGAAAAATCACCTTTCTATTCTTGTATTATCTGAGATGTGTTAAACCATCCACTATTTAAATACTTATTTGTTGTTATTTATGTGTATGGATTGGTGTCTGAGTATATGGCATGTATATTAGTTTAGTCTACATTGTCCACTAGAGGAAACCAAACCTCCTGCAATTGAAAGTACTTGAGGCTGTGAGCCAATCCATATGGATGTTTGGAATAGAACTTGAGTGCTCTCTGTAAGGATACCAAACACTCTTAATTGCCGAGCGTTTTCTCCAAGCAAACTGACAGTGGGGTAGTGGTTAACTTATTAATTTTACTCTAAATCCTTAAAAATAAGGTTTAGGAATTTGTTTTCACTATCCATTGCTTTAGAAGATTCTCAGCTTTATCATCTCTAGAATTGTACAATCTCAACTTTCTTCAAGGTTCTGCTTTTTATTATTCAGCCTTCATAACTGAAATTATTTTTCCAACTCTGTCTTTCCTTCAAGATTAAACATTCAATGAAAGGTAGCTTCATTGAACATGTATCTCAGCTTGAATTTAGTTGATATTGATGTAATAAATTAAATAACAGCAACTTACATTTTTCACACTTAATGTCTCACCTTATTAAGTAAAAATTTGAAATGTGGTTTAAGCAATATTGTACTTTAAGCCATTGTACAAGTTTTTCTGTAACTTATTTTATTTGTTCCATTGTAATTATTTTTTATTTTGTTATAAAGATTTGCAAATTGTTGCAGCTTGGAAGTATGTTATGTTTATCTAGTTAATAAAAGGTAATCTCTTCTAAAATACTAGGTCAAATAATTATGAATTTTAAAATTATCTTCTTCCCTTTGTTGTTTTACTAACCAAATTATGCATATGAGGGAGCAAAGGTTTTCAAAATCATTTTCAAAATATTCCTTAACAGCACCAAGATACATCCAGTTTTTTCCTGTGAGGGAGGACGTGTTTTCTACTTGAGATTTAGCAGGAAAAATGGTCTGTCAATTTACTTGGGCTATTACAAGGAAATGTATTATGCTAGAAGGGTGGATCCCTTCATGTGTCTCCCATGGTTTTCAAGGAGGAAAGCATAAGATCAAAGCATCTACAGATTTAGGTTGGTCCTTGAGATTCTACTCCTTTGATTGCATCTCATCCCCTTTGTGCTATATTTTCAAACAGCTCTCATTCTCTGTGCACACTCATAGGTAATGTCCCAGGTCTTTCCTCTTAAAGACAACAGCCTATTGGACTGAAATTCCACCTAGATGCTCTCTTAAGTCATAATGTCGAGATCAAAGTACATTCACATGGAGTATAAGAACTTCATAAAGTACAGTGCATGAATGGTTGATAGAAGTAAGCACTTAGGGAACATGTGTCAACACTTTTTTCTTAGTTACTGTTCTATTACCTTTACAAAATACAATGACCAAATCAGCTCAAAAATAATTTTTTTTGTTTTGTTTTGTTTTTGTTTTTGTTTTGTTTTTTCGGGTTTTTTTTTGTTTTTTGTTTTTTGTTTTGTTTTTGTTTTTGTTTTTGTTTTTGTTTTTGTTTTACTTTCAGAGTGTCTATGATCATCATGGTATAGAGTGTGTCAATAGGCAGGCAGGCATATTTCTGGAGAAAGAGCTGAGAGCTTATATGTTGTTGGAAAGATAGAGTCAGAAAGACAAATCCTTCATAAAGGATCTACCAACTGTGAATGAAACATTCAATCATATGTGCCTATCTGTTCTCTTTTCATTCAAACCAGCAGATTGCTACATTATGACAAGAGATAGGAGAGATGCTTGAGAGTTCTATATCAAACCTCTTCTCTCTCACATAAGGTAATTCTATACACTGTACTAGCAAACACCTCTCCTTTTTTCAGGATACAAAGAAGACATAAAACAGAGTCATAACCTACGTGAGACCAGCATAAGAGGGGTAAAATTAACTAAGCCTTAAAAGAGTCATTCCTTTCATTATGATTCTGATATTTTCAAGTTCTAAAATTTCATAGCTAGCTCAGCAAAAGCTAACTGATGAAGTAATCCTTACTTATAAAATGAAAGGTTTTATTAAACTACATAGAATTAGTTTGAAAGTCAGGTTAGAAGCAGAGGAATTACTAGATACTGAACACAACCTATTGACAGAACATTTGTAACCATTTTTATTAAAAATATTTAAAAGGTGACTGGTTAAGTGAAGGCCCTGGTAGGCATCTTATGAAGATACTACATTTACATGGATCCAATCACATTTAAAAGAAGTACAAGAAAAAGAAAAACAAAAGAAGGATCCTAGAGAAGTGTCACCAATTAAAAAAATTGAAAAAAATACAGAAAATGGAGTGATTTTCAAGGTTAATTTATATGGCTTTCTCATATTTAACTTTTAAGAGATAAGTTAAGAAATATAATGAGTGTCAAAGGCCAATTATGCTTTAGCCTTTGATTCAAACAAAATCAATATAGTTTTCAGATTCTAATTAAAACCAATTAATTGATTAAGTCAAAATAATTCTGTTTGGATGAATAAAAAGGTCTCAGAGGACAGGGACTAAGTATGCACCTTGTACATGAAAGCCAGATAATCATTAAACCTATAATCAAATTGAGTGATATACTTGCATATGAGAAAGGTCTGTACATGTAACAAGATGCCCGTTAAGTGGACTACACTGAAATTACTACTGTCAAGTCCATTGAAGATTTTCACATTTACTACGAGTACAGGTACAATGGTTAGTCAAAACAGGGTGCGGTGATGTGAGCCTTGAAATGGCTAACAAGCAGAACAGAAGCTAACATTTTCCCTCTTGGTAGTATATTTATGAGTGAGATCTCCAGATTTCCTTAAGGATGATTAAATGAAAGGAATTATCTTGATAGTTGTAGTCCAGAACTATAGGACCTAGTCCTCTAGAAAATCAAAATTGACTATGAAAAAAAAAAAAAACAAAACAAAAAGAGTCAGTGCTCCCAGCTGTCACTAAGAGTATCCAATACTACTCTGGACTTTCCAGTTCACTACTAAGTGAATGGAAATTGGTGAGTATTGATGGATATGTGTTTCTGTTCATCCATGTACTGTGAATATCCGTGCATATTGTAGAAGAGAGTGAAAGAGAGAGAAAAAACATGGAGATAGAAGACTTTTACATTAAAAATACTCTGCAGCATCACTATTTTATGACAAATCTGTGGTTCTAGTATTCTAAAATGTTTTATCTTCAATTTTAAATGCCAGTGTCATTAAAATTCTTCCATTTAACGACTTCTCGTTTACCTTTCACATCCTCATCTTGCACGTACACAAAAACATCACTTTGTAAACGAGAATAAAAGCTTGTCCATGGTACCCAAAGCTTTATGCAGTTCAGCTAAATTAACAAATTATTGCCATATGAAAACTAAGGAAAGAAGACTGGCAGCGTTTCTGTCTCCAAAGTGACACACTTTGTAGTTCTTTGATAAAATGGCATTGTTTTTCTTACAGTTCGAGTGGTAATACTTGTTTTTCTTCCAGTTTTACCAAGCTAATGTTTCAATGGTCAACAAGGATAACTTTATTTCATGTTTAGGCCCAAGTTTGAGATGCTTCAGAAACAAAATGAAGGAGAGCATGGAGAGTTCAAGATAAGAGATACGCAATGCTGGGTGTGCAAAAGAAGCAACAAAATGGAAACATTGATGTGTGCTGTGCAGAAGTTAATATTGTTAAATGTAGAAATTCCTAACACTTCCTTTCCTTAAAATGGAGCATACTTGTCAAGCTAGCTTTCAGTATCTCACTTTCAAATTGTTCTTGAAGTGTAAGAAAATATCTTCCTAATTAAGCTAAATAAAAATCTCAAAACCTTAAAATGACTCAGTGCATAAAGGCACTTGCCACCAAGCCTGGTGACCTGAGTTCCATTTCCAGGACCCACGTGGTAGAAGGAGGAAATGGAACTTTCAGTTGTCTTCTTACTCACATGTCCATATAAGCACATTAATGAGTAAAATAATTTACAGGACATTCTTGATTGACAGTGTTTATAGTACTTCTGTTAGTGTTTAAGTGTTTACTGAGACAAATTGTCCTATTGAAGTATTTTCTTCTATTGTGGTGGTTTGAATAAGAATGGAGCCCATAGACTCAAGTATTTTAATGATTGGTCAATAGGAAGTATGTTGCTGTTGGGGCTGGCTTTGTGGTCCTGTACACTCAAGCTATTCCCACTGGAACACACAGTTGATTCTGCTGTCCTTGAAACAAAATGTAGAATTCTTAGAACTTGCTGCAGGAACATGTATGCCTACATGCAGCATTGATGATATGGGATTAAACCTCAGAAACTGTAAGCAAGGGCCAATTAAATGTTTTCTGTTATAAGAGTTGTCGTGGTCATGATGTCCCTTCACAGCAATAGAAACCCTACTTAGACATCTATCACAGGATATTTTTATTATTCTGGTACATTTATATGCTAGACAATAGACTGCCAAAGTTCTACTTATGGGGATACCTAACAACCTACTCTTTTGCAGTAGAAAGGCTAAGGGGAATGCAAAACATTAAAAAGGTATCACATTCCAGGCTCTTCTTATACCCAACCCATCTGAGAACCATTTTTCAGCTACCTATTGAGTATATTGTTTATTGTTTGGGGCCTCTGTTGAAAAGGTGAAGAGCAATTGTAATTGGAGGTGTTTATCTTGGAGGTTTGAGCAAGATGAGGTCCCACCACTGAGCCAGAGGGAAAGGAACTCAGCTCATAGAAAGGAGCATAATGGAAAAGAAGATAGAGTGAAGGAAGCAAAGCCAAAAGAAATATGGATCTGAAATTAGCTGCAAACAATTTCTATTATAAAGATTCTTACATATATGACTGCTTGTGTTTTCTAAACAAAAAGAAAGAAAGAAAAAAAAAGCCAGAAATATGTTTGGTGTAGACACAGTATGGTGCAGGGGAAGGTGTATCTTTGTGGGCCCATGCTGAGGCATCCTTTCCTCCAAAAGTACCAGCCACAGAACCAAGGTATAATGTAGAATAGAATTTATTTAGGGCATGGGGAGGAGAGTTGAAGGGGTAGTAGAGACAGAGAAAGGTAGGGAGAGAATGGGGGAGAGAGAGAGAGAGAGAGAGAGAGAGAGAGAGAGAGAGAGAGAGAGAGAGAGGAAGGAAGGAAGGAGTAGAGGCTAGCCATGAGCATGTGGAGAGAGACAGATAGGGGAAGAGAATGGGGAGAGAAGGGACAGAGCTTAAGAGAGTGAGAGAGAAGAGAGGGAAGTGGGGGCAATTAGCCCCTTTTATAATGAGTCAGGCATACCTGGCAATGGCCAGATAACTGTGGTACAGAACCTAGATGGAATGCTAACAACTGTGATATCCTGCTGTAATTTATATAACTTACAAGATATCACAGGGATTTCAAACAATATGCGTCAGAACCATGTTTATAAGGAGTGGGAAAGCATTTATAAACTTTAGACTGGAGAGAAGTCATTGACTGCTCAGAGCTTAGAACACTTTTCTTTGGTTCTTGGGAATAAAAATGATGAGAAACATGCAGAATGTGGAGGTTCAGCTTTTCAGAAAGAAGTGTGAGTCACCAGAAGACTATGAGAGTCATTCATGTAATATTTAAAAAATTAAAAATATTTTCAGTAAAATTGAAATTTTAAAATATTTTAAATAAATATATTTTTTAAATTATAAAAGTATTAAGAATCTTGGGAAATAATATCTTCTAAATCATGCTGGGACAATAGATCCTTGTAAGTTGAAACTGAAAGTTCAGTGGTGGGTAATTAGAAATATTGAAATGAAATCTTCTGGATAGTATTTCCTCTGGATCAGCACACAGAAGCTGAGGCCAAGAGGCAGCAAGCCTGCATCATAAACTAGAAAGCAGACTTAGTAGTAATGTATAAAATACTAGACATGGTCCAAGTTCTGAATGAATGAAGAGGCAAAGAGAACAGCTAAGGCTTGTTTGTCACTGTATGGCAGGATTGGCATTAGCCTGAAGAGGCTAGCAGAGGAACAGTGAAGATGCATCCTTAAATTCAGCGCACAGCCCTAGATTAAAACTGTCATGGAGAAAAGCTGGTGGTGGTTAGGACACTGCAGAATGAAGGAACACCAGGAAGCTGTAGGTGAAGGTGCAGGCTCAGGTGCAGTAGAGGAACCAGCATATTGGAGATTCCCATACAATTGACTATAGCTGGTAATGAAGGTGGTCCAAGCCTAAGAGGAAAGCAGTGTGTATAAGAACAGCAGAATTGCCTCAATCAGAATGTTCTATGGCACACCTCTGATGTGTTTTATTGATTGCTAATTAATGTAGTCAGTCCCAGTTTATTTTGGGCAAAGCCATCTGTAGGTAGGTTGGCCTGAGCTGTATAATAGAGAAAGCCGATATATCCAAGGCAACCAATCCAGAAGTACTGACTCTCCATTGGCTCTGCTTCAAAGTCATTTCTTGAGTTTTGTCTTGGCTTCTCCCAATGGTAGATTGCAATCTATAAACCAAACATTCACTTTCCTCTCTTAGAAAAGAAAGAGTGCACTATCTGCTCTATAACTTCTATAGCACTCTCATTG
Organism: Mastomys coucha; assembly: GCF_008632895.1. Taxonomy (NCBI): domain Eukaryota; kingdom Metazoa; phylum Chordata; class Mammalia; order Rodentia; family Muridae; genus Mastomys; species Mastomys coucha. The sequence continues at coordinate 53,840,514 of NW_022196905.1, read as the reverse complement.
ACCTATAAAAACACAGCCATATATTTTAAAAAGGTATTGAAGATGTAATTTTCAAAGGGTTACATGCTGTCTTTTTATCTCTGTTAATTTACTTGTATTTTCAAAATTCATTACAAGATCAAAGAATTGCTCAAGTTTGTAAATACCATTATGTTTTTAGTCTTGAAAAAAATATTAATTATATCAGGCTTTCCATTTTGAGAAATTAAATTTCATAAATTTCTATATACCTGAAAAATATTACTGTCAAGTTAATTAGATATGCATAAGAATCATAATTTATAAACATATATTTTTGTTTGTTTAGAGATTGCTCGGTAATTGCTTTGCTGGGTAATGCAGCCTGTCCTGAACTATGAGCCTCTTGCCTTAAATTTCTGTGTTCTGGGATTACAGGTGTACATGATTATCCACATTCCTTGGTTTTGGATTTTTTTTTAATTTTGTTGTTTGGGGTTCTGTTTTACTTATTCACTACTTATATGAGGTAAATTAAAATATTAAAAATTATGCTATGATAGTAAACTGAAATAAACTTAATAAATGTTAATTTACATACAAATATAAAATTACTTTAAGTTTGAAAACATTTAAGACAAATCTGTTCTCACTGCCATAAAGCTTTTAAGTGTAGACTTGGAAAATTATCAGAGTATGAAACCATTAGCATTGCATACTCCAAGTAAAGTAGAGCTTGCTCTCCCACAATAGAGAAGGAGGAAGTCAGGAACAAACAGATTTAAAAAAAATGTAGGCCTGAACTTTTAAAACAAACAATCAGGCACACAAAAGTCTTAATGTCCAGAGAAATATCTGCCATTTCCTGAAACAGTACGTTTTACTTTATACTCAAAAGGTTGAAACAATTGATGAAAGTAAATTGTTACTGATAAGTGAATATGTAAAATGAAGCTTACATTATTGTGCTTAGAGACCGAAGAGCAGCTAAAGCATGACAGAAGTCAGTGGTTTCAAATGTCTTTTCTAATTCTAGTTAACCTTAGAAATCATTAATTTGAATATCTCTGTGAATTACATGTAAGACATATCCAAGGGATTTTAAATGTTTTTAACTATAAAATGATAGTCAATATAAATTTTTACTTGTTGATAGAAATTCAGAAACATGTGATTCAAAATATCTATGGAACTTAATTTTGTTAATTTAAATTGGCATTTTTTTTATGTATAAACAACTAATAACAAAGAAGTCATTAATTTGGCTCATGAGTCAACTGTGTGCTAAATGATGTTCTTTATCCCATGAAAGCAGGTATCAAACTGTATCTGGCAACTTGAAAACAAAGAATTTAAAGAAGAGACTCAGACATATTTTTAGAACTCATCACAAATAGCAGTATTAATAATAATAGATACAAAACCACAAGAGCGTAGAAATCCATCAACAAATAAATAGGTAAGAAAAGAGGCGTGCTTTCCTGCCATGAATATTATTTAGGCTTACAAATAATTCAGGTCTGAATAAGACTGTGATGGAAATAATCTTTGAAGAGATTGCTACAAATAAAATAGACCTGACACGAAAAGAAACCTCCCACAAATCAGCCAAAACATGGATAGAGAAAATGGAGTGCCCAAGGCTGGAAGGACCGTGGAATGCTCAAGTTCAGTGTGTACATTTGCAGTCTGAGATGAAAAATATCTAGAGATAACTGGTACTGAGAGGTACATGAGAATTTTTCTTTCATACTACTGAATTTAGCACTTAAAATGCATAAAAACCATGGCATTTTCACATTCTTCCCATGGTCCCTCCTGAAAATACTCATTTTAATCCATATTACTTTTTCAATATATTTGAATAACAGATCCTTGTAATGCCTCGTGGTTTCTTCATGGAGCAACAAGCTCTCCAGATAAATAAAGTTATGCAGCCCCTGAAAGGTCTAGAACAGCAAATTTGTAATGCATCATTATAGGTGCCAAGCCGGACAGGATTCCAGCTACATATTGTTCACTTAATGAATACCTGTGCTAATAAATTAGCTAATGTGTGAATTGCCCTACTCCAACATTGCTTTGTTTTTTCTCTCATCTCAATAAATCTTATTGCACCCTTTTATATATATTTGAAAAGAAAACATAATATGGAGATGGGAAGCATTACAGGGAAGCATAGAGAAACTCATTGAAATGTACAATAAACAGAGTCTTGTAGAATAATGATATGGGTCATTTCAAAGTCACACTGAATTTATCTAACAGTAAATTCAAAGAAGCAAATAGTCCCATTTCATTCTTTCTGAGTGAGATTATCCAAATTCTTTTGTTCAGTTATGGGTACCATGTTTGAAAACAGGAGTGGACAGAATTCCTGAATTGAATGAGGCTGACTGTATTTGCTCAGTGCCAATTGAGTTTGACAAGCAGGAAAGTAATGTTTGCAGAGCAGAGAAAGAATATTTGAAGTCCAGAAGAGTTGATTACATAGATGACCTCAGGAACTGGGGTGAATGAGCTGGTACATATGAGATGCACCTTTCCTTTGCACTTTGGAGTCTGGAATATTGCTTTGATTGTTCTTACAAAGTGCAATCATACCCAAAGGTCTTTAAAGATTCCTATTAGGATTCATAAGGTCTTGGAGGCTGGTAAGCAATTATTGGCATCTTATGATCATGTTCATGACAATTCCACTAACCTGACTCACCTGCTGAGCCACTGAGTTCCCATCAAAGCCTTAACATTTTCCTCACCATAATCTGTTAATAATCTGCATCTTGCAAACTGTCTCAAATAACATTATTCGTATTTCAACGGCATATAAATGGTAACAACCTAATTTTTCTCTATTTATATTAAGCTATGTTTAGTAACTTTATTTAATGATGGAACATTTTTTAATATGTTGATTGGACATTATCTAAATACCCTTGGCATTTGGAAAACAATTTTTAAGAGATATTTTGCTGAAAGATTTTCAATAGAAAAAATATGTTAGCATAAAATGTCAAAGTGCCTAGAAGATAATATGCAAGGAAAATGAATTACTGAAACAAAAAATATTTACTTTGGTAAAGCTTCTCCAACAATATTTACACATTTGAATGGACAATGCATAAAAGACACAATGAATCTACTTTGTTTCTTCAAACTAGTTTATCCTAGAACAATTTGGTCAGTGTTTTAAAAGGAGATAACATTTAGCTTAAAGTAAAGAAAGGCATAACTTCATGTAGGTTTTATTTGTATATATATATTTTGGGGGAGGATAGTTGATTTCCACATGTACAGGTGAAGACCAGAGACAGTAATGAGTTGAAATTGAAAACAACAGGAATCTATAGGCATAAACACATAGTTTAGAAGGCAGTTTGACAGACACATCACATCCATTTAGTAAAACCATAGAATTTTTTTGACTACCCCAGCCAAAAGTTTTTGTCCTGGCTTATGGTACCAAACATGAATTTCCTACTGTGGAACAGTCCTTAGTTTCAATTGAAAGACTATTGAGTTTACTCTTGAGAGCCTAGCCATTATTGGACAAGTAGGTATATCTTGCCGGGCTTGTCAGTATTTTTAGCATCTAAGCCCAGAAACGATGATGAGAATCCCTCACCAGCAGCCTGCATGGACCCTCATGCTATTACAAAAGCTAGCCACGGGGATAAGAGTTTCTAGTTCAGACCCAGTTTAATTTCTTCATGTTCTACAATGAAAGTAGGGTCTTCAGTGATAGAGTCTTATCTTCTAGATCTAGCAGAAAATCAACAGAAGTAGGAAGAGTTTAACAGTTTGTGAGATCGGCAGGAGTTTCCTGGCCCACACTTTATAGGGAGGTAGCCCACTCCTCGCATCGATTTTCTATTCAATAAGGCTTGACATCCAGAAGTTTCCTCTTTTATCTATGTAAAGTACCAATTGCTTTGAAACTCTTTAGCTTTAATTTTAACAATTCATTTTCCCCCTTAAGAAGCAGAGGATGGTGAAGTCGGTCATCAATGGGAGGAGAGAACCTTGCCTCTGTGAAGGTTGTATGCCCCAGTACAGGGGAATGCCAGGCCCAGTAAGTGGGAGGGGGTGGTGAGCAGGGGGAAGGAGGAGGGAACAGGGGTTTGTTTTAGATTTTTATTTTTATTTTATTTTATTTCATTGTTTTCTTGTCTTCCTTTTTTTTTTTTTTTTGAGGGAAACCTGGGAAAGGAGATATTGTAAATAAAGAAAATATCTAATAAAAAAGTATATAAAAATACATTTTCATCATCAAATAAAAAAAGGATGGAATATTTTAATTGCAGTGGAAACTTACACAACATGGACCAACCTATCCTCATGCTGCTTTTGAGTTGTGACAAGGTGAGAAATACAAAGATGTTCCCTCTCAGTAATCAAATGAAACTTTTTAATATTGTAAATCTACTACTCTTTTAAGTTTCTTCCTTCAGACATGTATAGTTTTAAAAACTAGATCTTTGCCCTCTAGGATTTAAACTTTACCAGCTGTTGCTATTCTCAGAGAAAAGCTTTTCAGTATTCTCTGTTATGACATATGCCTCCCTGAAATAATTTTTTTTAAGTTATAGCTATGTTTTCAACTACATCTCTAGTTAGGTTTTAATCTCGCTTTTAATGTCATAGCTATTTGGTGAAAGTCTTTATATACACCATGGTTGCAGTGGGAATTACATTTACCTTGTTATTTAAATAGCAGGCATGGTGTTGTGTCTTTTCCTTTGTCTGAATTTAAGTGATAGATGCTCATCACTATTAACAATCACCTCACAAATGCATTCACTTATTCAAATATTCAGAAGTATTGTTTCATGAGTTCTTTTCAAATACATTTAGTTTCCTTATTGTCTGAAGTATTTGGTACATATTTAATTTAATGTTTATGTGCAGATTACTTATTTCTGCATATGTAACACTTAGGAATGTTATCATTTTCCTTCATGTGCACGATTCAAGAGTATGGTGCTTTTGTAGAGTTCAGTCTCAATTTCTAACACCTTGCAGGTATTCTTCTAACTCAGGAGTTCTAAATTTACACTGTAAAAACAGCCCCTCTCCTCCTACTTTCTTGCTAAGAAATGATGACTAAAACAAATGAAAAGATGATTCCTAGCTCTCTTTTTAAATATTCTGCCTTTCAAAATCTCCCCACTTTGCTCCTTTCTATTTATTTTTGTTTCCTTATCCTTTTGTACTTCACAGGTAACTACAACACCATGTGATGGTGTTGACTTGCACAGCATTTCAAGAGTCTGTTGATTATAAATTATCTTAACTTCATTTATGCGAAACCTATTGCTGGCTAAGAAGGAACCTCTATGGGCATATTGACAGAAGTTCAGATTATATAAAATAGAGACTCACTGACAGACACCATAAAACTCTTATTAAGTTATTTATTAATAATTCAAATGATTTTTTATATATTGAAGAGTTTATGCACTATAACACAAAACTGAAGTCCTCACTGAATCTACAAGTAAAAGTAAAGGTAGAAAATCCCTCATAAATTTATTGATGTAACCATGAGTCAGGGTTTTAACTGTAAAGTATTACCATAATAAGTTCTATCTTCTCTTAAACATATGAGACAGTAGAGAGTGATAAATGATAAAGACAATTTTCTAGGAGTTTTAGTTTATCTATAATTAACCAAAATTCTTTAATAAAGTAGAAACTATTCTTCCTTTATCCTCTCTGGCTTTTACAATCACTCCTTCTCCCTGTCCTCCTCCTCCTCCTTCTCTTCCTCCAGATTCCCTGGGTTGTAATGGGAGGGTTTTGACAGAGACCTCTAATTTATACTCTTGCTCAGCACAACCATATCTGGCTATGGGTCTCTGCACTTATGAGTATAACAGAATCATTTTATTTTATTATTTATTTATTTGCTTGCTTGTTTTGACCAATAGTACTAAGTTTTATATTAGGTGTCTGGGATACGTAGCCTCTGGTTTTTGATTAAGCAAGCAGCATCAAGGATAGTTTCCTTCTTGAAGAGTTGGCCATAAGTCAAATCAGATACTGATTGGTTATGCCCACAAGTTCTATGCCATTATTGTCCTAACATGTTCTGCAGGCAAAATAGAAATATTATACATAACAATTTTGTTGGCTGAATTAATATTTATATTTTTCCTCCCATGGCCTATAGAGTACCTTCACACACCCTAGGAAATTTGAGAGTCATGTACACACCATCTTGACTTCTTCATGTTTAATGAGTTTTTGCGGGTGTTTTCCTCAGTAGTGGGTTGCAATGGTCAGTTTTCATGGAATAAGAGTTTTCTTTATGTTATCCTGAGTTGTTTGGGTCTTTCCATGACACCCTCAGTCAACAACTCAATTGAATATGACTCAACCCTGCCACTTTAAGTTTTGACTGGTTAGCAAGAGATGGCCAGTTGAAATCCCATATTTCCCTTTAACAAGAATCCTCATTAGTATCATTTTCATAGATTCCCCTGAACAAGGTTTTCATATTATCACTCCTAAATATTTCCCAATTCCAGCCATGTCTCCACACTATTTTTTAAAACTAGTTTCTTAAGGGCTTTTCATTATTGTATTTTTTATGTATGTTGGATATTAGTCCTCTATTAATATGGAGTTGGTAAAAATGTTTTCTCACTCTGTAGCTTGCCACTCTGTCTGATTAAAAGCGTCCACTGCTGTACAGAATATTTTGAGTTTCATGAGATACACTTTATTAAATTACTATATATTTTTCTGCACTATTAGTGTTCTGTTTAGAAAGTCATCTTCTATTCCAATGCATTCAAGACTATTCCCCACTTTTTATCTATCACATTTAGTGTTTCTAGTTTTCTGGTGATGTCTTTGATCCATTTGAACTTAAATTTTATGCATATTGATAGATATGGATCCATTTGCATTTGGCTACATACAGACAGACTGAACTATATGTAAAAGATGCTTTTTTGAAATATTATATATTTCTAGCCTCTTTATCAAAAATCAGATGTCCATAGGTATATCGGTTTACATCTGGGTCATTGTCTTGATTCTATTGATCAATCTGTCTATTTTTATACTAATCCCATGTGTTTCTATTATTAGTATTGCTCTGTAGTACAACTTAAAAGTAGGAATGGTGATACCTCCCGAAGTTCTTTTATTGGACAAGATTGTATTAGCTATCCTAGGTTATTTTTGGTTTTACATATGGAGTCACAGATTTTCCTTTCAAGGCATACATATTATTGTATTGCAGTTTTGATGGGAATTCCATTGAAACTGTATTTTGCTTTTGATAAGATGGCCATTTTATTATATTGATCCTACTGATCCATGATCATGATCACGAACATGTGAGATTTTTCCATCTTCTGATATCTTCTTCAAATTCCTTCTTCAAAGCTTTGAAGTTTCTATCCTATATGTCTTTAACTTTCTTGGTTAGTTAGAGTTACCTCAAGGTATATAAAGCCATATATACAAAAGCCATATATATGGCTATTGTAATGGGTATTGTATTCCTGATTTCCCTCTCACTCCCTTTGTCATTCATTTGTATATAAGAGGGTTACTGTTTTTCTTTCTTTTCCATTCTTTTCTTATATATTTTATTTAGTCTTGTATACATCAAACATGTTTATCACTTGTAGGTGTTTTCTGTTAGAATTCTAGACTCTCATATATATTATGTCATATTATCTGCAGATAATAATACTTTAACTTCTTCCCTTATGATTTGCATAAACTTGATCCTCCTCAATATGCTTTTTGTTCTAGCTAAAACTTCCAGTACTGTATTCAATAGATATGTAGTGAGTGGACAACCTTGTCTTGATTGTGAGATTAGTGGAATTGCTTTTAGTTTCTCTCCATTTAATTTGGTTTTGATATAGGTACACTGTAAATTGTCTTTGCTATTATTAGGTATGTCTCTATACTCTCAGAACTTTTATCATGAAGGGATATAGAATTTTTTTCCAAGACCTTTTCTGAATCTAATGAGATGGTCATGTATTTTCATTTTTTTTGTCTTCCTTCCTTTCTTTCTTTCTTTCTTTCTTTCTTTCTTTCTTTCTTTCTTTCTTTCTTTTTCAGTTACATTTATGGATTTTTATATATTGAATCATCTCAGCATCTCTGGGATGTAACCTACTTGATCAATATGGCTGATCTTTTGGTGCATTCTTGTAATTGTTTTACAAGTGTTTTACGGGATGTTTTTGCATCTATTTTTTACAAGGGAAATTGGTCTGCAATTTTTTTGCTGAGTTTTATGTGATCAGGATTACTGTGGCTCCTGAATATCCAGTAAAGTGAATTGGGTAATGTCACTTTTGTGTCTATTTTGAGGAATACATTTGGGGAGTATTGGTGTTAACTCATCTTTGAAAGTATGGTAGAAGTCAAATAATGATTCCTGGTGATATTTTGGTATACTCCCAGATCAGTGCTTACCCTAACTGTTATCCGACAGGCAACAAGCAGTAACTGATAGGAGCAGATGCAGAAACCCACAGCCAACCACTAAGTTAAGCCAAGGGAAGGCTAAAGAAGAGAGCATGGAATTATTCTAGGAGTCAGAGGACTTGAGGACACCATGAGAACACAATTCACAGAAACAACTAAGTAGGACACATAGAGGTCCACAGAGGGCAAAGAGACAGTTACAGAACCTGTAAGGATCTGAGCTAGGTCCTTTATATATAACTTACAGTTGTGTAGCTTGGTGCTCTTGTTGAACCCCTAAAAGTTGGAGTGGTGGGGGATTTTTTTCACTATTTTGCCTGTGCTTAGGATTCTTCCCACCTATTGTGTCAACTAGTTCAGTCTTGATTTGAGTTTGTGCCTAGTTTCATTGTAATTTATGATGCCATATTCAGTTGATAACCATGAGAGTACTGCTAGTTTTTAAAGAGAAACTGAGGAGTGCATTTAGAAGAGAGGAGAAGTGATGGAATGGAAGGGGACTGGGTCTGTGGCTAACAATGTTGAATAGCATTCTTTCAAGTGTTTACTAGCCATTTTTATTCTTCTTTAGAAAATACTATTCATACAATATTCTGTTTTTACTTAAGTCATGAATTAATTTTTAAAATCAGCTAGCTAAAGTTTAAGGGCTTTATCCATAGCTAGACATAGCATGCTATGAAACTAGTGTACCTGGCTAGATGTATGCATTAATGCAATAGTCATGACAACTCTGAGGAAGACAGCTTCAGGTATATTAGTTTATTAGTTTTAGTGTTGGTTCACAGGAGGAAAACAATGATTGATATTGCATTTCTGGCAAAAGATCCCTGGATATGGAAGCCATAAAATTTTTGAGGGTTTTATTCTTATTTTGTTAATGGAAATATCGCTAAACTTCATTTTAAACATTTATGTTTATAATCATAAATCTGTTCTACCCTCTACCTTTGTGTGAAAAGGTTTTACTGTGAATAGCAATAAATTCAGTGACTCATAAATTATTGAAGTGTTGAGAATGAATAACTGCCCATAATCAGCCATGATTGGGATATCTATATGGTGCCTACCCTTCTAAGGCTCAGAGAATATCCTGTAACAGGGGATGGAAAGGATGTAAGAGGTGGCACATGGAGAAGCATCCTACATAATGTTGCATTTTTCTTCTAATGGTAGGAATGTTGCACTCAGAATGCATAGCAGCTGTAATTATTTAAATAAAATCTATACAAGGAAAAGTCTGTTGAAACTCTAGTGCAGGTGAAGGAGGGGCTCTTACCTTAGCTTCAAGAGCTATATGCAATGAATGGTGACTGTGAAAGAGAATTTAATTTTCTTCACAGTTTTAGTCACTCTTAACTTGTGTATGTGTCAGTATATGACTCTGCTACCACCCCCATACAAGGAGTAGTGCTATTTGCACTGATTTATGTTGTTTTATTTTATTTTTCATTTTTTTAGAATACATGAAGTTAGATGTAGAGTTATTGAGGTAAGAAAAGTTGCTGAATTATATCAACCTGTATACTTTAATGTTCAGTAAATATCAGAATAAAAATCAGGGAATACATTGCATCAAAGAAGATGTTTGTCTATATATCCTCAGGTGATTAATAGCTATGGGTTCCATTAAAATTGGTAATGATCTAATCTTAATAAGAGAAGTTTCCACATGAAAGGTATGATATTAGGAAGAAAGAAACACAGGAAAAAATAACAGAAAACACAGAAACCTAATCCCTATTGCATGGCAACAGCTCAATAAACTGGCTACAAAAAGGACAGATCATTAAACAAAGAGGCCTAATGGAAAACTTTGATGCTGGATAGCCATTTGGTGAAGGACAGATAATCAAGACTGCAGTTATGAAAGATTATCAGATCATTGGAATTTTATAAGGATATTTGGACTGTTATACTGGTGGGATTGATAAATATCTTTCTGTTGTAATATTTAAACTGTGCACAATCTTTAGTTTAAACAGTAAGGGGAAAGTATAGAGGAATTTAAATTCAGCAACATGGCTGCTCTGGCATGGGATATTATCTGAAGATCTGCTAGATTTGTGTGATCTGTCTGGAATGAGACATACCACATGCCTCCAATTCTGTCTGCAATACAGACATGACCTTAGATTCCACCTGTAGTACCAAATGATGAAGAGAAAATTAGTCTGTAGAGGGAACCAGCCATGTTTGACAGTGATGCCTAATTGAGGGACAAAATGATAAATCAGGAAAAGATGTAACAGAATAAGTCAGTGTTAGAATACACCCATCTCTGAAGAGAAGCTCTTTAAGAGCAGAGCAGGGAGAATCTGTAGATGAGTCAGTTAGGAGTTGCTGCATTTTGCTGCAGGGGAGTTGAGTTGAGTTCAATTCAATTCTAATAGAGACAAAAAAGTTCTAACAGCAGAGTTTTACAGAGACAGGTGGCAGGTGAAGACAAACAAACCAAAATATAACAGATTGCCAAAGCTAGTCAAGTAGAGCAATTTAGGGAGAAACCAAGAGAAGCCAGATTGGATCAGTCAGTTTAGAGAAGAGTTTGAGGCCGAATATCTGAGTTGAATCAGCTAGCCAGAGTTCAGAAAGAGGTAGAATAAAAGTTACATTTACATTGAGGGAAACAAGTGGAATTACTGGAAATATATAGTAGATGGATATGATCATATTACATTTTATATGTGCTTAGAAATTTCAAAGGACAATTTTTTAAAAATTCAAAAACTTCAAAATAACCTAGTGTGATTAGTATCCCAATAGAAATTTTACATGTGTAGTAGAGGATTGCAAATTCAATCATCAATAGGAGGAGAGGACCTTGGCCCTGTGAAGTTTCTGTGCCCCAGTGTAGGGGAATGTCAGGGCCAATAAGTGGGAGAGGGTGGGGTGGCAGGCATGGGGAGGGGGGAGGCAACAGGGGTTTCTTCTTGTTGTTTTGTTTGTTTGTTTTTTTGGAGGGGAAACTGGGAAAGGAGAAATTTACATGTAAATAAAGAAAATATCTTAAAAAAATAATTACCCTCTAACACTATCAAAATGAAAAAGTGTTATGTAAGTCACAGATGCATTTGTATGTGGATTGCTTTCTATAAGCAGGTGAGGGAAGGCACAAGAGAGCCTATGATTGGGCAGTGGTAGTCAGGTAGTTAGTTAAATCAGTTAAACCTGAAATCCATATTGATTATGGATTAACACCAAGTATAACACAAAATATTTAAAGTTAAACAAATATTGAGGAGTACATTGTAACTTCTCTATCAGTTATCAAATAAAAAGTATTTGAAATGGTTCCTTTTTTCCCTTTTTTTATTACATATATTCTTTAATTACATTTCATTTGTTATCCCCTTTCCAGGTTTCCCCTCTGAAAATCCCCAGTCCTATCTGTCCTTGTCTCTTGAGAGGCCTTGCCAGTAGCAGAGAAATAAATGGTTCTTAGGAAGAAATTATCAAAGAAAATAGTGAACTTAGGCATATGGTCAAATGTTTTGTGGAAGCAAGCATATGTGATAAGTGTACCATTTGCCTCTCAAATATGCCAATAACTTAATCTCTGGAATTTGGTGAATATTCACTATGTATTCAAAGGTGAGCTTACATATGTGATTAGGTTATGGGTATTGAGATTTGGGACATTATTATTGATTTGTTAATTTATTTCAATAGAAAAATTGTGATGTTATGACTAATTGTCAACTTGACATATTCTAGAATTATTGGGAAGAATGTTTCACTAACAAATTATCTACATTTTGTTGATCATTAGACACTTTTATAGGAGATTGTCTTAAATAAACTAGTTTATGGGGAAAACCCAGCACACCATGGGCAGCAGCAATGCTTGTGCCGTAGGTTGTAGTCTGTAAAAAAGTAGACACATCAAGCTGAACACAAACAAATGGATAAGGATGCATGGATTAATTTATCTCTCTGGTTTTGACTGCATATATGATGAGACAGATGTCTCTAGATCCTGCTCCTATGACATCCATCAACTGATGGACATCCACCTAATGTTGTTAACGGAAATGAGCTATTTTTCCTCTAAGTTTGAGAAATTATTCAAAGAAATAATTTGGTTGTGAATTTGGGAATATTCCTTGATTATATTCCAATATGGTGTTTTGCATGCTGGAAATCTCGCTAGTAGGCAAGCAAAATATTTCATCCCCAAATATGCTTTCTCATAACACCCATCTTGTCAGTGTCATGTTTTTTAACTGCAGCCAACACAGCAGTCACTTGTACTGCTGTAGCCTACTATATATGGTAGTAGGGATAGAACCCTGCTAGAAATTTCCAAAAGTAAATTTGTCTACTTCTGAGACTTTTATGTAGAGAGTAAACAGTTATTTATGTACATAATATATATGAAGTTAAGTATTAAGCATGTGGAGAGAGAGTGGTGAAGAATACATCCATACTTCCTGTACTAATGGAGTTTGCCCCTCAGAAATTCAATATGAATATATAAATGGATTCATATAAATTTAGCCTAAATGAAAAACTGTGTCATTTACAGAGGGCTTTGCTCATGATTCATGATTATATGCCTGTGTTACGCAGTGCCTGATGACAAATATTTACCAGAAAGACTCCCAATCAAACAAATAAATTTTTAAAAGATGTACAATTAAGTGATATTTTTAATTAGTCGGTGATATTTTTCTAAATGGTTCTTGGTAATATATTTTCATAGAGGAAATATGCACATGACAACTATTTCAATTTTTCAAAATCTCATCTCTTTAATTATGAATAAGAAACATTTTCTAAATACTCTTAATTAAATAGAGGGCCATTATAGAATAATGAATATATTTAATTAAATACATAGTATTTATTCAGGAGAAAAACTTACATTTTATGAACGGAGACTACTGTTTTACTAAATGGAGATGTACTATTGATGGATATTTGATGACGAATATATTCTATTTAATATAGTAGAAATTAATCCTAAACATGATTTTTATCTAAATTATTCCCACTAGAAATCCCACAAGCACATAACCGTTAATTTTAATAATATACAGATTTCATCTAGGGAACAAATCAAGATTAATTGAATGGGAATATACAGGTTTAGAACTGTAATAGAAACATGACTTAATTAAAATAAAAATCTGATGTTGTCCTTCAAGTGACATCAGAAAGAAATATTAGCAGAGAAAGGGTAGAAATTAATTAAATATCAGAATGAATGAAGCCCACATATACTGTTACTGAAATAAGCTAAATTCTTAGCTAAACAAACAACAAATTCAACAATTTTGTTTTCAATGGATAAGACAGTCATTTCTTATTGGTGTAAATATATAAATTTGCTGTATTGAATCACATCAATTGTTTCATTTAATTTGTTCATGATTGCTTCAACAATGGGCCTAAAAATGTAAAACCACTAAATATTAATATTATCCACATAATTATATGTACCTCTACTATGTACTTAATTATCCACATATTTTACAATAAGAAATACTTGACGAAAGACAGGATTAGAAAATACACAAAACCATTTTCCAGTGTTATTTCTCAAACTCTGGTCCAACATGAGGTTATGTGAATTGTGTGCCCTTCAAAATTTCTGACAATAGACTATAAGGATTTAATCTATGCTTGGACTTAAGAAATATCATTGTTACACTTGTCAGGTTTATATATTTTTTAAGTATTTTTATTTCATTTTCCTTATCAGGGGAAAACATAAAATGTTAAAATTGTAAAAAAAATTAAAAACAATATGAGTAGATGAATAAGTGTAACATTTCATGTTTCTCTAAAAGATATAAATCCTCTCTTTTTTTCATCTTCCTTTGAAGTCAATTATCAAAACCACAATGGATTGTAGAGTGGCTTCTAGTGAAAGTACTATGAAAGTAGTTTCTACTTTCATTTCTGTGATTGACCTTAATGTGGAATAGATTTTGCTGTCTGGATTATATCTTGTCAGTATTATCTCTTCTTTATTCTCTTTATTGACTGTTTGATGTCTTATTATTTAGTTTTTTATGTAAAATTTCCTCTCATTGTGTAGGCCATTCCTTCACATATTTCTTTTCTTTTACAAGTTGTAGTTTGTTTTGCTTTTGTTTTCTTAAAGATTCATTTATTTATTTTATGTGTATGAGTACACTGTAGCTGTACAGATGGCTGTGAGCCATCTTGAGGCTGCTGGGAATTGAGCTCTGTCCCTGCTCGCTCCAGTCCTGCTCACTCCTGCTTAAATCACTGTAGCTGTCTTCAGAAGCACCAGAAAAGGGCATCAGATCTCATTATGGGTGGTTGTGAGCCACCATGTGGTTGCTGGGATCTGAACTCAGGACCTTTGGAAGAGCAGTCAGTGCTCTTACCTGCTGAGCTATCTCGCCAGCCCCTTGCTTTTGTTTTCTATTGTTGTCTGGCTCATTTGTTTATTTTTAAGATTTTTAATGTTTTTCCAATCTATTTTTTGAAATCCTCAAAAAATTGATAAAACATTTATTTGCAAGCAAAACCTTATTTTTTACTTTATTTTATTTTTAGATTTTTTTTATTAAACTAATACAATTTATTTTAAAATATGCAACTCTGAATTGACTTTTTTAAGTCATCAAAATAATTTATAATAATAAATGCCTTTTAAATATACATGGTATCTTCTGATGCTAAAAGTAATATGTATTCAACCAGTTTTTAAGATCTATTTGGAATATTAAACAAGATAGAAGTAGAAAAAAATCTCTTATGAAGTTCTCTATGAAAGGAAATTATGACAAATTTCTGATTAGGCAGAAACTATTCCATCTCCAAGGGAGAAAATGCAGTATAACTGTGGCTTCATAGAATGATTTGGGTAGTGTTCCTTCTGTTCCTATTTTGTATAATAGTTTGAAGAGTATTGGTATTAGGTCTTCTTTGATTGTCTGACAGAATTCTGCACTAAACTTATCTGGTCCTGGGCATTTTTTTAGTTGGGAGACTTTCTTTATGGGTTATGAGAGTGTATAGATAGATGGTTTATCTGATCCTGATTTAATTTTGGTATTTGTTCATTTCATCCAGATTTTCCAATTTTGTTGAATATAGGCTTTTGTATAAGATCTGATGATTTTTTTTAATTTCCTTAGTTTTTGTTGTTATATCTCCCTTTTCATTTCTGATTTTGTTATTTTGGGTACTTTCTCTGTGCCCTCTGTTTAGTCTATCTAAGGGTTTATCTATTTTGATTGACAAAACATTTATTTGCAAGCATGACCTCATTTATATTACTTTATTTTATACATAATAATGTATATTTAATATAAAAACTACACGACTAACTCCAAAATGCCATTCTACCTAGTATCTTCCTAGATACCATAATTTTTTTATCATTAGTTTACTATTAGGTAATAAATTACAATTTACATTTATTTTTCCCTTTATTCTTCTCTTACATAATACATGCTGATCACAGGCTCCCCTTCTTCTTCCTCTTCTAGAACCCCTTACAAACTTTCCCTGTAACCCAGATTCACTACTCCTCCATTTCTTTTCAGAAAACAGCAGGCCTCTCAGTGATATTAACTGAACTCAGCATAAGAAGATGCAATAAGAATTGGCATAAATTCCAATATCAAGGCTGGACTAGGCAGAACAGTATGAGCAAAAGGTGCCCATGAGCCTGCAAAAGGTCAGAAACATCCCTACTGTCATAGTTAGGAGTCCAATAAAAGATCCAAACTAAACAATTAAAGAGTGTATGCAGAAGGACTAGCATAGAGTTGTGTTGCCTGTCTTCATGATTCCTGTTTCAGTATATGCGAGCCTCTATGAGCCAGTCTGAATTGGTTTTGTAGCCTGTGTTCTTCTACTGTCTTCAAATCATTTGAACCTTACAATTCTTCCCTCACTCTTCTGCAAGGTTCTTTGACTTCCACATAATATCTAGTTATGGGATTTTTCAACTGCTCCTCTCAGCTGTACTAGAGGAAGCCTCTCTGAGGGTGATTGAGGTAGGCAGTCATCTATAATGATTAGCAATCATCTCATTGGCTTTAATGTTTGTTCTTTTGTTTGTTTTCTCTGTCATGTTTGCTTGTATCCTAGGTCTATAAGATATCTAAGCAGTGTCATAGACTTCTAGGTAACTAGGCCTCAAAATTAAACCGGTCATTTCTTAGCCACTACATTAAGCTCTAAACCACCAGTGCCACAGCTCATCTTGCAATCAAGACATGGGGTGGGTTGTAGTATGTGTGGCTGAATTGGTGTCCCAGTCTCATCACTGATGACAGAAGACAACCAGTTCAGGTTTCATATACTCAATTGCTAGAAATCCTTGTTAGGTTATTACCCTCATAATTTCCAGGAAATTTCCATTGTATACATCTCCACATCACTTCCCAAATGCCCCCTTATTTCAATTTCAGTATTCTCTCCTTATATTTTCTTCCTCTGATGCCTCTTCCCCAAGCTGATCTCTCCTGCTCCAATCCTCACCCATTTCCAGTACACAGACAAAATTTATTATTTTTTCCCCTTCCCAAGGAAATCCATGAATTCACCCTAGACCTCTCTGCTCTAATCCCAACAATTTTATCATGCTTGCAATCATGATAATATTGGTATTTTATCATTTTCTTTGGATCCCTGAATAGGTATACATCTACTGTAGTTTAGATTTTCATTTCCATATTGGATAATAATTTTGTATATATTTTTCTTTTCTTAGTTTTCATAAGCATATATACTTTTAAAACGTATTTCTTAGAATACAATACGTCCATTACACTCTATTTCATTCTTTATTAGATAAATAAAAATATCCTTTCTGTAATCATATGTTTTGACAATACAACTTAAATATATATTATGATTGACATTTTTTTTCAGCTGAGGATGCCTCAATTGCAATTGAAAGGGAGAAGAAAACAGTCACAGTGTGTGTGGGGGGGGTGGTACAGAGGAAGGGAGAGACCTGAGTGGGAGAGGAGACAGGGAGGGGAATGGTGGAATATGATTAAGTTTTGGTGGTGGGGGTAGATAGGACAGAAGCTCTGAAGGCCAGTAGCAAAAATAGAAACAGGCAACCTCAGAAGGTAGAAAGTGGAGAGACCCTTTAGAATGTACCAGACACCTGGGAGGTGAGAGACTCTCAGGACTCAAAGGGAGGGACCTTGGATGAAGTGATCCCTTCTTGGATGAAGGGAGAGAGAACTTGTAGAGTCCATCTCCAGTGAAGGGACAGGACATCAAGTGTAAAGATGGGTTTCCATCCCATATTCAAAACCTCTGACCCAGAATTGTTCCTGTCTGAAGGGACATAAATAGAGATGAGCATGAGAGAAAGTAGGTCAAATGATAGGCTCAAATGCCAAGGAAGACCTGGGGTCCTGACACTGTTACTGATGCTGTGGTGTGCTTGCAGACAGGAGCTTAGCATGGCTGCTCTCTAAGAGGCCAACAAGCAGCTGAAAGAGTCACATGCAGATTCTAACCCCTAACCAATAGACTGATCTCAGGGACCCCTAGGCTTGAACTAAGGAAAAGCTGGAAAAAGCTGAGAAGTAGGGTGGCCCCATGGGAAGGCCAGTAGTTTCAACTGACCTGGACCCAGGAGATCTTTCAGATACGGAGTCACGAACCAGACAGCATACACCAGCTCATATGAGGCTCCCGACACATATACAGCAGAAGACTGCCTGGTCTGGCCTTAGTGAGAGAAGATGCACCTAACCCTCAAGAGACTTGAGACCCTAGGGATTAGGGAGGCCTGATGGGTGTATGTGTTTGTGGGGAACATCCTCATAGAGGGGGGTTATAGGATGGAGAGTGGTTGGGGGTGGGAGACCAGGAGGGTGGTAAAATCTGGACTTTAAAAAGGGATTAAAGAATAAAAATAAAAATAATAACTAAAATATCAAATGTCATTTTATATATTAAATGATTAAAATAACTGTGGCAGGTTGAATGTGAATTACCTCCATATATTTGGTCTTGGTCCCTAGTTTGTGGCATTATTAGGGACATTTAAAGGGGCCAGCCCTGTTGGAGGAAGTATGTCAGTGAAGAGATTCAGAAAGCCTAAAACTTACATATTTCCCAATTTTACTCTTTTACTTCCTGCTGGCCATTCAAAATGTGAGCATTCACTTTCTCTTTCTTCTCTTTCAGCAGGGGACCATTTCAACATTAAGGGAAAGCATTCATATTATAAAGAATACGTATTATGTGAAGGTTCTGTAACATATGGGAAAGGAAACATTTAAGGTTTTCCATTTGTTGACAATGGATACTGATTGATAACAGAAGAAACTGTAAACTTGAGGTGATGAATCTCTTCATCTGCACATTTGTATAATTTCAAAACTTGCCCTAAAATGAGGTTAATTTGGTCTTTTTATATAACATTTCTTAAATCTGCCTAAAATATAGAAAATATTTTATCTATAGGAAGAGATATAATGATGATCATCAATATTAGTGGTTTTCATTACAAAATTAAAGTTTCTTTATTTTCTGACATGAATGGGTGTAATAAGCCAGAATGTAGACAGACATTTGATAGATGACTTTGTTTTAAAAAATTCCTTGTCATTTCTACTAAAGATTAAAAGCAGAAACATCCCTAAACTATATGAATAGTTATAACTTATGAAGATATTCTGTAGCAATAAGATACATGACCTGTAGGATAATAGTGTAAGAAACTGTAATTTTAGAAGATCCTGTGCCATTTTGATCCTTTCTCATTTGACACTGATGTGTGCAATTCAAAATACTATCTCTATTTTCTAGGCAAGCTGAACTGACTTCCTTCTATATCATGTATATCAACATAATTATGTATTTTCTTACCCTAGTTATTTTGTAAAATTCCTATTGCTAGAAGCTGCTGACCCAAAGGTTAATGTTTAGATTCCTTCCATAATTCAGAATACATGCTAAATATCTTTTTATCTCTAATCATAGGATTTTTATGTCTTAGGTTATATTGTCAAGCACAGAGCAGAGGATTTATAAGAACTAGAAATGTGACAAGAACCTTTCTTATGAGACTTTGGTAAATAAACATTACTGTTGTCATTAGAATAAACATGATATAGAATACCAAGTCAAAAATTACTGGTTCTTCTGCATCCATGCATGGCTTCCAGGGGAATGGGCTTTAGTAGAGGTAGGACTCAGCACAGCTGCAGGTGGCTGAATTGAACTATCTTGTGGAGAAACCTAAGTGCCACAGATGCTCAGATTGTTTATTATATACACTTCAACAGAGAAATGGAGTTATTGCTTATAAGTGAACAAAGAAGCAGGACTATTAAACAAAGGTAAACAAGTTAGCAGTGTTTATATTGTAAAGCTGGATCAAAGAAACAGGGTTAGATAACCTTTCCACAAGCACACTTCATAGGATTGCAGTCTTCAGTCAATAAATATCTGGGGAAATAAGCTGTAGTTGGTATTTTATACATATATTCTGAACATGAAATCATGGACAAGAAGCAGGTCTTGCTATTTGCCTCTAAGTCTTTCCCTGGGTTCAACTGGTGGTAAGCATGTAGAATGATGCAAATCGATCCATTCTTATCTGTTGTACAAAGTTCAAGTCCAAGTGGATCAAGGACCTCCACATAAAACCATATACACTGAAACTAATAGAAAAGAAAGTGGAGAAGAGCCTCGAAGACATGAGCACAGGGGAAAATTTCCTGAACAGAACACCAATGGTTTATGCTCTGAGGTAAACAATAGACAAATGAGACTCCATAAAATTTCAAAGTTTCTGTAAGGCAAAGGACATTGTCAATAGGATCAAAAGGTAACAAACAGATTGGGAAAAGATCTTTACCAACCCTGTATCTAATAGGGGGCTCTAATATCCAATATATGCAAAAAAATAAAGAAGTTAGACTCCAGAGAATCAAATAACCCTATTCAAAATGGGGTACAAAGTTAAACAAAGGATTTTCAACTGAGGAATATCATATGCTGAGAAGCACCTAAAGAAATGTTTAACATCTTTAGACATCAGGAGAATGCGAATTAAAACAACTCTGAGATTCTACCTTATAACATTCGGAATGGCTCAAATCAAAAACTCAGGTGATATCAGATGCTGGAGAGGATGTGGAAAGAGGAACACTCCTGCATTGCTGGTGGGATTATAAGCTGGTACAACTACTCTGGAAATCAGTCTGGCAGTTTCTCAGAAAATTGGATATAGTAGTACCTGATGACCAAGCTATACCACTCCTGGCATATACCCAAAAGATGCTCAAACATATAACAAGAACACATGTTCCACTATGTTCACAACCGCCTTATTGATGATAGCCAGAAGCTTGAAAAAACTCAGATGTCCTTCAACAGAGGAATGCATACAGAAAATGTGGTACATTTTCACAATGGAATAATACTCTCCTAATAAAACAATGACTTCATGAAATTCTTAGGCAAGTGGGTAGAACTAGAAAATATCATGTTGAGTGAAGTAACTTAATCACAAAAGAACACACATGGTATGTACTCATTGCTA
The DNA here is from genome assembly GCF_008632895.1 of Mastomys coucha. Taxonomy (NCBI): domain Eukaryota; kingdom Metazoa; phylum Chordata; class Mammalia; order Rodentia; family Muridae; genus Mastomys; species Mastomys coucha. The sequence goes on along the minus strand of NW_022196905.1, from coordinate 53,819,582 downwards.
AGTGGATATTATCCCCAAAGCTTGGAATACCCAAGATACAATTCACTGACCACATGAATTTCAAGAAGAAAGACCAAAGTGTGGATACTTTGCTCCTTCTTAAAACGGGGAGCAAAATACTCATGTTAGGAAATACAGAGACAAAGGGTGGATCAGAGACTGAAGGAAAAGCCATCTCGAGACTGTCCCACCTGGGGATCCATCCCATATACAGTCACCAAACCCAGACACTATTCTGAATGACAAGAAGTGCTTGCTGACAGGAGCCTGATATAGCTTCCTCCTGGGAAGCTTTGCCAGAGCCTGACAAATACAGAGGTGTATGTTCACAGCCAACCATTGGACTAAGCACAGGATCCCCAATAGAGAAGTAAGAGAAATAACTTGAGGTACTGAAGGGGTTTGCAGCCCCATCGGAAGAACAACAATATCAACCAAACAGAACACCCCCCCAGAGCTCCCAGGGACTAAACCACCAGCCAAAGAGTAAACATGGAGTGACCCATGGCTCCAGCCACATATGTAGCAGAGGATGGCCTTGTTGGGCATATATGGAAGGAGAGACCCTTGGTCCTGTGAAGGCTCCATGCCCCAGTGTAGGGAATGCCAGTGAGGGGAGATAGGAGTGGGTAGATGGTTGGGGGAACACCCTCGTAGAAGCAGGGGGAGGGGTAATGGGAGAGGGGAGCCTGTGGGGGAGGAAAGGGGATAACATTTGAAATGTAAATAAAGAAAACATCAATAAAAATAGATGTAATTCATATACCTTAAATACAAGCCAACAGAAATCCTTTTTCTGAAGAAAGCATATTTTTATAGCATTCTAGTCATTTTTGCTTCATTACAGATAAAATTTATAATGAAATTAGATGTTTTTTTTGTCTCCATTATGCTCTTTTCTTTAATCTGAAAACAACTGAACCCAAAGATTTAAATAAGTTTCTTAAAAATCTACAAGACTATTTTACTTATACCACAGTATGCTATTAGCTTTTGAAAATGATCCAAGTTACATTGCCAGGTTCCCACCACTATTGAAAATACTACCATACTCAGTTATGTGATACTAACTGTTCTTTTGGAAGTACAGCTGGATCTCAGGGATGCTTTCCCCAAAACACCCTGTGTAATGTATTCACTGGGCTTGCTTCTGTTCATTTTTATTTTTTATTTGCACATATTCCCTTTACTATCAAGAAATTAGGCATTTTCACATATTATATTGAGATAAAGAGTTCTTTTTGGTCTGTACATGTCATTCTTTCATTCCTTTTTACTTTAAGACATTCCTTGGAGTCACTTATGTAAACTATCATATCATCAAAGATAGGAACTCTACAGGAAGAGCAATAGAGTCAATTAACCTGGACCATTGGGGTTCTCAGAGTCTGAACCACAAACCAAAGAACATAAACCAGCTGGATCTAGGCCTACTCGCAGATTTAGCAGATGTGCAGCTTGGTCTTCATGTGGGTCCTGAACAACTGGAGAGGGGGCTATCCCAAAAGCTTTTGAGTGTATGTTCTTATAGCTGGGCTGCCTTGTCTGGGCTCAGTAGAAAAGGAAGAGGAGGAGGGATGGGGAAAGGATTGTGGGAGAGGTTTTCAGGAGAGAAGCAGTGAGATGGATGTAAAGTGAATAAGTAAAACAAAAAAAAAAAAAAAGGAAAAAAAGACATTCCTTGGAACATTGAGTTTCTACAAATAGATTTAAAATAGTGTTTCTTTGGGGTGTATATTTAAGATAAATTTCAAAATTGTGTGTGTGTGTGTGTCTATAATGAGATTCAAATATAAAACAATGACAGACACCTGGTTATTATTTTCAGTTATAAATGATTGCTTTTGCTATAATGCCAAAATTATTTCATATGGGATTTAGCTCCTTCAAATATCAGGTCTAATTTTTCCCTCTGCAGATAAGACATCAACATTTTTATTTTTATTTCCTAGGAGACATGTAATAAAAACTAAAAAAGAAAAAAAGAAAGAAAGAAAAGGATCTTGTTTGAATAATAAGTACACATTCCTCTAGCTGGGACTGTCTTCAGGGAGACAAAGTGGGTCAGCACAGTGTCTCCTCAGCATTTCCTTTCTCTGGAAAATCCTCCTGACTGAAGCTGCAAAGAAAACAATTAGATGAATCCTTTGGTCCACTCATGCCATTACTAAGATGATAGTTTAATTCTGTGCCCTAGTTAAGTTCTATTTTTCAACTCTAACATCAACTGTGTCAAACTTCTTTCAGAGGACTATTTTATTGGTCGTATATTTATGTTCAGAAGATAGCATTATATAATAGAGAAATAACAATGTTCAGAATCAGGGAAATCTGTATTTTAATTTGCTGTGATATTGTGATTTGAAAGTGTTCCCCCATTTTCATGTTGGAAACCTAATTGCCAATTTGATGTTCTTCAGAGACCAGATATATAGCTAATAGTTGGACTTAAAAAAGCTGTGCATTTATGGGTGAATTGATTTCTAATATCAAATGAGTAGTCTCATAATAAGAACCCACAACGTCATACTCTCTCCCTCTTTATGAGTTTTCACCCTCCAATTTATGCCATGAGATGAAACAGATTGAAGGGCCTTGTCTACTATCAATACTTTGAAATAATATTCAGCATACAGAAAGTAATGGATTAAGTTTTATTTCATACAGTATAAATTACCTAGAGTCTGCTATTCTATTATAGTAGCAACAGAATTCATTAAGAGATTTCTCATAGATTTCCAGGGTAGCTACTCTCTTTTATGTAATAGTTGCCAGCTGCTTATTACTTAACATATGACTTTTAGGGTTTAGATATTTTATAGTCACTTTTCCTTTATCTTATATCCATTGTATGATAAGCATGTTGGATTTGCTTTTATTGAAGATGCAATCAAACAAATAAAAGTAAAATACTTGAATTTATTGCCCATAAAACATTGTGTCTAAAGAACTAAAAAAGAATTTAAACTCATACATCTTGAATCTGTGTTCTTATCTAATAGTCATTGTTAGCAAATTGTACATCATCAGGTTCCTTAACAAAAGAAAAAATAGAAACTAGCTTTGAAATTCTGCATAACAATAAGTAGGTAGGATTGGGGTGTTAATTAGTCCATTCTTTTAAGAAATATAGAGCAGAAAGCAAAGTACTTCAAAAATGTATTATCAACATTAGAGCAATATTATAATGAAAACTTCAATACAATAGTAGTTGATTTCAGAGCAGTGTTTCTAACCTCATGATATTAGAAATCAAACACACATTAGGATGATAAAGAATAATAAATGTGAAGGGAAATAGCATTAATTTACTTAATATAGATATGAAAATGTGAAAGAAGGGAAATATTGAGAATATTTTCATATGTGTATTTATTCTATATGTTACATATTAGTTTGGCCAAAAGTATTAATAACTTTCTAATACCAAACTCAAGGGATAATAAAATACTCACAAGCATAAAGAAGAAAAAAGGGTTTAAATTCACTTAAACTCATAGCTTTGAATGGTGACTATACACATAAATTATCCTTTAAGTATAGCTCTTAATGTTTACAAGGCATCTCATGAAATCAAGGAAGATATTCATACTCTGGAAAGGTTATGGCAGAGATGTGTTCACTGCTGGTAATCTTATGAGGGTACTTATTACTGCTTCTTTAGAAATCAGTTTTCCATTGAAACAATATTCTGTTTAAATTTTCATGACAAAATTTGTATCTATTGAAATAGTTCCAGCCCTTTAAAAAAAGTTATGATTTTACTTGCTCTCAGATTGGTTATTTTGAAAATGCATGCTGATTGATATTATTAAGATTCATCATTTCAGAACTCTTCAAAATAAGTGTGCTCGTCTACAATTCTATATAAATTTTTGCAGTTAAGAGATTCATGTCATTGAATATTTTCACCTAATTTATACTATTATATGCTTGGTTTCCTGCCTGCCATTTTTGGCAAATGAAAGTGATTATCCTTTCTTTAGTATTTTGTAAAAAATGTGACAATAATTTTCTTTATTTTTACCTTTTATTTGCCTCAACAGTGAGGCAGTTATTTCTAAAAACACTTGATTTGCATGTATGACTGTCAAATAAAAGAAAGAATATTTGAGGAAATAATTTTTAAGTATGTTTCTAAGTTAAATTCAAAATAATTAATTTCTTTAAGATTTTTTACACAAATAAGTCCTACTTCTTTCGGTTCATTCTCTAACTCATTTTCCCTCACCTGTTCTACTTTGTCATATTTTTTACTGTTCTCTATATTTTTCTTCCCCTTGCTTTCCTGATACAGGTAAAGCATTAAAGTTTTTACTTATGGCACACCTCTATTGGTGACATTTTATAGGAAGATGTGAAGAATTATCTACTCAAACTAGATAGGTCACTAACAACATATACAGTTATGATTCCAACAAATTCTACTTGTAAACCGAAGAGTTTATTGGAATTGTTCACAGAGCAGGGGCAGATGTAACATGCATATATGTTGTTGACTTAAATATATCATTATCTCCAAATGGCCAACTATAGTATGAATGGTGACTTTTGATCAAGAGAATAGATTCTCTTGCCTAGATAGTAACATAAGAGTACTTCTGGACATAGTCAATGACGTGGGTAAAAGACCAGTATTCCAGAAGGTAAGACCACCTTTAGAAAAATAGGTTCAACTTGAGCCTAAAGAGAGAGATAGAATTATTGCTTTAATTAGATACTATTTGCTTCCATAAAATTCTGCCTCAGCACAGTTTCTATAAATGAAATATCCCAGAGACTCAACCTCAACATTTTATTTGTCTTTTTACTGACTATAATGGGGTATATTGAAGGCATACATACTTGATTAATCAATTGTGAAGAAATACTGAAGCTATGACAAGAACATGTCATTTCTTCTAGCTAAGTTTGAATAGGGTGAAAAGTGCTTATGAACGAACACAAGGGTAATCAAAGCACAGTAATACCTACCCACATACCATATTGGCTCAAATGTTATTAGAATAACTAAAACTTTCTAATTGGATATAAAGCCTACACCAAAAGATAGAACTCATGCATGGAATAATTAGCTAGGCTAAAATCATATATCTGGAGAGTTAGTAGGCTCTAGTAGAGAACCTAATACTATTATTCTTATAAATGGACATACTAACAAATTTGCCCATAAGTACTTGCTCTTATAATCACATATTAGTACATGTCTAATTCCTCAATCAGAGTAGCTTTAATTTTTAGTATATGACAATTAATATATGGGTCAAAACTGGTCAATGCACAGAAAAAAATTAACCTACAATATTTCTATCTTAAGATAGTTTGAAAGTTCACAAATTTTCTTGCACTCATACAGACATGTAGATCAGAATTTGTGTCGTATCCTTGACAGTAAGTGTCCATATCCCTCTGCAATTGGAACTGTTTCCGTTGATATGACAGAGTAATTCAAGCTGCATAGTCAAGTACTTGAAAAATATTTAGGGATTTAATAATGTTCAAAGGTATAATGGTAGTTCAAATTTGACAGTTCACTGACAAATACATTTTCTGCTCAGAGAAAGAAGTATGTGTTCAATCACACAGAAAAAACTACAATTATTTAAAACAGAAGAGACTTATGCAACTGAAACAAAATACTTTTATATGATTCACTTTTAAATTTTCTGTAGAATTTTAATTTTGAATAAATTACCAAAGGTACAAGAAACAAAATTGCAATGTAAGGAAGTTAACTATACCCATGAAAACACGGCAATGAATAATATCCAACCAGTAATACCCAAAGAGGAAAAACAAACATGTCCAAACAACACACACACACACACACACACACACACACACACACACTACCATGAACAACTATAAGAGAATAACAGAAATTGGAAGTCATTGCTCTTTGATAAATCTCACTATCAATGGGCCTGAGTTCCCCAATAACAAGACACAGACTAACAGAATGAAACACAAAACAGGGTCCATCCTTTCCTTGCTTTCAAGAAACATACCTCAATATCAAATATAGACATTTCCTCAGATATAAAGGATGGAAAAATATTTTTAAGCAAATGGAACAAAGAACGAATCTGGTATAATTATTCTAATATCTAAAAAAATATATATCAAACCAAAGTTAATTAAAAATATGAGGATGACTATTCATATTTATCAAAGGAAGAGTCTGTGGTGATGGCCTTTCAATCCTTAACATCAATTGTTACATGACTAAAGCTTAAATTACACATTAAATCTCATGTACTTTAAAGCCATACCTGCAGTTACTTATTTTCTCATAACAGGCTAACTTTCACATTAAATACTCAGTTACACACACAATAACAGATTATTCCTAAAAGTTTAATAGCTTTAAATTATTTTGGTTAATTTTTAAAATTACAACTATGTAATTTCCCCCTTTGCTTTCTTCCCTCCCACATTTCTCTCCTTGCTGTTTTCTAAACCATGGCTTCAGATCATTGAACTTGTCTCTCCAGGCCCAGTCATTATGTGTCAAGCAGGCTCTATAACAACAGGAACTTCTAATCATAAGCTGGATCCTCAAAAGCACTGAGTCAAAGTACATATTTGATTATCCTTCTTCCTTGTAGTTTATTTACTCAGATGTTTTTATGATAATGAAACATTATTAACATAAAATCATTTATATAAAAAATCCCATGTACTTATGAAGGAAAATTTCAATAACCAACCCTTACCATTGGACACATCATCCAAGCAAAAAGTAAACAGAGAAATAATGGAACTAATAGTCATTACTAACCAAAGAGCCTATAATGTAGCTACAGAATATTTTGTCCAAATACAAAAGAAATGATTTTCTTCACAGCTCATCACAGAACATTCTCCAAAAAAAGACTACCTATTTCATCACAAAGCTAGTCTTAATAGCCCAGAAAATCACAATAATCCTTGTATCCTATGAGACCAGCACAGACTGAAGCTGGATTTCAACTTTGACAGGAAAAAAAGAACCAAAAGCCTACAACCTCATGGGAACTGAACCACTCTATGATGAATGACTACTATTTTAAGGCAGAAATAAAGCAGGAAGTAAAAAACTTCCTAGAATTCTATAAAATGAGTAAATAAAATACACACAAATATGGAACACAAAGATTTACTAAGAGAAAAGTTCAAAAGATCATAACACTCCCTGCCCTGATAAAGAAATTGGAGAGATATCATATGAGCAACTTAACCCCATACCTGAAAAGTCTAAAGAGAAAAGAAGTAAATGCATCCAAGAGGAGAAGATGGAAGGAAGTAATCAAACTGAGGACTAAAATCAATAAAAATAGAAACAAAAAGAAAAATAGAAAGAAACAATGAAATAAACAGTTAATAGTTTGAGAAACTTAAGAAGACAAACCCTTATCCAAAATAACTTAGTCCAAAATACTGAGCGAGACTATCCAAATTAAGGAACACAAGTCAATGGCCTTTCTCTATACAAAGGATAAACAGGCTGAGAAAGAAGTTAGGGAAACAACACCCTTCACAATAGTTACAAATAATATAAAATACCTTGGTGTGAATCTAACTAAGCAAGTGAAAGATCTGTATGACAAGAACTTCAAGTCTCTGAAGAAGGAAATTGAAGAAGTTCTCAGAAGATGGAAAGATCTCCCATGCTCATGGATTGGCAGGATTAGTATAGTAAAAATAGTCATCTTGCCAAAAGCAATGTACAGATTCAATGCAATCCCCGCCAAAATTCCAACACAATTCTTCATAGAGAAGGAAAGAATAATTTGCAAATTCATTTAGAATAACAAAAACCCAGGATAAAGAAAATTATCCTCAACAATAAAAGAACTTCTGGTGGAATCACTATCCTTGATCTCAAACTTTATTACAGAGCAATAGTGATAGAAACTGTATTGTATTGGTACAGAGACAGACAGGAAGATCAATGGAATAGAATTGAAGATCCAGAAATGAACCCACACACATATGGTCACTTGAACTTTGACAAAGGAGCTAAAACCATCCAGTGAAAAAAGACAGCATTTTCAACAAAAGGTACTGGTTCAATTGGTGGTCAATCTTCAGAAGAATGCAAGTTGACACATTCTTATCCCCTTGTACAATGATCAAATCAAGATCAAGTACCTCCACATAAAACCAGAAACACTGAAACTAGTAGAACAGAAAGTGGGGAAGAGGCTCATACACATGAGCCCAGGGGATATTTTCCTGAAGAGAAAATCAATGGCTTATGTTTTAAGATCAACTATAGACAAATGGGACCTCATAAAAATGCAAGGGTTCTATTTGGCAAAGGACAGTGTCAATAGGACAAAATGAAAACTAATATATTGGGAAAAGAGCTTTACCAACCCTACATCAAGTAGAGAGCTCATATCCAATATATGCAAAGAACTCAAGATGTTAAACTCCACAGAATCAAATAACCCTATACAAAATGGGGTACAGAGCTAAACAAAAAATTCTCAACTGAGGAATATCAAATGGCTGAGAATCATCTAAAAAATATTCAACATCCTTAGTCATCAGAGAAATGCTAACCAAAACAACCCTGAGATTCTACCTCACAACAGTCAGAGTGGCTAAAATCAAAAACTCAGGTGACAGCAGATGCTGGCAAAGATGTGGAGAAAGAGGAATACTACTCCATTGTTGGTAGGGATTTTAACCTGGTACAACCACTCTGGAAATCACTCTAGTGGTTCCTCAGAAAATTGGATATAGTATTACCTGAGGACCCAGCTATACCACTCCTTGGCATATACCCAAAAGATCCTCCAACATATAACAAGAACACATGTTCCACTTTATTCACAACAGCCTTATTTATAATAGCCAGAAGCTTGAAAGAAACCATATTTCCTTCAACAGGGGAATGCAGAAAATGTGGTACATTTTCACAATGGAGTACTATTCAGCTAGAAAAAACAATGATTTCATGAAATTCTTAGGCAAATGGATGGAACTAAAAAATATCATCCTGAGTGAGGTAATCCAGTCACAAAAGAATACACATGGTATGTACTCACTGATAAATGGATATTAGCCAATAGGTTTGGAATACCCAAGATAAAATTTCCTGACCACATGAACCTCAAGAAGAAGTAAGACTAAAGTGGGGATAATTTGGTCCTTCTTAGAAGGGAATAAAATACTCATGGTAGGAAGTACAGAGACAAAGTGTGGAGTGACTAAAGGAAAGGCCATCCAGAGATTGCCCCACCTGGGGATCCTTCCCATATACAATCACCAAACCCAGACACTATTGTGGATGCCAAGAAGTGCTTGCTGGCAGGAGCCTTATATAGTTGTTTCCTGAGAGGCTCTGTCAGAGCCTGACAAATACAGAGTTCACAGCCAAACATTGAACTGAGCATTGGGTCCCCAAGGGAGGAGTTAGAGGAAGGATTGAAGGAGTTGAAGGGGTTTGCAATCCCATAGGAAGAACAACTATATCAACCATTCAGACCCACAGGGCTTCCAGGGACTAAGCCACCAACCAAAGAGTACACATGGAGGCATCCTGGGCTCCAGTTGCATATGTAGCAGAGGATGGCACAGTGGGACATCAGTGGGAGGAGAGGCACCTGGTCCTGTGAATGCTTGATGCACCAATGTAGAGGAATGCCAGAGCAGGCAGGTAAGAGTTAGTTGGGATGTATGGGAGGGGAGATGGGATAGGGGGTTTCAGGTGGGGGTAATAGGGAAAGGGGATAACATTTAAAATGTAAATAAAGAACACATTGAATAAAAAAATACAAAAAAATTAAAGAAAAAAATGAAATCAGAAACAAAAGGGAGGACATGACAACAAACACAGAGGAAATCCAAAGAACTATTTGATCATTCTTCAAAAACCTTTATTCCCCAAAACTGTAAAATCTTAAAGAAATGAATAATATGCAGGGGAGACACCTTTTATCAAATTTAAATAAAAACCAGATAAACAACCTAACTAGACCTTTATCCTCTGAAGAAAAAAGACACAGTCATTAAAATCTACCAATCAAAAAGTAAAAAGGTACCCAGTGTCAGATAATTTCAGCATAGAATTTTAAAAGACTTTCAAAGAAAAGTTAATGTCAATCTTCATAAATTACCAAACTGATATTAATAGGCAACAGTCATTCTGATATCCAAACCACACAATGATTCATCAAAGAGAGAGAATTACAAAGTAATTTACCTCATGAACATACATGTAAAAATATACAGTAAAATACTAACAAACCAAAAATTATCATCCACTATGATCAAGTACAAGAAAACTTCTTTCCAGAGATGCAGGGATGGTTAAATATATGAAAATCTGTCAGTATAATCCACCATATAATCAAACTGAAAGAAAATTCTCAAATGATCATCTCATTGGATGTTGAAAAAGCATTTGGCATATCCAAAACCCTCGTTTTTAATAATAAGCTTATAGAGATCAGGATTAAAAGGGACATGCCTAAACATAATAAAGATAATTCACACCAACCCAATAGCCAACATTAAATTATATGGAGAGAAACTCAAAATGATTCTGCTAACATCAAGATAAAGGCTTCCAGCTGACTGGTAGTTATCCAATACAATACTGCAGTCTAGTTAAAGAAATAAGGCAACTAATGGAAATCAAGGGGATACAAAATGAAAAGGAATAAGTAAAAGTATTGCTATTTGCAGATGATATGATTGTATACATAAGTGACCACAAAAAATGATACTAGTAACAATAAAATTTGATAAATACTTTCAGCTGATTAGCTAGATATATAAGATTAACTTTAAAAAAAATCAGTATCACTCTTATATACAAAGGGACAAAGATTTCAGAGAGGGAATTCAGAGACAAAACACTCTTTACAAAAGCCAGAAATAGTATAAAATATCTTGGGGTAGTTTTAACCAAGCAAGTGAAAGATCTTTAGCATAAAAACTTCAATTCTTTTTATTTTTTCAATTGTTATTATTTTATTTACATTTTAGTTGTTGCTGCCCCTCTTTGATCCCCCTGCCACAGTTCCTCACCTCTCATATCTCCTTCCCCTTTCCTCTGAAAGGATGCTCCTCCACCAGGTCTCTCCCTTCCCTGGGGCCTCAAATCTCTCATGCATTAAGCTCATTGTCTCCCCTAAGGCCTGACCAGGCAGACCTCTGCTGTATTTGTGCCAAGGGCCCCCCCCCCAGACTGTGCCATGTATGCTCCTGGTTGGTAGCTCATTCTCTGGGAATTCCCTTGGGTTTGGGTAAGTTAAGACTTGTGGTTTTCCTATATGGTCACTCTCCCCTTTAGCTTCTTCAATTCTTTCCTGTAATTAAACCATAGGGTTGCCCAACTTCAGGTTAATGGTTGGGTGAAAGTATCTTCTGTCACAGTCAGCTGCTGGTAGGGATTCTCAGAGGACAGCCATGCACAGGCTCACATTTGTAAGTACATCATAGCATCAGTAATAGTGTAAAGCCTCAGTGTCCCCTGCCCCATGCGATGGATCCCAAAGCCTCTCAGGACACAGCTACATCAGGATGGATTGTCCTTCCTTCAGTCTTTGCTCCATAGTTAGTCTCTGCAATTCCTTCCATGGGTATTTTGTTCCCCCTTTTAAGAAGGAATGAAGTATCCACATTTTGGAGAGCTCCCAGGGAAACCACCAACCAAAGAGTACACATGGTGGGACTAATGGCTCCAGCAGCATATGTATAGTAGAAGATGGCCAGGTCGGTCATCAATGGGAGGAGAGGCCCTTGGCCCTTGTAAGGTCCTATGCCCCAGTGTAGGGGAATGCCAGGGCCAGTAAGCAGGAGAAGGTGGGGTGTTGAGCAGGGGGAGGGGGAAGGGAACAGGAGTTTGTTCTTATTATTGTTTTTTGGTTTTTGGTTTTAGGGGGTTTTTTTTGGAGGGAAAACTGGGAAAGGAGATATTGTGTGACATGTAAATAAAGAAAATATCTAATAACTTTTTTAAAAAATATGATAAATTTATACAATGTGAATTGTATGAAGAATATATGAAGAATTACTCATCTTGCCAAAAAATGAAATCAAAAATTTTGCTGTCAAATGGATGGAACGAGGAAAAAATTGTACTGTCCTGAGTTAGGTAACCGAGAAAGAAAATTATGATATGTCCTCAGTTATAAGTAGATAGTAGCCATAAAATAAAGGATAAGAATGCTATAGTCCAAAGATCCGAAGGGAGTAAGTAACTAGGAGAACATAAGAGGTAGATGCAAGGACCTCCCTGAGAAAAGGAAATAGAATAGATATTGCTGGAGTACTGGCATCAGGTGTCCAGGAATAAAGGGGGGATCAGATGGAGGGCTATGGAGGGAAATAGTACTGGGAGAGGTGACAGGATTTGTGGAGCATTTTGGTAGAAAAGAAGAAACATTACAATAAAAATTCCAAGGAGTCTATGAGGGTGATTTTAGAAAAGTCTCCTAGTAAAGGGAGAGATGGAGCCCATAAAAGTCATTCTCTGTAACAAGGCAAGGCTTCACATGGAGATGTTGAAACACAAACTCAGACTTCATACCTTTAATTTACACTTTTTCAAGCCCCCAGGATGTACTGAAATTGAAGACTAACAGAATCATTATCAAAGGGACCAGAGAGGGTTCATTCAACAACTAATATGAGCAGACTAAGTGTCCTATAGCTAAATATTAGGTGCAGTTCAGGAAGTCCTGCAGAGGACCTGAAAAGGATTAGAAGAACCAGAGGAGTCAAGGACACCACAAGAACATGACCCACAGAATTAACTAACTAGGACTCAAGTGGGTTCCCAGGGACCAGGGAGTTTCTATGGGTCTGACCTCGGACTTCTGCACATACACTATGATTGTGTAGCTTTGTGTTTTTGTATGATTCCTAACACTGGCAGTAGGTGCTGTCTCTGAGTCTTGCCTTATTTTTATAACCCTTCTTTGCCTATTGGGGTGCCTCATTCAGCCTTGATATAAGGATATTTGCCTGGTCTAATCATAGCTTGTTATGCCATATATGGTAAATGTCTCTTGGAAGCCAACTATTTTCTGAGGGGAAGTGAAAGGGTATAGATTGGGAGGAAATAGGAGGCTCAGGGAGAGGATGGGAGATGAAGAGGGGAAACTACAAGAAGGATGAAATATATCCAATTGGGGTCTTCTTTGCTTTTAAACCAGAATGTATTGGGATACTCATTCCAAATAAATATATGAATTTGAACAAAGCATTTGCTTGAAGTTCCAAAATAAAATATATCTATTTTTGTTTAACACAGTTTACAAAGAGATAAAAATAATTCTAGGTACTGTGCATACATTTTCCTGGCTTTGACAAATAGATTTTGAGGCTTAGATGATTCAAAATATTTTATATTCTCAACTCATGTTTCCCCAGCTGCTTTCAGTGTAGTCTGTGGAAATTTTTGTGAACTACTTACACTCTGCCCTGGCAACTTGCATTCTGAGTCAATTTCTGATGAAATTCAGCCAGAAAAGTCAAAGTCCACTACAAATAGCTGTGGAAATACTTTATAAACTGTCGAGTCTGATCCTGTGGTCATTTGTAACTTTATTAGCTCCTTCTGAGGGACTACGTTCATGTACAGTTCATAAAGTGTTGGGAGAAGACAGAGCAGAATGAAGCATATATTTTTTTCCTTGCCAGTTGACCAGTTGTAGCTATATAAATTTTTAGACATCAGATAATTAGAGCATGGAAGATGAATTATAACACTAATGTAAATATTTCTCAGTCTTTAAAAATACTCTAATAAATGTGAGTGTATAATATTATTGATTATATAATTTTATAAAACTATACTATTGCTTGCATAAACACTAAAATTTTAATGATGACTAGTAAAGTTACTATCGATAGCTTTAATTTACCTCAATGTGTAAATGACAATTTTTCTACTTGAAATAACTAATGCAGCAAATTAAAGGTGTATTCTACATTTCACAGATCAAGAGACAGTATGCATCCAGTGAAAACTATTCTCAGAAACTTGATTTATAATCACTGAAACAATGTTTACATTATTTTGCATAGGAAATAGACTATCACTTTTTCCTCTATTTTCTACAGAACAAATACTGAATTTAAAGTAGTCTCTTTTTATCATCATTGAAATAATACACTTTTTAGCCAGGCGGTGGTGGCGCACGCCTTTAATCCCAGCACTTGGGAGGCAGAGGCAGGTGGATTT
>NW_022196905.1:53794187-53805290 GCF_008632895.1 Mastomys coucha | reverse complement strand
TACACTTTTGGAAAAAATAGACTATATCTAATTTACTTCTTGTAAAATATTAAATTATAGTAGAAATTATGTTATGTCAACTTGATATACATTACATGCCTACAGTGTTAAAAACTCTTAAAGTAACTATTTTCTTAAGATTATTAGTATTATTAAAAATAGTTTAAGCTTTCCAGGTACTTATAAGAAATAAAATATGTTTCTCTTTAAGAAGACACTAAGTCTGAAAATCCCTTAACATGCTATAAAATGTTTTGTTTACTTAAATATTAATTCAATATAATATATATGTATATAATTTATTGACATTAGTAATCATGTCTCATGTTCATTTGAGACCTTAAATTTTGTAGTTTGAAACTATTTATTTCACTAAGATTAATGAAAACTATAGATATAGTAAATGTTAACATATTTCTGTATTAAATCTACTTTTTGTTTTTGTTTTTGTTTTGTTTTGTTTTTGTTTTTGTTTTTGTTTTTTGAGACAGGTTTTCTCTATATAGCCCTGGCTGTCCTGGAATTCACTGCATAGATCAGGTTGGCCTTGAACTCAGAAATCTGCCTGCCTCTGCCTCCCAAGTGCTGGGATTAAAGTTATGTGCCACCACTGCCCTTAAATCTACTTTTTCAATAAAGAGGCAATAGTTGGTCTAAATATACTGCTCTTGCTAAGTGAAAATCATTTCACCCCAGTCACAACTCTTCAGTAGGAAAACCATTAAACACAGACACTCAAACATTTTATAGAATGGCACACATAATTGTCTTATAAATTGCAAACATTCTGTCATATATGCTCAATGATATAATGCTAAGTAATGAATGTTATAAACATAATCTACTGTAGTGTTTATAGAATATTATGTTCATATTCAGAAGAAGACAAATATTTTCAATCCATGACTGAGTTTGTAGATACAAAAGTACCAGGTTGATGGGTAAATACTCATTCATGGCAAATTCTCAGGACTCTTAAATAAGCTTATTCATTTTCCAATAAGGAGCAATTATAGTAAATAAGTAATTGATATAAAATGATGAGTGCTTTTAATTGCATCAAATATACTAAAAATTCTGTGTAAATTAAAGTATTTAGTATGCATAAATTAAAGAAAGCTGTTCTTTTTATATGTTGGAGCATCTTTTGGGTATTTGCCCAAGAAAGGTATAGCTGGGCCTTCAGGAGGAACAATTTCCATTTTTCTGAGGAACCTCCAGATTGATTACCAAAATGACTTTACCAGCTTGTAGTATCACCAGGAATGGAGGAGTGTTCCTCTTTCTCCACATCCTTGCCAGCATCTGCTGTCACCTGAGTTTTTTATCTTAGCCATTCTGATTGGTGTGCGATGGAATCTCTGGAGTCTAATTGTGTGAATTCTTTGTATATACTGGATATTAGCCCTCTATTGGATGAAGCACTGGTAAAGGTTTTTTCCCAATCTGTGGATTGCCATTTTGTCCTATTGACACTGTCCTTTGTCTTACAGAAGTTTTTCAATTTTATGATGTCCTATTTGTCAATTGTGATCTTAGAACTTGAGAACTTGGTGTTTTATTCAGGAAATTTTCCTGTGCCTTTGTGTTCAAGGTTCTTCCCTGCTTTCTTTTCTATTAGATTCAATGTATCTGGTTTTATTTGGAGGTTCTTGATCCACTTGGACTTGAATTTTGTACAAAATGGTAAGAATGGATCAATTTGCATTCTTCTTCATGCTGACTGCCAGTTAAACCAGTACCATTTGCTAAAAATGCTCTCTTTTCCACGGGATGGTTTTAGCTCCTTTGTCAAAGATCAAGTGACTATAAGTGTGTGGATTCATTTCTGGGTCTTCAATTCTATTTCAAAGATCTTCCTACCTGTCTCTGTACTGTGTTTTTCTTTTTCTTTATCACTTTTGCTCTACTATATTTATAGTAACTTTATTTATAATAGCCATATGCTGGAAACAATCCCAGATATCCCTCAACAGATGAATGGATAAAGAAAATATGGTACATTTATACAATAGAGTTCTATTCAGTTACTATAAACAATGACTTCATGAAATTTGCAGACAAATTGATAGAACTAGAAAATATCATCCTTCCTAAGGTAACCCAGACACAAAAGAACACTCATGGTATATATTCACTAATAAGTGGATATTAGTCCAAAAGCTCAGAATATCCACAATATAACCCACAAACCATATGGAGCTTAGGAGGAAGGAAGGCTAGATTGTAGATGCTTTATTCCTTCATTGGGAAACAGGGCTATCACAGGAGCTAGATGGAGGGGAGACCTTGACAATAGAAGAGGGGAAGGAAATTAGGGGAGGCAGTATCAGGTACTGGAGGGGAAAGGAGAAAGGTACAGAGGGTCAGGAAATTAAATACAAATATATAGTACTTGTACTTAACACAGCTAAGAGATGTAGCCACTAGAGGGTCCCAGATACCAGGGAAGCTAGAAACTCCAAGAACCCAATGGGGATGACTTTAGCCAAAATTATATAATGAAGGGGAAATAGAACCTGTAGAGACTACCTACAGTAGATAGGCAAGGCCTCCAGTTGAGGAATTGGGCCACACACCCGTCTCAAAGATCTTAAAGTAGAAATGATCCTGTCCAAAGGAAAGAGAGGGATAAAAATTGGAGAGGAGACCGAATGAAGGAAGGGCCATCAGGAGACTGCCCTACCTGGGGATCCATCCTGTCTGCAGACAACAAATTCTGACACTGTTGCTGTTTCATGAGGCACTTGCTGATAGGAACCTGGTGTGACTGTTCCTTGGGAGGGTCTGCCAGCAGCTGACCCATGTACATGTAGATGTTTGGAGCCAATCATCAGACTGAGCTGGAGACCCTAGTTGGTAAACTCGGAAAAAGGCTGGAGGAGAGCAGAAGGACTGCAACCTGATAGGAAGAACAATGTAGGCTGGCTGGACTACCCAATGTTCCTAGGGTTTAGACCTCCAACCAAGGAGAATATAGAGAAAGATTCATGGCTACAGATATATATGTAGCAGAGGATGGCCTTGTCTGACATCAGTAGGATGGGAGGCCCTTCTTCTTGTGAAGGTTTGATACTCCAGTGTAGGGTAATCATGGAGCAGTGGGGCAGGATTAAGTGGGTGGTTAGGAGAGCACCCTTATAGAGGCAAATGGGAGGGGAAAGAAGGCAGATTTGGGAGGTGGTTAGTAGAGGGATAACAGGGAAAGGGGATATCATTTAAGATGTAAACGAATGGAGTGATTAATAAAAATAATTTTTTATTTCTTATTTTAATTTTATTAGATATTTTCTTTATTTACATGTCATATGATATCTCCTTTCCTGGTCTCCCCTCAGAAAAAAGAAAAAAAAGTTCCCTCTTCCCTCCATTCTCCTCCTCCTCCTGCTCAACAACCTACCCTCTCTACTCAATGAATATTTGGTACAGAAATAAATTTAAAAAAAAAGAAATTAAGTACTTCCTAGAGTTGAATGAAAATGAAGGTACAACACACCCAAACTTATGAGTCACAATGAAAGCAGTGTTAAGAGAAAAATTCATAGCACTAACTGTCTTCCTAAAGAAAGTAGAGAGATCCTATACTAACAACTTAACAGCACATATAAACGGTTTAGAACAAAAAGAAGTAACACAGCTAAGAGGAGTAGACTACAGGAAATAGTCAATATCAGGCCTGAAGTCAACCAATTAGAAACAAAGAGAACAATAAAAGAATCAACAAAACCAAAAGCTGGTTCTTTGAGCAAATCCACAGGATAGATAAACCCTTAGCCAAACTAAATAAAGAAAAAAAATCGTCAGATCCTCCTACAAAATCCTATACTCAACAAAACTGGAAAATCTAGATGAAGTGATTGATTTTAGACAGATACCAACTCCAAAGTTAAATCAAGATCAGGCGAACTATCTAAACACTCCCATAATCCCTAAGAAAATAGAAGCAGTCATTAAAAACCTCCCAACTAAGAAAGCCCAGGGCCAGACGGTTTTAGTGCAGAATTCTACTTAGACCTTCAAAGAGTTAATAACAATAGTCTGTAAACGATTGCACAAAATAGAAATAGTAGAAACTAATTCATTCTATAAAACCACAGTAACTCTGATATCTAAACCACAGAGAGACTCAACAAAGAAAGAGAATTTCAGAACAATTTTGCTCTATTCTTTTTTCCAGAAATTGGAAACAACCCATATGTCCCTCAGCTGAAGAATAGATACAGAAAATATGCTTCATTTGAACAATGAAATACAATTCAGCTATTAAAACTGAGGACATCATGAATTTTGCAGGCAAATAAATAGAACAAGAAAATATCACCCTGAGTGAGGTAACTCAGAACCAAAATGACATGTATGGAATGTACTCAATGGTAAGCAGATATTAATCAAAATTTATAGAACACCTATGATACAGTCCTCAGAAGTTAAGAAGTTAAACAAGTAGGAAGGCTCAAGTGAGGATGTTGCAATCCTACTTAGAATGGAGAACAAAATATTCATGGAAGATAGAGAAAGAGAGGGACATGGGTCAGTGAGGAGATAGGGAGGGGACAAGGAGGTAGGATCAGGTATGGGGGAGTGTCTTAGTCAGGGTTTGTATTCCTGCGCAAACATCATAACCAAGAAGCAAGTTGGGAAGGAAAGGCTTTATTGAGCTTACACTTCCACACTGCTGTTGATCACCAAAGGAAGTCAGGACTGGAACTCAAGCAGGTCAGGAAGCAGGAGCTGATACAGAGATGTTCCTTACTGGCTTGCTTCTCCTGGCTTGCTCAGCCTACTCTCTTATAGAACCCAAGACGTCCAGCCCAGGGATGGCACCACCCACAAGGGACCCTACCCTCTTGATCACTAATTGAGAAAATGCCCCATAGCTGGACCTCATGGAGGCACTTCCCCAACTGAAGCTCCCTTCTGTGATAACTCCAACCTGTGTCAAGTTGACACACAAAACTAGCCTGTCCAGAGAGATAGGAGAAAAAAACAGAACCAGTAATATGAATGGAAATATGCATCTGCTGGGAATTAGAGGTGGTAGAGGGAAGTGGGGAGAACTTCTAGAAAGTCCCAGAGGCTCCCAGGACTCGATGGAGATGAACTAAGCCATAGTCCCAAAAAAGTGGTGAGATAGAACCTGAAGACACCACCTCCAGTAGATAAACTGGGCCACCAGTGGAGGGATGGGGTCATCAAAACTGTTCCTGTCTAAAAAAAATGCAAAGACAAAGTGGAACAGAGACTGAAGGATAGTCTAACCAGTGACAGGCCCAACTTGGGATCCATCGCATGGGTGGGCACCAAACCCTGACACTATTACTGATGCTATGTTGTGCATGCAGACAGGAGCCTAGCATGGCTATCTTCTGAGAGACTCTATTCATAGCTGAATGAAACAGATGAAGATATTTTCAGCTAATCATTGGACTATGATTGGGGAGTCCTATGAAGAATTAGGGGATGGATTGGAGGAACAAATGACATGGCAACCTCAACTATACCAGACACCTGGAAGCTCCCAGAGACTAAGCCACCAAACAAGGATTATATGTGGACTGGTCTGAGGCCCCAAGCACATAGGTAGCAGAGGACTGCCTTTTCTGGCCTCAGGAAATAGGATAGGCCTAATATTATAGGATCTTGACACCCCAGGGAAGAAGGATGCCAGCAGGGCAGGAGCACCCTCTTAGACATGAAGGTGTAAAGAACTCTGGGAAGGATGGACTAGGAGTGAGGACAACATTTGGGATGTAATTAGATAAAATAATTTAACACAGATATTTAGAAACCATTTTTTTTTAAATAAAAGAATTTTATTGTCTCAATATGATACCAAATACTAAAATATCTAACCAAATAATTAAAAGTTAAAAGTAAATGTTCTTCTAAAAGGCATACTGTAGTGTCACATCAAATAGAATGAGAAGTGTTTGTTTTATATATTTCTATTTAATCACACAGATCTGTATTCTTCCAAAAATTTTCATTTAAACTATTTCTTTCTTTCTTTCTTTCTTTCTTTCTTTCCTTCTTTCTTTTGTTTTTTTTGTTTTTTTGTTTTTTGAAACAAGATTTCTCCATATAGTCCTGGCTATCCTGGAACTCACACTGTAGACAACATTTAAACTATTTCTGTATACATAATAGCCGTGGTTTTATTGTTAATGAACAAGGAAATGAACCCCACTAACTGATATTCAGTTCACTGAAATTTCTTTGATTGTATACATATTTGAATGTGTGATAAAAAAAACACACAAAGATTTAAAGATAGGAAGAAAATTTTTTCTAGCAACAGCATCGAAACAAGGCTTTGCCATGGTACAAAATTTGCCAATGGAGACTAGAATTTATCAGCTCATGTTTCTCAGAAGTGGCATTTAGTGAAACTTTGCCTAATAACACTATTTCCTAGAATGGACAGAATGAATGGTTCTCAGTTCTAAATGAGCATTAACTAAATGGCATGCTATTACTTGACATCTCTTGTAAACCATGTATTTGCCTTTATTGGTTGTGGTCATAGTCAGATAATTTTATCTCCCATTTCCATTTATGGAGCAGGCCTATGTAGCATAGCCTAAAGGCACTTGAATGCAAGGATAGCAAGCAAAATAATTATATTTGTCATGGGAGACAGTAGATGTGTACCAGATCTCTATTCATGTTTCTAGTTCATGAAAAGGCACACATATTTTCATTATTAAAAAAAGACATGTCTGATGTCCATTGTTATGATCTATAACAACAGGATGCTTGAGACATTGGCAGTGGAGAATTTGAAAATCTATAACTCTTTCCTTCTAAACAAAATAGATTATTTCAGTAACATTTACAAATATTTGTAAACCAGACTTTCAGGCTAGGTTGCTTTCTAATTAGTAACATTTCTAGTTCTCTGTTGTTGAATGTGCTCTCTTAGAAAGGCCACTTAACTTAATTTAATGTTTATTATTTAAATAATATCTGATGTTTAATATTTAAATTATGAATTGTTGAGAAAGTGTTTCAATTCTTGACTATTAATAGTCTTCCTAATATGTGAACTTATAAAAACAAAGAATTGCTGACATATAAATAGTTTCAATGATTAAAAGTTATCTGTAAAGTACTTGGAAGAACACTTAATATAAAACAGATATGTAAACATTAGCAAGTAGAAGTAGTAATGAGGTTTTTTTCAGATGTGGAGTGCTTAAACATTGTCAGATAATGGTGCAAATAGAGAGAAATATCTGACTGAATATCAAGCACCATAATAAAAGCTCCAAAATATTCAAAATTATATAGTGTTTACAAATGTACATTTTAGATCAAATGTACATTTAGATCTCTATATTCGGAAGCTAAAGTAAGTTTTTGATCTTCACAACATTAGATCTAAAGTGGTGGTATATTAGAACTTTATAATTCTCAAATATGACCATGTTGAAAACAGCAGCACATCACATTCTCTTTCACATCATGTTTTCTCTCACATTGTCTTGCGGTTTTTCCTGCTTATTGTAAACATCTAAAATATGAAAACATTTTGTTATAGTTTAGTTTCCATAAATTTTACTTCATATATTTAAACAAGTGATGGTACATATTGCCCCTCCATCTTTGGTAGAATGGAGAAAAAGTAGAAAATGGGTGTATAATATGTAGTTTCTCCTCACTGAGAACAAGGTTCATTTAGAAAATGCAGTGCTACAATGAACTAGTGGGAATAGCTTTGTTGTAGATAAATATTAATTAATCTCTTCAAGTACACACATAGACAGCATCTCTGGTACTTGATAAACATTAAGGAATTTTATAGAAAAATACCAATTTGAAACAATCCACACTTGACCAGGTATGAGGCAACTAAGTGCAAACACTGAATTAGATAAGTAAACACCAACTACCTAAGTATTTGCACACATATAAATGTGAGTATTTGAGGCGTCAGGACAATAGTTTGGGAGGCAAGACAAGTTTAGTAATTAATATTTTTTTGTTACAAAAGTCATAGATTTAAAATATTTAAGCTAATTCTCTATTATTTCAATTAGAAAATACATTGTTAACTTGCAGGCATTAATTGGGATTTTAAATGTTGACCATCTAAAATCTCTCTCATTTCCTAGGAAACAATTTGTTTCTCAAATATCAATGTTTGTTTAATTCCTTTTCTCATGTGTTATAGGCACATTTAGCCATAATTGAGTTTTTCCAAATCTTAATATAGTCATTACTCTAGCCTTATAATTTTAAAGTATAGTTTGATATATAATAGTTATTTTTTACTTGCATATCCTGAAAATAACAGATATTCTCTTCATTTTGTATGAATAGCTTTTCCAGGCCTGACTAGTTGCTATGCATTTTTGTAGTTATATTTAAATATTAAACTGATACCAATATACATTAGAACTCCAACTATTTTCTTAGAAGAAAAAAAATCATAGGTACTTTCTTCCAACATATGTTAGCTAATCAATATTGTGTTTTACCACTTCATTATATCTTCTTTATCTATCTATCTATCTATCTATCTATCTATCTATCTATCTATCTATCTATCTCTGTCTATCTGTCACCTATCTACCTAATCTATAACACATTATATATAAGCTATTTCTCTTCTCAATATCTTTATATCCCATGCCATATAAGTTGGAAAGTTATGTTTAAAGAACATTTATTGTTTGTTTTATTATGTTTTGTCTTTGCAAGTTTATGTGTAGTATGTGTACATAGATGTTTGCAGAAGTCAGCAGAAAGTACATAAAGACTTAGAGCTATGGACAGCTTTGACCTGATATGTGAGTGCTGAGTACAATACCCACATTCTCTGCAGGACACTCTACCACTGTGTCATCTCTTTATTTCCAAAATTTGGTTTTAAAAATTTAACAAACCTCTTGCAAAACAAGTTTGTTGGGAACCATGAGAGCCCTGAGATGAACATCCTGCCCCAGCTAATTGAGAACCCGGAGATTAACATCCTGCCTGACAATCACAAGGATCCGGCTTGGCCCTGGGAAAAGAACATTCACAGAAATCCACCCCCTCTCCACCTGTCATCCACCCCCTCCCCACCTGTCACCTCGGAGCTCAACCCCAGAAGATTTTGTAACCTTCCATTTCCCTCCTTCCTCTCTCCCTCTCCTCCAAGATTTTTTGCTTTAAATATGCTCTGCTCCACTAAGTAAACGGCTCTTGACAAACAATGCTTCCTTGAGTCCTGTCGTCTCTCTCGCCCATTCTTTATTCACAGGTTGTGACCCTCCTCGTTCCCCCGAATAACGTGACCTGCAGGCCAGGTCACAAGTTGAAATAACTTTAGTTGAGTAAGAGATTAGCCATTTATATAGCTGTTTTGGCAGAACTGTATACAAATAAATACATACAAATAAACTGTATACAAATAAATATATACAAATAAACAGCAGAACAGCATTTCTGGTTAGAATGTTGTTGTATCCTAGGCAATAATTCAAACCTCCACTCAATCCATTTCCCATTGAGACTCTACTAACCTTAGGGCTAGTGACATTTAGTGGAAAGACAAGAAAGAGGTAATTATAGAAGGGAGATAACAACCACTCTTGCAAGCTGTAACAAATAACATTTCCTCTCACATCCTATGTCTATTCCCAGTTATATGATCATAGAAAATCTGGTTGCATTTAAGAATAAGGGATAGAGATGAATGTAGATTTATTATTAGTAAAAGGAAAAGACAAAGGTATTTGGTGAACGTCTCAATAGCATGCCTCTTCTACAATAGGCCATGACATTAATTTTATACATCTGTCTAAGATTTTTATGTTATCCTGTTGGGAGTATCAATTTGATATAATTTCTTTAAAATGTAGAAATTGTATTTCATTTATATGATATAATTTCAACAATTACCAAGGGCTTGGAACTATGATAAGAAAAAACAACAACATTGTTTAACTGCTGGTTCCCTAGTAGAAACTTATTGTATATTAAAATGCATTTGTAAGATATCATCTAGCATAATTATTATTATAGCTATAGAAACCTTTACATATATAGTATAGGGAGATAGTTTCTTGATATAAAAGAGGCTAAGAGACAAAATGGTTATACAGATGCATACTCCTCACATGAAATTCCAGGTATCCTTAAGAATTTGTTGATAAATCAACCATTGACATGAGCCTGACAAATACAGAGGTGATTGCTCACAGCTAATCATTGAACTGAGCACAGGGTCTTCAATGGAGGATTTAGAGAAAGGATTGAAGGAGCTGAAGGGGTTTGCAACCCTATAGGAAGAACAAAAATATTAACCAACCAGAGCTCCTAGGGTCTAAACCACTAACCAAGGAGTACACATGGAGGGATCAATGGCTCCAGCCATATATGTAACAGAGGATGGCCTTGTCGGGCATCAATGGGAGAAGAGGCCCTTATTCCCATGAAGACTCCATGCCCTAATGTGAATGTGAGGGCAGGAAGGTGGGAGTAGGTCGATGGTGGCACGCCCTCATAGAAGCAGGAGGAGGGGGCTTGGGGTTTCTGGGGGAAAATTGAGAAAGAGGATAACATTTGAAATGTAAGTACATAATATATCCAATTAAAAAAAGAATTGTCTGATTGTTCTGGCAGCATGTGCATAGTAGAGGATTGCAAATTTGATCATCAATAAGAGGAGAGGACCTCGGCCCTGTGAAGGTTCTGTGCCCCGGTGTAGGGGAATGCCAGGTCCAATAAGTGGGAGAGGGTGGGGTGGCAGGCATGGGGAGGGGGGAGGCAACAGGGGTTTGTTCTTGTTTTTGTTTGTTTGCTTTTTGGAGGGGAAACTGGGAAAGGAGAAATTTACATGTAAATAAGGAAAATATCTAATAAAAATAAAGAAAAAAAATTAACTAGGTGAGGACAGATTTTTAAAACCAGAGGTTGAGAAAGAAAAGAAATTAATGTTAAATAAACCTCATATGTTTTCTTACCTTAATGTATAAATAGGACTCTATTCACAATTATCATTCATAGCATTGCTAAAATGTTAGTGGTTAGAAATATCATTTGAGCTGTGCGGTGGTGGCGCACGCCTTTAATCCTAGCACTTGGGAGGCAGAGGCAGGCGGATTTCCGAGTTCG
>NW_022196905.1:53780461-53794060 GCF_008632895.1 Mastomys coucha | reverse complement strand
AAAAAAAAAAAAAAAAAGAAATATCATTTGATCATATTATTTACTCACAATATTAATTTCTAGCTAATCTAACACCATCAGTTAAAAGAAAATTTAAAACAATTCATAAGTATATGAAAATATAATATTGTGTGTTATTGCAGAAGAACCTAAACAATGAGACTGTAATAAATTATATAATCATTCTATTTTGTCAAATAAATATTGAAAAAAATTAAGAAATATAATATGCAATATGAAGCTTGTATCCTCTATTTCCCAACATTCGTAAGTTAAAATTCACTGGAAAGCACAATAACATAAGCCTATTTCAGCTTGGAGTAATTAATGAACCAGGGTGTTGGATCCCAATAAAGAGGCACATGGCAATTTACTTTCTGATGCTCAATCTCATTTTGAAGGAATGTTATATAGCTTTGGGAAGTTTTGTTCCTTATATTATCTGCTATTATATTTTTGTCTTACATTTTTAACACAACTTGATGGAATACACAATTTTGTGTCACCAGTCCTTTGGAAGATGTTGGCAGCCAGCGCCAACATAAATGAAATAAAGGGTTCTTCTGGTAATAGGAGTAAGAAATAGATAGGAAAAGATTGAAGGAGATAAGAAGAGGTAGGCTAGCCATACTGTACCGTACCCACGTGGGAAAAGTAAAACATTAGACGACACGAGGTCTGGTCACTCAGTCATCTTGAATTTAATAATCATTCCTTTGTTCCCGCAACAGGTAAAATACCTGGGGCAAAACCCTTCCCCCAAACTACGTCAATGTAACAGTCCAATCAGTAACTTCCTTCTTGCTCAATGGGGGTGGAGCTTCTGAATGTAGCCGGTTCCGTTCAACAGTGGGCAGCGCTGCGTTACTGTCCGGGCTTTGGGGAGGGAGTCTACAGGAAGACTGGACTTCAACAATGGGGAAGAGAAAAGCATCTGACATCCATAGTGTCTATATTATATTTAGTTTCCTTGCTGCTCAGTTGGAGGGGAAATTATAGGCACTGTATTGGCTAGCTTGGCCTTTCTAGTCCAACCTTCATATTGTTAATGACTAGTCCTTCTCATTCCTTGGAAGTCCATAGTCTTTTGAGACTTCTCAATCTTAAGTCTCAATAAAGGACTGATTCGCACCATACAGCTGTGAAAGTGGAATGTATTGGACTGAGTTATTGGATAGAACACCTAGGGCAAAAGAGGACTAATAAGAGTCTGCCATTCAAAATATAAAATACTGTGATAATTACAGAAAAATCACAATTCCTCCTGTGTATGAAATTTTCTTAGAGAATTCAATTTAATTGAGCTTTTTTTTTTTTTAGGAAAAGACAGTATATATCTTCTTCACTTTATTTACATGTTAATCTTGCCAACATATAAAGTAAATGTTTAATATAAGTATTTCAAACATTAAAAAATATTCTGAGAGTATATTGGATATGGGAAAACTTAGAGATGTAGAAAGGCATTAGTGTGATGTTGACTTTTCCTACTTAAAGGTTGAAGAACAAAAACAATATCAAAGTATTTTATATTAAAATGTAATTAAAAATTAAATGAAAGGAAAATTACAGTGTTTTGCAATTAAGTTTTATTTGAATAGAAAAAGAAACTTACCATTTATAATTTTCCACTGTAAAAAAATGATACATAATAAATAATTATGAACAATTTTAAAATAAAATAATATTAAAGTTTGAACTTAATAATCCAAACTGTAATTGTTTGACATACAGCAAAAATGATGTTTCATTTCAAAACTTCAGGGAGACTTGTAGCTATATAGATAACATTGTATTCTACTTTGAAATTTTGTGCCTTTGACAGTCAGGGTTATTGTGGTCCACTCCTCTGCTTCTAAGCTCAGCAATTGTATGAAATATTATGGCTATGTTTACTAAGCTTATTTAAGTATATTTGTATTTTCTCTTCATTGTATTATATCTTTATATATGTAGTTACATTTTACATACTGAATATTCAATTTGATCAGTTTGTATTGGTAATACAAACTCATGTTTTCCCCCAACTCAGCAATCCTTGAGTAGAACAAAGACTTTCTACAGTGAAAATGATTCTAGATTTAAAAAAAGAAGAAGTTGACTATAGCAGGAAATCTGTATCCAAAAATTGAGCCTACAATTCATTTCTTGGTGCAGCAGAACTATCAACTTTCAGCTTAGCTACAGTGGAGGTAAAATCCTTTGGTGATGTGAGGGTCATTGAAGTATAGCCTTATTACAATGAAACCCAATGTCTAAAAATTGTTCTTATTTTGGGCTTCTACCACAGTAAGCGCCAAGATTTTAAACTCTACTAAACACAAAACAAACAAAAAGACTTTATATATTCATGTTCATTTAAGAAAATACTAGTAGTGATGTATTAATTTTAAGTATACAGCTAATAAGTTTGAAGTTATTTAAAATTTATATTGAGAAAAATGTATTTTCACTATTGCTGTAGACAAGCACCTACATAAGACTGTTAAATTGATTGTTGTTTTATATCAAACAACTTTTATAACATTCACTTTTATTGTTATAATATTTTATAAATTTTAAGGAATATGACAAAAAAGATATTGTAGATATTTAAGGGGGGGTCTTTGAGAGGAGCAGTTGTACAAAAGGGAAACAAGAATGTGATTCAATTATATTTAATTGAAATAAGTTTTTAAATGTTAACAAATTCAGATAAATTGAAATCATGTAACTTTTCTCATCATAATGCAATAAAAGTTTTTTTTAAAAGAAAAAGAAGAAAAGAAAATTTTTGATAGTCAGAATTTTGAACTACAGAATGAAGACAGTTTGTTATTATTGTCATAGCATGGTGTAAAATTGGTGTCCAGATGACAAAAGTGGACTAAAGGATAGGTTCTGTATGCTCCATGGTTCATAGCTTTGT
The DNA here is from genome assembly GCF_008632895.1 of Mastomys coucha. Lineage (NCBI taxonomy): Eukaryota > Metazoa > Chordata > Mammalia > Rodentia > Muridae > Mastomys > Mastomys coucha. Next base: position 53,791,152 of record NW_022196905.1, on the reverse strand, counting down.
GGTTTGCAATTTGTTCACTAATGTTGTTACTATTATCCTCAGCATACTGCCAATACTATAATATAAGGTACATTCTCCCCAGTGCTAAATTGTCAAAGCTTCTAACAGACTGAGAGATGATGGCAGAAATTTATACATCATGATGGGGGTCAGAATAGCTACAGAAATTGACATCATTAAAAAAATTTGTAATCTGAGCAGATAAGATTAACTTGTTAATCCTTATAGCTTTTTATAATCTCATTTCACTTTATAAGGCCTATTTTGTTTTGAAATTCTGCAAGGATAAGAGAATTTCACTCACAATAAACTCTCATTTAGTGTAGTATTTCACTTTTCCTTATATTCTCACACATATTCAGTTATGATTTTCCATTTTTCCTGTTAGTAAAATAGTCTAAGAACCAACAAAATATTTCATAAAATATTGTAATTAATTTAAGACGTTTATTTGTGTAAATACACCCCTGAAGATTGCATTCAGCAATGAGTGCCTAGTATAAATTTATTTGAAATGTGAAAAGGCAAACATACCAGCTAATTTCAAGTGATGTTTATAACTCATTTCATAATAATGATTTTTAAATTACATGTAATATATGGTAAATTGACATATACAATATATAATGAATCATATATATATAATATAAAACATATAAATTCTAAAGTAAATGATAATGTATAAAATTTGTTCAACTAAAGCAGAGTGATGAGAAACCTTGACTTGGAGACATGGAAGAAATCAGAGGAAGAAGATAAATTTACTTCAGATTTGATATTCATTTGCTAAAACAAGTAGAAATAAAATAGCAAGGTTAATTTATTATACTGTGAACTATTTTCAGACTGCTGAATTCAATTCATGAGAGAATTGAGCAGGAAGAGTAAAAAAAAAAAATGTGTTAAGACCATCTTTTCCTTTTGCCTGGAGCACTAAAGTTGAAGAGGCTAGCTGAGCATATGTTTCTGCACATATAGTATAGAAGAAAATAAATAGGTGCAAGGGAAAAATGCAGGAAATTCAATGAGCTTTTTACTGCAACATGAAATTAGTACTAACTCTCAGTAAGTACTGTTTGGAAGTGACACATTGCCCTATTGATCTGAAAGTGAGGAAAATGATAAGCTTCATGAGCAAATGAATTCTTGATTAAAATCATCGGTCATGAATACCATTTGGGCATTTTGTTTCAAATAATGTCAACTCTTTAGAGGTTGCCTTTATGAGAGAAATAAACATTTATATAATAAATTCAATAGATTTTATTGACTTTATTTAAATAACAGTTTGATTTACTTTAAAAGCTTTCCTGAATAAAATTAAGGTACTCTCCCTTATTGAGGTCATATTTCTTATGCTTACTGAATGGGGTTGTCAATACCTTCCTTTTAGTCTCCATAAATGTGCTGTTAACAGTCTAGTTATTGGCATAAAATAATAGAACATATAAAAAGTAGGATGATTTGATACACTCATAGAAAGGTAAAGCACTTAGCAATCTGAACAGACCCTGAATTTACTTTCTAAAATATCTACAATCATTTTGAAATCTCCTGAATAGAATAGGATGCTATGTGGGTACTTTTAAATGTTAATATTTTGTGTTCAGAGAACAGCATTATTTATTTTTCAGCTATATACTAAAGCATAGATGTTAACAAACATATTTTTATAACAAACATATTTTGAATAGAAATGTGTTACATATCTTTTCTATTATTTTATTTATTTTCCTAATACATAATTTTGGGTGTCTGAGTTGCATACTTATATCTAGGAATCTAGTTAAATGTGTATTATGATACTATGTTCTGTCAGCTTGACTATGGCCTCTTAATAGAGACATATTTTCTCACTTTTTAAATTGATAATGATCCATTTCACTCTCTTTCCACTGGAAGTTTAGCCTTTCTATAGGATGTGTCCACTTCAATCTCCATATCCTCAGCTGCTAAGAGTCTCACCTAGAGCTACACCCACTGACTTCCAGGAACCTACCCTGGGTCAGGTCACTGGCTAGAGATGTGCCTGGCCATTTTCTGTTCTCTCTTCTAAACCTCTTCCATACCCACTCTCCCTATACCTAAACCCCACTCCTGTCCTCTTACTTACCCCCTCTCCCACCAGTTTCCTCCTTCAATCCAATTCCAAACCTTTGACCTAAAATTTGTCCTGCCTACAAGATCTGCATGGTTAAAGAGGAAGCAGAGATTGAGGCAATACACAACAAATGACTGGATCAACTCCAAACCCATTCCATGTGAGAGGGCCATCCTTGAAATTATTAATGATGCTCTGCTATGATTTCAGAACAGAGCCTAACATAACTGTTTCCTGAGAGGCTTCAACCAGCAGTGTTTGTACACAGATAAGAGACCACAACAAAACGTTAGACTGTGCTCAGGTAGTCTTGTCATAGAGTCGGGGACTGAAAGAGTCAGAGGGATCCAGGATATAACAAGAACTACAGAGTCAATTAACCTAATATTATCGAGGCTCACAGACTAACCACCAACCAAAGAGCATGCAGGGTCTTGACTTAAGCCTTTACATATTTGTAGCAGATGTACAATTTGGTCATTATGTGGTTCCCTGAACTGTTAGAATGGAATTTTCTCTGACTCTGTTGCCTGTTGGTGGATCCCCTTTCTCTAGTGGGACTGCTTTTTTTGGGCCTCTGTGGGGAAAGATTCTCTTAGTTCCTTAGATTCTCTGACTTGATATCCCAGGGTGAGGTAGTATCCACTGGGGATGCGGGGTTCCCTTTCTCTGAGAAGAAGGAGAGGTATTTGTGAGTGTGGGACAGGGAGGAGAGGATTGAGCAGTAGCTGAGATTGTGATGTAAAGTGAATAAGTAATTTAATGGAAAAATGATAATGGATCAACTAAGGTCTTGAAAGTTTCAGTTAAAGTTGGATTTCATACAGCATTTTGATTTTTAAACTTCTTTATAGTTTATGTTCTTCAGGTACTCTCAAAATTTCTGTTCCAGGCATGGTGGTACTTGGTAGATAATTCTGGCCCAGGCGAGTGGTGATCAGCACAGTCACTGTGTGTTTAAGGCCATATTGAGTTACATATCATGACTTTATTTATAAAAAAAAAATCCTGTTTTTACTCAACATGATTATTATAAAACATCAGAAAAATAGTAATATCTGGAAGTATTATATCTGAAAAATATTATAGAATATCTGGAAGTGATTTCTGGAAAATTCTCCATTTTCATTGCATTTTCCATTGTGTTTAATACCTCTGTGGGTGTCACTTCTATGTCTGGTACATCTTGTGACCCTGCTGAGTAATGTGTGAGGAAGAGCTGAGAACAGAAATCATTGTAATACCAAGTGACATGGCTACCCTAATTAAGGATGCACATTCAGTCCTTACACTGTTCTTTGGAATCTGAAAAGAAACAGGCCCACTTCACATACGTACTGGTTATAGCCAAGAAAAACCCATCAAAACATATATTTTTCTTTAGTCCATTTTCTTAGTCGGATGCTTTTGCAACCTGAAGCTCCACTGTGTTTCCTTCTATCTCATTGTCAACAATAAAGTTTTTCCATTCAGTTTTTAAATAGCACTATCTAGAGTCAACATTTAGATTTAAAGAGAAAGATAAAGAATAAAATTAATATAAGAATATAATTAAGCCAAAATAAATACTTTTATGTTTAATTATTTTTAATGTAGTTTAAACAAAAGCTATTTCTGTATGTTCTGTATGTGTAAAGGGAATATATTCTGCAGTTCAAACACTGAAGATAATGCCAGTAAAAATTTTAAACTTAGAAACTTTAAGGAACATCATCCAATTTGTCTAAAAATCAGTTCTAATACACACATATGCTGGGACTAATCAGGAAAACCACACCCCTTCTGAAAGCTCCATTGCTTCTTCAGTCTCATGAGTGTCTCTAATGACATAGTGCACATGATTTTAGGGTGCAGGGAGCTTGATCAGTACATGCTTGATTAAGCAGGTAAACAGAGCTTTGTCAGATTTTATATTCTTTACTGTGCTGACACCTTCTTTTATAATACTGAAAAAAATTCTTCTTTTTCACCATTATAGAAGCAATATTGAAAATGTAGTATGTTTAAAAAAAAATGAGCAGTGCTATGACTTTGGGTAACCTTGCATTTGGCCCTTGAAAATTTTTAAAATCTCATTGGCTCTTTGAACTCAAAAATATAGCTTTTCTATATTTCTCCTTGTTCTACATTTTAATTTTTCTTTTATTGAAATAAATATTTTCCATACAATGTATTTGGATCATGATTTCCCTTCCCCAAATGCTCCAAGGTCTTCTCCACTTCTCGTTGGAATCCACATAATTTCTGTCTCTTGTTGGAAAACAAACAGACATCTAAAGAATAATAATTAAATAAAACAAAGTAACCAACAAGAAAAAAAATGAACCAAAATAACACAAAACAAAATATAGAAGACTCAACCAAAATGCATGTGATATACATGAGAAACAAAGACCCTCGTATTAAGAACCAACAAGCAGCTGAAAGGGTCAGATGCTGATATTTGCATCCAACCAATGGACAGAAGCAGCTGAATCCTATTGTTGAATTAGGAAAGGGTGAAAGAAGCTGAGGAGAAATGTGACCTTGTAGGAGGACTAGAAGTCTCAATTAATCTGGTTCCCCAAGATCTCTCAAACACTGGACTACCAAACACACAGCATACACCAGCTGCTATGAAGCCCCCAACATACATACACTAGAGGACTGTTGGGTCTGTGTTCATTCAGAGATGATGCACCTAAACCTCAAGAGACTGGAGGCCCCAGGGAGTTTAGAAGTCAGGTGGAATAGGGGAGGGGTGGGGACATTCACTTGGAGACAGGAGTAGGGAGAAATTATAGGATGTGGAAAAGTCAGAGAGGGAGGATGAGGGTAGTTGGGATAAAATATGGAGTGTAAAAAAATTAATTAAATTAATTAAGAAACAATAATTATTTAATTGAACTTAACTAATATTTTCCATTTTTCTTTGGGTTTTCAAAATTATAATTATTTAATTTTGAATATTTCTGACATGGAACAAAATTCTCACTAAATTTCCAAATTCAGGTGGGGATTTACCTTTTCTTCTTTTCTTTGCCATTTTAGATTTCCATAGATGAATGAACACAGACTCTACTGTATGTATGTTGAGGGCCTCATAGTAGCTGGTCTATGCTTCTTGTTTGGGGGTCCAGTGTTTGAACGATCTTGGGGTTCCAGATAAATTGAGGCTGCAGGCCCTCCTACAGGGTAGTGGGGAGGACGTATGGGATGTGGAAAAGTTGGAGGGTGGAAGAGGTGGGGGGAATAAAATATGGAGTGTAAAAGTATAAATTAATTTAAAAAAATACTCTCAGCTGAATGCTCTCAGCCAACCATTGGGATGAGGTTAGGGTCACAAATGGAAGAGCTAAAGAAAGGACCCAAGAAGCTGAAGGGGTTTGCAGCCCCATAGGAGGAACAATAATATGAATGAACCAGTACTCCCAGAGCTCCGGGGGACTAAACCACCAATGAAAGTGTAAACATGAAGGGACCTATGGCTCTAGCAGCATATGTAGCAGAAGCTGGCCTTGTTAGACATCATTGGGAGGAGAGGCCCTTGGTCCTGAGAATGCTCGATGTCCCCATGTAGGAGAATGCAAGAACAGGGAAGCAGGAGTGGGTGGGTTGGTGAGCAGGAGGAGGAGAGATGGGATAGGGGGTCTTCAGAGAGGAATCAGGAAAGGGGATAACAATTGAAATGTAAATAAAGAAAATATCTAATAATAAAGTAAAAAATTAAAAAAAAAAAAGACTGAGTAGTTCATATTCCCAGTGAGACTGTTGAAGAGAAGAGATTTCCCATTTGCCATTAGTTAACAATAGGATAGTTTCTTATTTAGAGAAGGAAGTTTGTTTCCCCTCAAATCTTTCTCTGAATAATCTGCTAGAGTGCCTTTTAAATTATTAACTTTTATTTGCCTTTATATACTAATTTTATTCCTATTTAAGATTCTTAGAGAGAAAGAGAAAATAGAGAGGAGAGACAGAGACAAAGACAGAGCGAGACAGAGGAAAGAGACAGAGAGAATGAGAGAGACTGACAGAGAGACAGAGATAGACACAGAGAGTCAGAGAGAGATAGAAGATTGAACATGGTTGTTATTTAGTTCATGCCCTTTTCCCTTATTTTATGATCTTATAATAATATTTGCTGCAATTAATAAGTGAATTTGACATAATGTCACTTCATGATTTTAATATGCAATTGCTCTATAGATTTAGTGAAATTCCTGCTTTGTTTTTCTAAAATCTTGATTACAATACTACATTATAAGTGGCTGATAGCTCATGAGCCACTTATGGGTTCACACATAAGGAATTGTACTGTAATACTTTCTCTAATTTTCGTTGTTTTGAAATCATGAATTTTAAGGGGACACAATTTCTAAAAGACTTCCTGCTCCTCTTGATTTTACAATCACTCCGCCTCTTCTTCTGCAACATGCTCTGAGCCTTAGGTATAGAGTTGAGTTTTAGATGTATCAGTTGAATACAAGGATCACATAATCACTTGCTGTTTATATTTTGATCAGTTGTTTTGCATAATGTTTTCTATGTGTCATGAAGGGAAGTTTAGGAACAGGAAATATACTGTGAGATTGGTTCTCTTAGAAATGTCTGGGAAGCTACTCCTATGAAATATCAACAATATGGCTGCCTTTGCAAGACAAGGATAACAAGCATTCATATATATATATATATATATATATATATATATATATATATATATATATGAATATACATATACATATATATACATATATATGTATATGTATATGTATATGTATATGTATATGTATATATACATATATATGTATATATACATATATATGTATATGTATATAAATATACATATACATATATATATATATATATATATACCTTCCTCCCTTCCTCTCTTCCTCCATCCATATATCTCTGTCTCTTTTCTGGATTCTCAATTCAGATGTGGTTAATTTCTTGAATCCTAGCATTTGTTCTTATTAACAACAGAAAATTAACTGATTCTATCCTTTGGACTAGATGTAGCTCTATTTCTTTTCCTTTCTTCATTAGTATTATTTTATTAAGTACTTTCAATTTTAGACAATTATCATGGAGTCATGTCAAAGTGTACTCTACAAGAAGACAAATAGCTTCATTTCCATTGGCCATTTTAGCAATATTTTATGCCCCAAAATACCATGGTTTGTATACTTTGTTTGTGACCAGTAATAGCAATATTAGCCTTATTTAACAATTTGGCTTGGATAGAAATCCCAGTGCATAGTTTTCACCTTTTAAAAATAGCTCAGTGTCTTACTACAAGTTGGGTAGCCTACAAAAATTTAGCTTTCTTCCAGGGCACTCAGAAATATCCTAAAGTTATCCTGAGGCACTTGGCACTTAACAGCACCTTGCCCTTGAAAGAAGCCAACAAGGTATTTGTATTACTTGCTTCTTCCTGCTGGCCTTTTCTCCTCAGGTCTATAGTTCATTAAATCTGTCAACAACAGTACTATGAGTCCAGAGATCATGAATGTGTGAGGACATTAAAACAAGCAAACAAAACTACAGTTTATGAAAGAACCTAGGTAAGAAATATCATAGTATAACAATATAACAGAATTTTACAATTTTTATAGCATTCAGTTGCTACTGAATAGTTTTGACATTTATTTTCACCTCACTCGTCATTATTACCATTAGATATGATGTGCTGGCTTTTCTCAACCATCACTAGAAGGATTCAAATATCTTTTTAACCTTGCACATTTTTTCATAGTTGATTCCCCCACCCTCATTGAATCCAGGCTAGACTTATCCTTGAGAATGACCTCCCTCTATATCTGTATTCAATTACTGTACTTAATGTTTGTGTTAAAGATCCTAGTAGCTGTCTCAGTTGCATATATCTATTATTCTTGTTACAGAGAAATTGAGAACATGGGATCTTTCGATAAAATTCTGTAGGAATATATAAACAGTAAATGATGGGCATGGGAGCCTGTTCATTAACCACTGCTAAGTGTGGTTTCACTCTAGTTTGCCAAGTCACTAATGGAGACTCAAGTCTGGTTTGTAGACCAAGGCAAGTACAGTATTTACTTATGACATTCCATTGAATATACATATGCAATCTATCACCGAAGCATGATTGAAATATTCAACCAAGTCTTTTAAGCCAAGTGAAGCACAAACTTGTCCTATACTTACTAAGACAGGATAATGAGCGTCACATTGATGCAGCCCTATCTGATTTGCTGTATTTTTATCTAGTTCTTAGGAGAAGGGTTATTCTTGGCTGTGAGCAAAGGAAAATCATTCACAAGGATCTTGCCTTTTCCATAGCTGGAAGATAAGGAAAATCCCCAGAGACAGTTTCAGATCTGCTCCAGGGCTACCCTTTTCAAGATTTTACCAGAAATATGCTCTGCTACCTTTCTCCGTCGTTATCCTTTCTTTAGATGTATTTATTAAAAGTTTTAAGAACTTTAGACACCAACTAAAAAGGCTTTCTTGTAAATGTTCTATTATTATGCTTCCCAGGCTGCATATTAAAATCTTTGTGGTCCACAGACGTATCCGTGCTCCAGCTGTACTGTGTAACAACTGTGGCAAAATCTGGGGTTTAATTAAAGAATACTTATCATAGCTGCATGGCATGGGGATGTTGGTTGACAAAACCCGCGTGTTGTAAAATTAATTATATCACCATAGTGTACCCAGTGCATGTTGAAAACTTGAACCCGAAGAAATAACTCATTAATCTTCACCAGCTCTCCTAAGTTAGAACAGTGATGATTATTATTATTATTTGCATTTATGACAAGTCTTCAGAAGGGAACCTCTGAGAGATCTTTCCCTTTTTATAGCCATTGTTTATGCAGAAGAAATAAATGAAACCCAAAAAACCTTAAATGTTAACAAATGCAAACAATTCTGGGGATTCTGTTTTGCTCTTAACTACCTGCAAACATGACTTTCATTAACAGGCTTAGAAATTTTAGCATTTTATTGTTTTGTGCTTACTAGGGGACACTTAATCAGAACCTTATAACAGTTGCTATATTTATGCCATTCTATAATTTCCCTATGCTATACTTATTAGTGAGGGCAAAAGTGGGAACCTAATTCATATTATTTAGAAGGTACTCTATGTATTATCAAGCAAATGAGACATGCATAAAAGAGAACAAAACAACTGAGTAAACTTTCTAAAAGAGAAATTTCAATTCTAATGCAATGAGCGATGGATGGTTAAGTTTGCTTACATTTCAATTTATTGGACTAAGGTTGAATTGTTTTTTCACTTAAAATTTTCTTAAAATCTTTCAATTAATTTGTAAACACAGTAGAATTAAGACATTTATGAAGGAGCTAGAGAAAGGACCCAAGGAGCTGAAGGGCTTGCAGCCCCTTAGGAGGAGCAATAATATGAACTAATTAATACCCTGAGGGACTAAAACACCAACCAAAGAGTACACATGGTGGGACTCATGGCTCCAGCCGCATATGTATAGCAGAGGATGGCCTAGTTGGTCATCAATGGGAGGAGAGGCCCTTGGCCCTGTGATGGTTCTATGCCCCAGTGTAGGGGAATGCCAGGGCCAGGAAGCAGAAGAGAGCAGGGTAGTAAGCAGAGAGAAGGAGGAGGGAACAGGGGTTTGGTTTTTTTTGTTTTGTTTTGTTTTATTTTATTGTATTGTGTTTATTTATTTATTTATTTATTTATTTTGGAGGGGAACCTGGGAAAGGAGATATTATATAACACGTAAGTAAAGATAATATGTAATATAAAAAAAACACTGAAAAAAAAAGTCATTTATTGAGAATATATGGAATGAATAATAGATCACTATAGTTAGAATTTTTGTTTCTTTGAATAAAAATGAAATATTATGGGAAAATTTTTATTATAACCCAAGATGTGGGATATGGGCTGCTTCAGATTGTTCAGAGCAGCTGACCATGATTTGCCTCTTGCAGAGGTGTGGTTTTGCCAGTGTCAGATATTTTCTGCAATTGTATCACATTTGGAATTTGGGTGGTTTTTCACAAGGTGTATAAATACTAGGGCCCAAAAAGGAAGGGTTGGTTGGCATGTTATTGGTTGCCATTGCTTATGGTTTGTTAAGCAGTCCTGAGCAACTAAGAAACAAAAGATGAAATTATATATCATGTTGATAAAGATCAAACTTGCCCCAAGTACTCAATGCCCTTAATCAGTAGGAACTAGTCTTAACAGTGTTGTCCCCTCCCCTCCCCTCTATTTTTTCTTCTTCTCTACCTAAAAATATAAACTTGAAAATGTAGAAGTACAGATGTGGAGAAATGTGGAAGAAACAATCAACACACAAAGTAGATAAAAAGACAAGCTACAACATACTGTAAAGTTTCAAATATCATGATATAATACATTTTCTATGGATAATTTTAGTGCACAAGGAAGAGTTGAAAAATAAGCAGCCTCATGTCTTACTTATGAAAGATAAGCTTTCACAAAGAAATTGTAATTATATGAATTTAAACTCTATCGAGTTCTTGACACTTCATTTAATGTGACAAAGAGAACTTGGGCCCTTCAGCTTGTTGACCTTTTGCGTTCTTCGGACTGTTTCTTGGGTATTTTTTACTTTTG
>NW_022196905.1:53747671-53780451 GCF_008632895.1 Mastomys coucha | reverse complement strand
GTGAGTACAAACAATGCCTGTCCTTTTAGGACTGAGCTACCTCAGTCAGCATGATATTTTCTAGTTCTATCCATTTACCTGCAAAACACGGGATGTCCTCATTCTTAATAGCTGAGTAGCATTCCATTGTGTAAATGAACCACATTTTCTGAATCCACTCTTCTGTCATGGGACATCTGGGTTGTTTCCAGATTCTGGCGATCACAATTCAGGTATATGTGATTCTATTCTCATTATTTTGTCTTCTAGGTTGTGAATTTTAACAGGTTTAGGGGAATTTAATACATTTTATTTTGGGTATTCATTAACTCCTATTTTATAATTGTAAAAATAAATCTCTCCAATTTCTTTTTTATTAGTGTATTCAATTTATATCCCAATATCAGACCTCCTCTACTCTAAGTAACTCATCAAAGAGCCCTTCCCCCATTCCACCCTCTCTGTCTCCTCTGAGAATTGGGATCACCCCCACCTGCTAATATCAAGTCATCCTGGCATATCATATTAATGTAGGTCTAGGCGTATCCTTTCACACTGAGGCCTGACAATTCTGCCATGTTAGGGGAATGAGATTCATAGACAGGCTACAAATGCAGGGACAGGCCCCACTCCAGTTGTTTGATACCTGTATGAAGACCAAGCTGCATATCTGCTACATATATGCAAGGGGCCTAGTTCGAGCCCATGCTCACTCTTTGATTTGTGGTTCATTTTCTGGGAACCTCCAAAGTTCAAGTTTAATTTATTCTGTTGTCTTCCTTTGGGGGTCCCTATGCTACTCTCAATCCTTCCTAGAAGTGTTGCACAAGACTCCCTGTGCTCCATCTAATGTTTGGGTGTCTGTCTCTGCATGTGTTTTCATCAGCTTCTGGGTGGAGAGAGTTATGCTATGATTCTGTCTGCAAGGATAATACAGTATTAAAATAGTGCCAGGAGCTGAGTTCCAGGACAGCCAGGGCTACACAGAGAAACCCTGTCTTGAAAAACAAAAAACAAAACAAACAAACAAACAAAATAGTACCAAGGATTGATTCTTGCCTGTGGGATGGATCTCAATTTGAGCCAGCACTTGGTTGACCATGTTCCCCATTTCTGCTCCATCCTTGCCCCTGCAGGGAACATTTTCGGTGAAAGGTTTTGTGGGTGTGTTGGTGCCCTTATCTCTCAAGTAGGAGTCCTTCCTAGCTACAGGAGGTAACCAGTTCAAGCTCCATATAGCCCAGTTCTAGGAATCTAAGCTAGAGTCAGCCCCATAGATTCCCTTCTCCCCTTAATAGCTGAGTAGCATTCCATTGTGTAAATGAACCACATTTTCTGAATCCACTCTTCTGTCATGGGACATCTGGGTTGTTTCCAGATTCTGGCGATCACAGATTGATAGTACCAAGGATTGATTCTTGCCTGTGGGATGGATCTCAGTTTGAGCCAGCACTTGAATGACCATGTTCCCCATTTCTGCTCCATCCTTGCCCCTGCAGGGAACGTTTTGGGTGAAAGGTTTTGTGGTGTGTTGGTGCCTTTATCTCTCAAGTAGGAGTCCTTCCTAGCTACAGGAGGTAACCAGTTCAAGCTCCATATATCCCAGTTCTAGGAATCTAAGCCAGAGTCAGCCCCATAGATTCCCTTCTCCCCTTCCAGGTCTCTGAGATTCCACCATAACCCTATTAGAATGGCCATGATCAAAAACTCAAGGGACAGCAAAGTGTGGAGCAAGGCAACACTCGTCCACTGTTGGTGAGAGTGCAAACTTGTACAAACACTCTGGAAATCAATTTGAAAGCTTCTCAGAAAATCGGGAATACCTCTACCTCAAGGGCCAGCTACAGTACTCCTGGGTATATATCCAAGAAATATTCTACTGTACCAGAAGGACAATTGCTGAACTATGTTTACTTTCAGTTTTACTCATAGCAACCAGAAGCAGGACACAACTCAGGTGTCCCTCATTTGAAGAATGGAGAAAGAAAATGTAGTTTATTTACATAATGTAATAGATGACTATTAAAAACAAGGACATCATGAATTTTGCAGGCAAATGAATAGAACTGAAAAATAACTATCCTGAGTCAGGAAACCCAGACTCAAAATACCATGCATGATATGCACTCACTTATAAGTGGATATTAATCATAAAATACAGGATAACAATATTATAATCCACAGATCCAAAGAAGCCAAATTACCAGGAGGGTGAGGTGGGCAACTAAGGATGCTTGAATCTTTCTCAGAAGAGGTAATAAAATAGATAGTAGAAGTGGATGGAGGAAGGGAAGTAGGTGGGAGAGGGTATGGGGATGGGAAATGGGGTGGGGGAAACAGTGAGGGATAGAAGGGAAAAATGGGGATCTGCAATGGGTGGGAGGATATAGTCCTAGGACATGCCCTCTAATTTCTTAATTAATTAGCATATCCTTTGTACCAGGACTTTCTTAAAGATCTGTTATTTTTTTCTATTCTACTGATTATCTATTTTCTTCTATTTCATTTGCCTTCACTAAGATAGACAAGGTTTTGGCTCTGTATACTAAAATATTTGAATTTTTAATAAAACTGAAATACATATTGTAATATTTAATATACTATCCAGTTTACAAAGGGAGCAGACATGTACTGTCCATTAAATATAGGTAATATTGAATATGAACACATTAAATATGAAATCAATATATTTATTATGTTAGTAAGAGAATATTTGCATTTTTATTGGGATTTTGAATGTGTTCAGATGAGACTCTCTTGTCCAACTAGTAAGACCTATATAGTTCAACACAATGGCAATTCAACAGATAAGTACTACTTTACATTCATATGCCAGCTACATTTTTACTGAGATGTGGGAGTGATAAAATCAGTCCTCAAAGCTATCATCAAAGCCATTCACAATATAATGGTAGCAATGTGTAAACTGAAGACAGCAATGTAAAGGAGTCACTCACTGAATTTTCAATGTGTCTTTGAAACTCAGATTCAAGAGCATCTGAGGATACTTTGGAGTATTTTGTGGAAAACTATCAAGAATATAGTTTTGGTAGAGTGGGATAATTCAAATTGCCTGGGATGAGGTGAAAATCAACACAGGAAAAAAAACTGCAGGGATAAAGATCAGTAAAATAGTGGAGAAGCAAATGCATAAAACACAGCATCATGTAATAAAGAGAAAATGGATATGCAAGTTGTAGAAACTTTAGGTCCCAGAATTTGTCCAGTCTTTCAGCTGACTTAATGTCAATTTCAAGTTACAGCCTATCAAGATGAAATGATGTTTTAAAATTTCATGGCTTGTCAGAGATTTGACTGGAAATAGAATCTGTTTTTCTCACTTTACCTTAATACTGTTTTTTATATATGATGGTATTGGGTCCTAAATTAGTACTATAGTGAAAAGTGGTCATTTTTATTACAGTTCTCAGTTGACTGTTGGGAATATTCTTGTGTCATCAACTATGTATCTATAACTGGATTATATATACTCCAAAATTAAATACTGTTACTCAATTTAATTTTGCAATATATTTATCTTTTCTTTCTGTATTTCCTTATACAATAGTCAAACTTAACTTTCAGGTTTACCTATTTAACTTCTGTAGCCTTGTTGCCATAGAGAGAATAATTATATTAAGATATACATGATCATAATTTTTATAAAATTAGATGCTGGAGGGGTCTTGGATAGCTTTCTGTTTCTACCCCCACCTACTTTTCTCTTGCATATACTTCAAATATGTGATATATACTGTGAGAGTGCATTATCATCTGATAAGAAGGAAGTATCTAAAAGAGTCCAAATTTTGTAAATGTCACACCAAGCAACTATAACATCTTGAGAGAGGCAGGAACTGCTCAGAACTGTCAGGGCTAGCTCCTGACTCCTCAGAAGCAGGCCACACTCCAAGGTTTTCCCCAGTGTATTCTGTTGCTCCTGAGTAGTTGATTCTTACAATAGCAGGTGCTCATTCATTGTTCAGTGCCAGTGGAGTACAGTTGGTTGAGCCTACTGCGATTCTGTGAAGCTTTCTGAGCCTCTGAGGACTGGCTCATCATGAATCCAGGACTTTTCTGGTACCTTGCTGCCTATCTGAAAGTAATGAGCCTGTTTCATTTACGTTGGAGGATATACTTATGTTCTGTCTCATTGGAATCAGACAAATGGTAAATAAATGCACACTAGCTGATAAAGAACATAAACCTACTTTGTATAATGTAAAATGTAAAGTCTATATACTACCTTTTAATAAAATTAAACATTAGTTCAACAAGAGTCGATAGGCAAAAGAATCCAAGGCAAGCAACTGACAGTGAGTTGAATTTTTTTTTTCAAATTCTTCTCAAAGTTTTCACTTCAACATAACTCATGTTTGGCAGTAACTAGATAAAAATATGCATCTTAGAAATTTGTCTTCTAAGGTATTTATATTGCATGTTATTTTGATTGACTAATTACATATGGATACCAAATGACCACAGCTTTTTCTTCAATGGTGGGGTGGCCCATTTTACTGATATTAGTCTGATTACAGTGACTGACTTAGCTATATCTGGAAAGCAAAATACATAAAACATTGGTAATTTTTAAAAATAACTTTTCTCTTTGTTAAAAAGTAATAGAACAGTGAGTTAGTGGAAATGAAAATTACAATATAAAATAATAAGTTTTAGTATAGAATTGTTATATGCACTTGACATTTTTTAAACAATCAATCAAATAAGCATTTGGTCCTTTATTGAAATGAATTTCCTTTAGAAAAATGGCTTTACTTACTTAACATTTCCTAAGATCAGGAATATATATTTGAGAGACTGAGCACAAAAAAACAAAAAAATTTAAATAAATGCTTGACAAAAGAAGAAGAAGATTCTTTTTAGAATGTGAGTTTTATATCTGAGAAATATATTTCAGGTTATTCATCTGTATTCTTTTAAGCCACAAAAGCATTCCATACACAAGGAAAACTCACAAGTTCTCTGGTAGATCTAAAGAGCCAGAGCTGCATGTGCACACCATTATTGACAAATGAAAGAGTATTCATGATGCAAAAGCATGTCTTAAACACTTTTCATTTTTATAGGCAATACTTATCTATATTATTATATATTATCTATATCATATTCTTTAAATACAAAAGAAAATCAGAGTTATTCTAGATTCTACTCTCGTATTTGTCACATTTATTATAAACTTAAAAAAAGAAAGAGATCGATTTTAGACAATGTATATACCTTAATGCTATCAAAAGTCTGCTATCCATGTCTAATAAAATAGGAATGCTGCAAATTCAAAGGAGTAGACCAGCTTTTCAATGAGATACAGTTCCTTTATTTTCTATGAATCAATCCAGCAATCAGCAGTTATTGCAGAGACAGACTTTTTTATGGCAGCATATTGCTGTAGAAAAATATAGGTTCTAACAATAAAATTAGTCACCATGCATTTATATGGTTCCTTAATTAACAAGGAACAGGCTTTTAAATGTGTCCCTCATAACAACATGGCTTAGCAAGAGTTTGATGGTGTAAAACCAGTATATTATGCTACATGTTCTAAATCTCTTCTCAGTATTATTTCCACTATAAGAATATTAAGAAAGTAGAACTGTGTCATATTAAGCAAGAGAAAGTGTAAACCTTAGACATTTACAAATCATAAATTTGTGCATAAATTAGATCTGTTGATCAACATAGTCCAGGTCAAAATACAGTTTTGCAATTTTCTATTGTTTAGTATAATTAAATTTTATATGGGTAAACAAAGTTTCAAGTTTAATGTAAATCTTATTGTATCTTTAAGGATTATTTATATTTAATTTCATGTGTCTGGGTATTTTGCCAGCATTTATCTTTGTGCATCATATGTATGTAGAACACTGGGTAGACAGAAAAGAGTGTCTTATCCTCTGGAACGGGGGTTACAGATGGTTGTAAGCCACATTGTGGTTGGAAGAAACATAATCTAAATTCTTGGAAAAAGAAACAAGTGCCTTTAATTGTTAAACCATCTCTCTAACACACAAAATACGTTTTGAAAAGTGGTTTGTAAAAGATGTAGTACTATTTAAGGTATAAGGAATAACTATTGATATATCTCTTGGAAAATAATTAAAATTGATTATAAATTAGAATTTAAAATATTTTCAATTCCTTTTTCACTCTCTTCAAATTTAGCAATGTCAATGACTTACATTTTTTTGCTCATGCAAATAAACATGTAATATAATGGTCTACAAAATTTATTTTCAATAGCTTCCAGGGAGAAACTCTGAAAAGGTTTGACCAGGGTAAAAGATAGTCATAGTCGCTTCAGAATGAGTCACAAATAACAGTGATTATTTTAAATATAATGTAACAAAAATAATTGTTATTATTACTAGGAACTATATAAAAATTTCCAGAGTACATTTTGGTGTTATCCTAAAATAAATAAGGTTTGTTAAAGGTGAAGAAGGTATTAACTTCTTTGCTTTATTAAATATTATATAGATTTTATTAGGGTAGTAAACCTCATAAATGTGATTATGTGAAAATTAGAAATAAACGAAAGGAAAATAGAAAACATATTTCCAAGTTGCAGAAAAGGATTTAGCTTTCAAAATTTGCTTTTCCACTTAGCTACTAGATGTACTAGAGAAACTTCCTTGACAAGCCCGAGTATCAGTCAGCTTCTCTCAATGGGAGAACGGCACTACTGCTAATACAACCCTGCAAAAATATAGATCCCATTATTTGTGAGATGTTTCCTTGATATTTATTAAACTGTCTCTCAGTAAGTGACAGTTCTAAACTTTTTGGAGTAGAATTGACTTTTATTGTCAGTATGTTTTAAAAAGGCATTTTCCCAAACTATATAATATTTTGTTTTACCTAGGATAAGAAAGTTGATGAAACTTCTAGTGGAACAGACTATAAGATGGTGCCCTAGTTATCACCAAGTCCTACGGACACACTCAACTTCTTTAATGTATTGAGAGAGAGGGAGAGAGAGAGAGAGAGAGAGAAAGAGAGTCTATATGCCACAAGATGTAGATAGATGTATGCTAACAATGAGAGGCCAGCACCAGCTGCCTTTCTCCAAACTGAGGAGTTAATAATTTTTGATGACCACTGAAGCAGGAAAAGTCACTTTCCTTTGGTGGTGGTGATAGATTGCTCATGCCCTGGTAGAGGATTCTAAACATATATGCACATATGTGAAGGACAATTTAGAATTAATTGGTCATACTTTTAAAATGAAGCTTGAAGGGAGATCGGAAAGCTGTTAAAAGGGCTGGGACAGTTTAAGGGAGACTGAAGGGAATATATTACCAGGATTACTGTCTTCGTACGTGACGTTTACAAAGAAAATTAAAAAAAGAACAATTAGAAAGGATGAATGCAAACTATACCCTGTGATTTAGAAAAGTTATGTATACACATCCATTCTGTTTATAGAACTGTATTTTGAAAGCTTGAGTGAAAGGGAGGAAGTCTGGCCACTTGGTACTTGTAGCATATTGCCACTTTCATATTGGAAAATATTCTGATGACTATTTTTAGTATGGTGCCAGGCATATTGCAAATAAAATGTTCTACCTTTAGTATATTTACAATAGCCTTTCAATATATGTTCATTATCTACATGTGTTTCCTCTGTGTCCCCAGTTTTACAGATAATTTTTTTTTTTTTTGTTTCTCTGAGAATTGAGTAGCAGTTTACTTTTGGAATCCTATGGAAGATATAATTCTAATGTTCTTATTTTAATATGCTTTCACATTTTCTAAATTGTTTAACTCATTTAATTATTTGTTAAGAGTAGCAACATCTATGTTGCTTTCTTTGGGCAATTCTTTAGAGTATTAAGAGAGCAATCAAGGTTTGTTTTTTATGTATTCCATGTAGGCTCTGTATTACTGATTTCCATCTCTAGTCTCTTACCTACTTTAGACAAGGCTTTAAATGCTTCACTGCTTCACCTAGTGTAATAAAAGTGATTTTATCTAATTGATATGATTCCTTAATCTTAATATTCTTACTGCTTTAGTACAAATTTTATCTATAGCTTTTATCTTAGCTATTTTCTTTGTGTTCATAGACTGATATTTTTAATGTGTCTTGAACTAGTATGTGCATAATAAAAGTTCATTAAGTTATAGAACTTGATTTATTCATATGAAACAAATCTAGACTATAAAAATGTGTATGCTAAAATATGATTACATTTTCTGTTGTATAAATCTATGCAATGTTATGCACATTTTTTTAAAAGGTGAATATTATTCACCTATACCCACTGAAGGTGAGTTGGTAATGTATTTTTTTCAGATAAACTACACTTTTACTATAGTTACAATAGAGAAAGATATATGTGAAAACATCCTCTAATTTGACAAGGAAAAATATTCAATAAGGAAAAATGAATCTCCAATAATTCAGTCCAGACCTGATCAATACAGCTTCTTTAAGGTGTATAGTTACAAAGACTCAAGATATTGCTAGGTCCACAGATTCTAGTTTTCTTTCTAAGTATCCAATCATTATTCACTGTACATTTCTATAAAAATTTTAATATATTATATATACATATATATATACATATACATATCTAAAAATTATATTATTTTGTTAAATCTATATCAGATTAAAAATACTTGATGACATTAAATATGAATTGTCAATTTTACAATACTATTGAAAGTTTCAAATTTTTAGATAAAAAATTCCAGTACAATATCAAATATTTCCATGAAGATATGTTTCTTTAAATTTATATTTTGGTTGTGAGCCTAGCCTTTAACAGCTGAGCCGTCTCTCCAGCCTGTTTATTTAAATTTATGACAAGTCATTTTATATTTTATAATATTCCTATTTTTTAAAATTAAATCTTATGTAATTCATGCATTGTGTAATTTTTTCTAGCATAAAATATTATTTCATATGTATTAATGTGAATGCCTGAATTCTTTAGAATTTCTAGGGTGTTATTGCCACATATATGAAAATAGCAAGTTTTTTTTCAGTAAGACCTCATTGGCTTAAAGTCAATTTATTTTGATAAATTCAGAGACAAACATTTTTCTCTTATTATTGGAATTCCTAGTCTTTACCAAATTCTTTTTGCTTATCAAAATTTTAATTATTATTTGAAACTCATCTGTGTAAATAGATAAATCTACATTGCTTCCTATAAACTCTAGCACTAAATCAAGAAGGAAAGCATATTTTGTGAACAATTACATATTTAGTGGTTGTTCTTACCAAACCCTGTATCAATATCCATAGAGAAGAGCTCACAGGTATTTGCATTACAGAACATAATTAAAAAACTGATATGATTTTTTCCTGGAATGCTAACTGTGCCTTGTGCTTACTGATACTTTATGTGTTCCCTGCCCCAGGAAAGATTTATATTGACATTGATTGCATTTATATTTATAATAGTCGCTCTGTGCTTGACAGGCACTACAGACTTTTGAAAGATTTGAGCAAGTAGAACTCACAAGCAGGTAAGTTGAATATTAGTCTCCAAACATTTTGAGTGTCCATGGTTATGTAAATGTCCATAGCGATGCAATATAAAATTTTGTTTTTACTGTTGAGCTCTCATTGTCCAAAATAGAAAGCACAGTTAGAATTATGTAATGAAGTAATTTTTTTCTCAGTCAGGAAATCATGCATCTTGTTTTTTTCTTCCCCAATGATTCACATTTGAGGAAAACAGCTAATATGGAAGTATCCAATTAGAAACAGAATGTTGGAACCCACCATTGCCTGTGTGTGACTTCCAATTGTCTTGTTGTTTGTTTTCAAAAATAGTTTGACATAGAAAAAAACATGTCAATTTTCTGTTGTTGGATCACTTTTACTTTAGTTTTTAAAAAACTAATAGAGGCTAAACATTTCAACCCTCTTTTTTCTTAAGTGGCAGACTGGTGGATATATGATTATGCTTTTTTTCTTCAAGTTACAATACAGATAGATATATGAGATAGATGATGGATAGATGATATGTAGATAGATAAATAAGGGATACGTGCTAGATATATAGTAAGTGATATAGATGATAAATAGATAAATAGAAAGTGTTTTAAAATATTGATTCTTGTAGTCATAGTCAAATTCTGATTTCCTATAACTATTATGCCTAATCAAAATTAAAAGTTTTATTTCTTAGACACTTTTATAACTGAAAAGAGATTCTTCTCTCCTACAATACATCTAATCATAGTTCCCTATCTCCCCTCCTTCCAGGCCTCTCCAATCTCAGTTCTTTCTCCTATCCACTCCACCTCAGAAAGGAGTAGTCCTAAAAAAAAAAAAAAAAAAAAAAAGAAAAAAAAACTACAAAACACCACAAAACAGGGTCAAAGACAAGGCAAAAAAGTCTCATACAGAAGCTATAGAAGACATTGCAGTAAGAAGAAAAGGCAAACCAGGGAAAAGAGTTAGAGCCCCTTCACTGTTAGGAGACCCACAAAACATGCAGCTGATCGTCATAAAATATATACAGAGGGCCTGGCACAGACGCAAGAGTAAATGGTGTTAGTATCTGTCTCTCTGTCTCTCTTTCTCTTTCATTGTGTATGTGTGTGTGTGAGAGTGTGAATTTTTAGTCCACACTGGACTTAAATTGAATATTCTCTTACTATTATTGCAAAAATGTGTCCCCATATCTGGCACAATTTGTTATTTAAAGGAAATTACTTCCTAAGTTTTCCTCACAGAGCATGCTTTGTGAAGTCATGATGTCATTATTTTTTCTTTAAATAACATGTCTGAAAATTCTGAAATATAGAGTCAGTCCCTAGAGATAAGGTATTTAAAGGTATAATCATTTTCATGTCTTTATGAGGAAAATGAAAATGCTCAGAGAATCAAAGGTAAGTATTGTTAACATAGATGGCAGACATTTTGAATATTGGTAACTCTACAAGTTATTAGGCAAGGGGATTCATCATTTTCTCCATTCATGGATGATAAGAAAGACATAAAAGTCATGTGTTGCTCATGAGTATATACAGGAACTAAGCCTTCTTTTCCAGAGTGCATAAAGTTTTTGATAAAATTAACACATCATAAGGTAAATTTTGCAGTTGCGTGTGTTTGTTATCTTTTCTCTTTCCTTAAGGAATTTCTGTAGACATAGTCAAGGTACTCAACTGTAGTTGGTAACTTTAAAGTAAACATTGTGTAAATATATTAGTATTGTACTAAGTAATATTGATCAAAATCCTACTAAGTTCAAAGATTTTGTATCCATATGTATTCTGTTTCTTTAGTGTATTCTATAGCCACAATACAAAGCTAAGTGAAGGCAGACATTAGTTTTGACATCATTTAGAAGTCAATACTAAATTGCATTTTTTTTCTGAACGATTGGTAAATCATTCTGTCTGTTAGATTGTGGGTCCTGACAATATCATTTGATGATAGAAACATTAAAAAAAAATCTATCCTTATGTCTCCACATAAAGGTTAAATATTATATGCTGTTAAGTTACAGGGACACACTTGGAATAAGAAATAGCTAAATGTATGCACTCTAAGGAGGATTTCACAGTTTATTTTTACAAATTTCAATTTTGTTGTATATTTTACCATTCCTGGTGAACATGATCAGGGAGAAGCACCAATAATAATAGAGGCATTTGAACTGCT
Source organism: Mastomys coucha (assembly GCF_008632895.1). NCBI lineage: Eukaryota > Metazoa > Chordata > Mammalia > Rodentia > Muridae > Mastomys > Mastomys coucha. The sequence goes on along the minus strand of NW_022196905.1, from coordinate 53,768,825 downwards.
GCAAATTTTGAAGTGGAAACTCTTGCCAACAAACACCAGCTGTACTGTGATCTTTTACTGCTGTCTCGTATCCCTATTCAACATTTCATTCTTCTTTTCTAGCCTCACTTCGATGTGTGTAGTGAGAATTTCAGATCTTAGTACATAATTTTGAGTGTCTGAAAAATCATACAGTTGCTACGATAAGAAAATTTTAGATAAGCAACAACAAAGAGGAGAAAAAATAGTGCTCTTGGCATCAGTTTAATTGCTTCCATTTTCAAAGCATAGGCAGGGATCCTATTTGCATCAAATCTGTTAGAACAATGATTATTCTGCCAGACAATATTAAATGGCAATGCAAACAATCTCCATAAGATGGCGCTGCAGAGCTGAAACCACAAAGCTTTGATGAATGGTTCAGGAAACTTAACAACAAAAATCAATAAATGAATTTTTTAAAAAAGGTTTTAACAAATTATAAAACTAAGTATTGGAAAATCTAAGAAAGCCATTGAATTTAAGATCTTTATTATCATAGCAAGATGACTTATGTCCTTCTGTGCTTTATATATTTTTCATTTAATAATTGAGACATTTACTACAAGGGGGAGTTATGCTGTATATTATTATTATTATTATTATTATTATTATTATTATTATTATTATTATTATTATAGTATTATTACTATTATTACAAGAATGCTTGCTAATTTATTATTTGAAATATTTTGTATTTATATAAATTATATAAATTTATATAAAACATGTATTTTATAGTCCTGAAGTCTGAATTCACTCAATTTATTCAGTTTATCACATTTTTATTAAGGAGGGAGAGCTAACTAAACTGGATACAGCAGCATGACAAAACAAATGTGGAAGCCATTGATGGGGGACACAGCTTCCTATCCTACATGGACGTTTATAGTTTGTCACTCACTATTCCAGGTCTCGAGACTTTGACTCTTCATGCTATAAATTTCAATATAGCAAAATGTTTCTGTTTCTCCTTTTGTTTACAGATCTGTCATAGTCCATGTACTGACTTATGTGCTTGTCAAGTGTCTGCTTTCGGCTAATGAAAGACTCTTTAAAGAAGGTGTGCCGCCCACCCCTTCCTTCCACAGCCAAATCTATAATAATACAGAAATGAAATAAAAATAAGTCACTACCAAGCAGAGAGTTTTATAATCATAGGTTTTCAAACATATTAAGGATGTAAAGATAGCATATCCTTTATAAAATAATTTCTTCTTTACAAGCTAGAATTTGTTCTCAGAATTATACAGAAAGTATAATGAGACAAAGGGCTTAAATCCCATGTTAAATATGTGATCATTCCACCAATTTCTATCCTTGACACACAGAAAGAACTGAACAGGTGTATTTTAAGTCCTTGAATTTTACACATGCCACAGCAGTTGTCTACTTGTCTCCTTCAATGAATGCCTAGCATCTCCTCATGATTGTCAGCCAGATGGCCACCAACAGATGTGATCCCTTGATTGTATGTCAGACTCCAGTAGGATAACCCCAATGTAGCTCCTTCCCTTAACATTTACTTATGCTGTAGTGTTGGGTTATTGGCAACAGAAGAAAGATTAAGAAAGCCACAATGAAATAGGGTCAAGAAAGAGATTATTAAACATCAGAATAGGAAATATGAAACACGATTCTGTTTACATTACATGGCGCTCTGGTTTAATATTTTTATAAGATATGAACCTGTAGATAACCTTTAGCTTCACTTAAAATTCTCTGTTACCCATGAGGGAGAGGATGAGGAGTATGATGAAACACATTGTATAAAAATCTCAGAGAACTAATAGAAAATCAAGATAGATGAATCTCTGTTAGACCACCTAAGCTTTCAGAGAAAGTGGTCATTATGGTGCATGACTAAAAGTCAGGTATGAAGTTTATGAAGTTTATGAAGTTTATGGTGAAAAGATGCTAATGGCTCATGATAAAAAACACCACTTCAGTACTCAAGAATAAAGCACAGGTCCATAAAATAAAAGGAGAGTGAAAAATGATATTTAAAATGTCACTGATAAGTAGATATTAGCCAAGATTATAGAATACCTAGGATATAATCCACAGACTGTAAGAAGTGTAACAAGCAGCCAAGACCCAAGTGAAGATACTTCCATCCCACTTAGAGGGAAAAGGAAATAACCACAGGAGGTAGAGAAAGGGAGGGAGAGAAGATGGAGAGGAGAGGAGAGGGGAGGAGGAGGGGAAATGGGGAAGAGAGGAAGAGGATCAGGTATAGGGGTTGGGGGACAGGACCGGGGGAATGAATGAAAATAAGCAACCTCAGGGCATGGGAGGTGGGGGGGACCATCTAGAAAGTTCCAGAGACCCAGGAGTTGAGAGACTTTCAGGACTCAATGGGAGTGACCTTAGCCAAAATATCCAACACTGGGGAGAGAGAACTCAGAGTCCACCTCCAGTAGATAGACAGGACCTCAAATGGAGGGACTGACTTACTAACCCAAAGTCAATATTTCTGACTCAGAATTGTCCCTGTCTAAAAGAACTGCAGTGACAAAAATAGAGAAGAGACTTAAGAAAGATGGTCCAATGACTGGCTCAGCTTGGGATCCATTTCATGGCAGGGCACCAAGACCTGACAATATTATGATGTTATGATGTGATTACAGACAGGATCCTGGCGTGGCTATCCTTTGAGAGGCCCTACCAGCTGCTGATTGAAACAAATGCAGATGTTTATACTCAACCATTGGACTGAAGTCAAGGACCCCTATTGTTGAATTAGGGGAAGAATTGAAGAATCTGAAGGGGAGAGTAACCCCATTGGACAACCAGCAGTTTTAGCTAACTCAGACCCCAAGGAGCTCCCAAAGACTCACCAACAACTAGGAGCATACGATAGCTCATCCAAGGTTTCTATCACATATACAGGATTGCCTGATCTGGCTTCAGTGGAAGAAGATGCTCTTAAACCTCCAGAGACCTGAGGCCCCTGGAAGGGAACATCCTCTTGAAGGCAAAGGAGAGTGGTAATGGGATGAGGAACTGTGGGAGAGGTGACCAAGGAGGGAAGCAACAACTGGAAGGTAAGCAAATAAAATAATTAAGAAAAAATTCTCTCAGGTGTGGTAATCCATGCACTCTATCATCCTGTTTAAGATGTTTAGGGAAACCATTATATAGGTTAAAATTCCACAAAGTAAAAATCTTCCTGAAAGCAAAAAAAGAAAAACAGAAAACAAAACAAAATGTAAGCCTGAATTTCTTTAAGTTCATCTTTTCGAAAGAATTTGATGAATAAGTTTTTTAAAAAGATTTTATGATTTCTACTTTTGACACCATTTAGTAAAAATAGTTGTTTGCTGGTAATTTTAGATAAATATTTTCAGGTCAGATATTTTCTATTGTGTAGCTCTATTATATTCCTACATAAGCTATGTACCTTATTTCGAACTTACATTTAGTGGTTTATTTTTAATTTATAAGTTATTTAAAGTAATTTAATTAACTGACCATTAAAATTACATATATATTTATCATGTACAACACGATGATTGTAAGTATATATTTACTCTTACACTGTGACATGGCTAAGTTAACCTGATTACCATATTAATTTCCCAACAACATTTAGTGTTTTCAATTTCTTTCACTATTGATTTCTTCCTTTCTTCCTGTCTTCCTTCCTTCTTTTTTTTCTTTTTTGAAATTTCTCACTATGTGGTGCATGTAGGCCTGGAATTTGCTGTGTAGACCAGGCTGGCCTAAAAAAATCAAATAAATCTGCCCAAGTGGCACAATTAAAGGCATGCACCACTACACCCAGCAGCATCTGGTGTTTTACCAATATTCCTGAACATGCTGTGATCAACCTGTTGAAGAATGGATGTAGGAGTGAATTACTTAAACTGCTTTGTCTCCCAGCAGGTAGCCTGCACCACACCTGCCCAAGAGCTCTCTGGATTCACAAATGAAAGTCACATACACAAGCTAATTTTCATATGCCTTGACTAGCTCAATGACTGGGCACTTCTAACCCTCCCAGGGGCTAGCAGACAATCCCCTCCAGTACTACTGAGCTAACACCTTTTAAAATCTATATTTCATCTCTGCTACACCACTTCCCTGGATTCTTACATAAAGAGGGTCCTTTAAGATTCAACTTTCAGCTTCCCCATCATGGTGGTTCTCTGTCCTACCTCACCTCTCTCTCTCTCCTCTGTCCCTTGCAGGAGCAAGCTAAAAGTCCCACCTCCATCTCCCTGCCCAGCCATTGGTTGTAAGGCAGTTCTTTTCTACCACTTGAAGCCAGCAGGAGGAAGGGACCCTCAGTCTGGAAGTGCAGCTTTGGGAGCCAAATTAAGACAAAGCATTAGAACAGCTTCCCAACAAATAGATCTCTCAATATAATCTTTCTAGATGAAACTGTATAAACATTTTCCGAAACCCCAAAACTATGATAGTCTCTGCTTCTGCAAATTCAATCTTTTTAGATTCTTTCATAAGTGAAATCAATATTATTTGTTATTTGATTGTTGTATTATTTAATTTTATACAATCTCCCAGGTCTTTCTACATTGTTGCAAATGATGGTCATTATTTTTAAAGATGAACAAAAACCTATTATGTAAATATAGCATATTTTCTTTTTCCAATCATTAATTGATAAGCATGTCAGCCTACCCCATACATTTTCTGCTATGGATGTGGCAAACATGAATGTAAGAATGTATATATGTCTATTTATAAAGCTTTATTTTATTTATATTAGTGTGTGTGGCAGGGTATAAGTCTATGGAAGCCAAACACAGACACATACAAGTGCTTCTGCAGGACAGAGAAAAACTTTGAATCTCCTGATGCTAGCATTCAGATTTTTGTGAGCAGCTTGGAAAGTGTGCTGGAAAACAAACTTCAGTCCTCTTGAATAGCCTCCAGGATTGTAACTGCTGAGCCAACTCTCTAGACTCACATATATATTTAATATTTTGTTTAAATTTCTTCATAATATATAACCAGATGTAGAGTTTTTACTCATGAGATAGTTCTATTTAATTAATTATTTTAATAATTAATTTAAGTTAATAATTAATGATTTATAAGTATTTCATTATATTAAAATTATTTTAATTGTACCAAATTATTGTGAGAATTATTTTATTAATTAATTTAAATTAATTACTAAAACATAAATTAATTAATTTTAGGATGACAGTAGCTTTACTAACTTACATTCTCTTCTATGAAAATTGTTAAAAGAGGGAAGAAGTGAATTTTTAAATATTGATTATTTTATGCATTTTCAGAGTTACTATTGTTAAATTATCTAATCTGCTCAAAGCAATATATAGAAAAAATTATTTTTCTATCAAAGTCCAGTGGCACATTTTTCAGCAAGGTATAAAACTATCCTTTGTAAATTGTATAGAAGCATAAAAAGAAGAGCAATTTCAGCAAAGTCAAAAACAGAAATATACCAATATATGATATATAAATATACACATACTATAAAATATACCAATAGATGCTGAATAAACATGCTACTATTGAAAATAAAGCAAGATTATACGTACATTAAAAGCAATAACATATTATAAAATACAAATACTAGAAATAAATCTACACACTTATGCCTGACTAACAAATCTTATGTTTCCCATAAATGATGTTGAGGACCTTAACAATCACATAAAAAGTAGGAAATAAGACTTTCATCTCTTCCAAGTTAATAAATAGCATTGAGAAAAAAAACATAAAGTTCATTGCAGTTGCTCTAGTCAATGTTTTTTCAGATAATACCTCCACAAAGGAAAATGGAAGCAAAACAGTCCAATTAGGATTACTTTGTCCTGAAAGTTTCTATATGGTAAAGGAAAGTGGCAACAGAATGAAATAGTCTATAAGATGAAAGGAAATTTTCAAACTCTACTTTTAGAAGTGATTTTGCATCAAATATATGCAATGAGATTAAATAATTTAATGGTTATAAAACAAATAACTCAAAGTTGAAAATGAGAAAACCATTATGCAAAGAGTGCATTAGTTCCTCAGGAAACTGGAAATAAATAGGACAGAAGATCCCACTACACCACTCTTGGGCACAATGAAAGGATTCCATATCCTACTACAGAGATACTTGTTTTTCCAAATTCATTCTGTATCCATAATCGTCAGAAATTGGAAACAGTCTAATTTATCTCAATGGATAAATAGTATATTAAAGTGTGGAATATTTAAACATTGCAACATTATTCAGATGTTAAACAAAGGAAATTATGAAATTTAAGATAAGTGGGTAGAGTAATTAAAACTCATCTTGTATGAACCAACTCAGATGTCAAAAGATAAATATTGAATATTTTCCCCTATATGTGGATGTTAGATTTTACACCTTTGATACACTATATTCCCTATAACCACAGAAGCAAGGTAGTAGTATAAGTGACTAGTGGAGAAGAGAATTTTCTAGGGAAGGGGAAATAGAGTAAAAAATTAATAGAGACATGAATAGATTGGAGCAGGATGATTAAATGGATGGAGGATGGAAGAGAAGGTGAGGAAAGGAATACAGGGAATTATAGCTAGCAATATGGAACATTTGAGTTATTGTTGCAAACCTACTACTGTAGAAGTTTCTTAAAATCTATAGGCAGATAAAGGAAATCTAAATGGACTTACCAAATACTAGGGGTGAAGAAGGCCCCAACTGTACAATTTTAACCACCAAGTGAAGCATTCATTGGTGTGACTAGATTACATCTAGTTGAGTAGTTTGCTAGAAGGGCCCCTGGGAAACCATCAAATGTCTTGGGCTATTGTCAATGTATTGGTTGCTCTCCAAAAATGAATAGTAAGGCCTTATTTCCAAATATAACATTTACATGTCATATTGTACACAATGAAGTTAAACTGTTGCCTAACTTCCCTTGTCAGCTTTCCTGACAAGTATTCAAGGAGCTGACAGTTACTCTAGTTTCTCTCAAAGGAGAAAGGTAACCACCAACTCAGCTACGAATCCTGCATACTACTATGGTGACCTTACTTCCATATATGCTGGTGAAATTGTGATGGAAAGACTGTGGGAATAGCCATCCATTATCATATTGGCTTTAAGATGAATCACATGTAAGGCACTACTCAGGTGGCCAAAACCCTTGCAAAACTATAACTATGCCATGGCCTAGTGGAAAAAACCTATTATTTTTCTGTTAAAGGCAAACAGCAATAAAATGACTCCAATGACAGTCTTTTGTAGCCATGAATAAATTGTTATTATCAGAGTAGTTATTAGAGAAACCTCCTCTTATGCTTTATTTACATAAAAGAACCCAAAATACACCATATGCAGTGACAGTGAAACACTGTTTGAAATGTGATTTTTTCATCACATCCCTTCCATCAGGGCTCAAGGTGCTTTCTGGAAAAGGAGGAAACATTGTAGTATCCAGAGAGAATGGATGAATCCAAAGAAAGTGTGTATTCCAGACACAACAGGACAGAGGTACATATGAATTTATAGAGACTACAAAGTGTGCAGAAGGCCTGCCCAGAACTAAGATACATAGGATCTCAGGAATGAATATTAGACAGAGGCTCCCATCCTAAACCAAGAAGCCATCTCCAGTTGGCATCAGTTTGCAAGAGAAAAATAGTTCTCTCTACTGTAGTCTCTTTTACAGGGAGACCCCATTCCCAGCTATAGACAAGCAATAATAAAATGAACTCAATAATATTTTGTAGACATTTTTTCATATTGCTTAGTTTAAGCCCCTTTCCTTTCTTTCTTTTTCTTTCTTTTTTTCCTTCCTTCCTTCCTTCCTCTCTTTTGTCTTGCTAGCCTTTTGACAGTATAGTTGTATGTGTGTGTGTTTCTTGTAAATATTTTCCCTTCTTTATGGTTTGTTTGTTACCTGTTTTCTAAAAAGAGAAAACAAGAAGGCATAGAGTTGGTAGAGGACTGAGGTGGAGAGAAGGGATAGGAAGAGTTGTGAAAGGAGAAATATTAGATATAATATACTGTATTTTTTCAACAGCAAAAAAAGAAATGTGAGTTAAGGCAATGAGTAAATAGTCCTCAAATGTTAAGATAAACAAGACTCAAGTTAGTTGTGACAATTTTCAATGTTACTTATGCCATGGAAAAGCAAATAAAATCCACAGAGATGTATCATCTCTCCCTTTTAAAACTTAATGAGGACTAAAGGTTAAAATTGTATAAAACTGTATAGTGTCAAGTAGTGTAAGGCCTTATCCTATTAGACCCTAAGATTAGAACCTCTCCTTCATTTATGAGGTTTAGTACCATGCCCACTCGTTTACTCCAGTAATATCCACAATATTGGGGTGAAAAGCCTGATTAAGGATAAGAGGCGTTATGGCTCCAAAGGGGAGTTTGTGCCTCCTGGATATTCAGACAGTCACTGGCATCTCCTAACTCAGACATGTTCCAGATTAGTCTTTCAAATCATCAACACGCCCTCTTATTTAGGCATAAAAGGTACCCCAAGAAATGATTCATTAATGGCTAAACTTAAGATTAGTCATTGTCTCCTGGTCAGCACAACATTCCAAAATATCCTAATTTAATACCAAGCTGTCCTTAGCTTGGAATTTCTCTTAAGGAATGTGCCATATCAAACAGGTTGTCCTCAGAGTTAGCAACAGAGGTCAAGACATTTCTTAGGGCAGTCCCACAGAACACAGAACTGTTTTACATACTAGACAGTAACCAAAGGGCTTCCCTCACTCAAGGGCATTACCTAGAACTGTTAGATCAGAACTTCCTGGTGCTTGCCTCCAGCAGACCCAGTGAATTAGCATGGGATTACCAAAATAGCCCCAGCAGGGAGGGCACCACTGCTCTTCTGCCTGCTTCACACCTGGATACCTGATCCTACGGACCTTGATATAACCATCCCTTGCCTACATGATCTTACTGACCTTGATGTGACTGTTGCCTGCCTACATGACTCTTGTCATTCGCCCTGTTTTCTGTATCCCATATAAGCCTGGTTTTCACTTTGTGCAGGGCACTCTCACTCTAACTAGAACAACAATTTAGATGGACTAGGACTTAGATTCATGCAGTCCGCAGCCCACCCCCTCGGGCCCAGAGCAGTTGGGCCCAGGGGGTGCAGCACCAGCCCAGAGGAGATGGCTGCTGCTTTAGACCCAGTGTGTTTTAGATGGCTTCAGATGTACCTTAACTGCTGAGCTGCTAGATTTATCATTTTTCTCTTGGAATGACTGTAAAAGCCTCATGACATTTTTAAGAAATACATTCAGATTCAGCACTCTCTTGTGTTGAGTCTGTCTGCCATCTGCTGACTTGTTACCCACCTGACCAGAACTCTCATCCCGCAGAAATCAGAGTCCCTGTAACGAATCCGGTCCGTGGCAGTTAAGAATAGCTAGATTCAGGTATCTGACTAATACAGATGTAGAGTCTCACACCCATCCATTGAACTGAGTACAGGATCCCCAGTGAAGGAGTTAGAGAAAGGACCCATGGAGCTGAGGGGTTTGCAGCCCCTTAGGACCAACAACAATATGAACTAACCAGTACCCTCAGAGCTCCCAGGGTCTCAACCACCAACCAAGGACTGCACATGGAGGGGTCTGATTGTTCTGGCAGTATGTGTATAGTAGAGGATTGCAAATTCGATCATCAATAGGAGGAGAGGGCTTCAGCCTTGTGAAGGTTCTGTGCCCCAGTGTAGGGGAATGCCAGGGCCAATAAGTGGGAGAGGGTGGGGTGGCAGGCATGGGGAGGGGGGAGGCAACAGGGGTTTGTTTTTGTTATTTTTATTTGTTTCTTTGTTTTTTGGAGGGGAAACTGGGAAAGGAGAAATTTACATGTAAATAAAGAAAATATCTAATAAAAAAAAAAAGAATCCAAAAAAAAAAGAATAGCTAGATTCAGTTTAGTTAAGCAAAATCATCTTTATCTTGCTGCAGGTTAGACAAATATCAACTCAAAGAATAAAAATAATTAAACATATCTTATTTAGTCTCCAATTTTCTTAGGAAAAGTGATGAGAAGTAAATAATTCCGAATTTGCTTTATCTCTAAGACATTTGTTAGATTGCTCAAATGGACTTTTCGAGTAAATTATAAATCATACTTAAACATAAAATTGTATTTAACATTGCTGTTTTTTCCATTGGAAAAATGTAATTAATTCTATATGTTTAATGGTATAATTTGGAACATAAAATAATCTATTAAGACCTTGAAATAGAAGGGAGAAAGAAATAGTAAAGGAAAAAAAATACTTAGTCATTGATATCCAAGCTGGGCAGTGGTGGTCCACACCTTTAATCTTAGCTCTTGGGAGGCAGAGGCAGGTGGATTTCTGAGTTCGAGGCCAGCCTAGTCTACAGAGTGAGTTCCAGGACAGCCAGCGCTATACAGAGGAACACTGTCTTGAAAAAACAAAACAAAACAAACAAAAAATATTAATATCCAAAAATACTCAAATATAGACATCTCTATGTCTCCTTTCTACTTCATATGTTTTTTATGCTTGAAATGTATGCATGTGAGTCTGTCTTGTTCATGCTTTCTAACTCTGTAGTAATGTAACAGTATAACACACTGATAGAAAATAGTAAGAAAATAAACAGATTTTGAATTTCATGAGAAAAGGGAACAACTAACAAACGTGAATTTAAGCCATTCAGTCATTCATGCATGCAGCAGAGGTGAGGCCAATCAGATGACAGGCGTCCAATTTCACACCACCACAGCACATTCTCTGCTACATTTAATGGAAGAATGAACAAAGCAACCAGAAGCAATCTAACAGTCCAACAAATTTCTATTCAGTGGATGTTGGTTTCCAAGAAAATGCTAATAACAAGGCCACGTGTTGTTTTGGCAGTCAGGAGTTAACTTGATTATGTTCCCATGGGTCACCACATGTTGTCCTGGCCATCATCATTGTTTCCTGTAGAGATAAGATGCCTAAGGGTTACCACAGGCTGATAGACATAGCACGCCAAATTACACTCTGCATCACACCATCTGCCAAGCCACAGCTTTTCAGGACATTGCAGCACTGAAAAAAAAAGTTTGTGATTATAGACAGGTATTTCATGATCTGTGATCTGGAATCATTTTTATGGAGCTGATGATTATGTACACATGACAGGGTGAGAGTGTCAATGAAGCCCTAATTAGGGGAAATAATCAAAAGCCCAGGCCTACATAGCTCACTAAGTTTAACAGAAGGAAGTGTGGTTTCATCTTGTAGCATTTGTTCTATTCTCAGCTTTAATTAGCATCAAGGAGTTTAATTAGAAAGATGCCATATGAGAGAATACAGGGAATGGAATAGCTCGAAGGGACAAAGACTTCTGTGGTCCAGATGCCTTGTGCTCCCGAATAATTTGAGAGGAGTGGTCAACAAGATACAATTAGAACCTAGGGAGTACAAACTCCAGGTGGAAAGATGTATGTTTGAAGGCCTGCTCAAGAACTACAGGCATACAATGGTAATAGTCATTAGTCATTGTCCTTATCCAAAGATTCTCTTCTTCCCAGTGTCTATACTAAACAGCTCCACTACATGGATCCTCTCATTAGTGTACTGTTGTTGGTTTTTTTTTTCTTTTTTTCTCAGACTCTCTGAATGAAATATAGTACAGCACAGTTACATAATTATTGCTATTTAAATATTTATTAATCAAAATTGTTTTGCAAAAAATCCATGCATGTGATACCTGCACTGAATAGGAAATAAAATACAGAGGATGAAGGAAAAACAAAAATCTTCTCACGAGGAAAAAAATCATTGAGACAGACTGAGAGAACATTTTGGTACTTTGTTATATATTCTGCTTTAAATAACATAACAATAAAAGTGAACTCTTCTTCAAAAACTGCTGACATACAATATTGTTCAGTCAATATCTTCTTAAGCAAACAGAACAAACCAGAAATCATGAATTTAATATGCTCTTCCCAGTTTTACTAGTACAGCAGCAGGATGAAAAGAAAGAAATTTCTTAATTGGTTGAATATATATGACTTTATATAAGATATTAATTATAAAGATTTTTATAATAAGATAATTAATATTATATATAATATTATAATAGCTCCATAATTTATAACTTTCAGGAATTGTTTATGATATATATATATATATATATACATGTACATACATACATACATACATACATACATACATAAGGATAGGTAAAGGATGTAGAAATGAGAGGGCTACAAAGTCAGTCTCATTCACAAAGCTTATAAGAACATTTAAGATCTGTGTCCCATTATTTCTATACATTACCTTGAGGGTATATACTGAATGTTGTATGAGCTTCTTGAGTTCAATTTCAGATGCCTGAAAGTTATTTTACCAAGTCAAGTACTGTCATGAATAAGCAGGAAACTAATAAAATTGCTTTCAAATAAAGTTTTCAAATGGAAAATTAAATGGATTGGTTAGGTAGTCTTTAGCCAAGTTGAAAAAACTAAACTTTAAGTGAATTCCTCATGTATTTCTAATATTTATAAATATGAAGGAAAATTGAGAATTAAATTGTCCTTTGCAATAAAAGCTAGAAATTGAACATGACAGACTTTTTTGCCCACTAAGCATGTGCTTGCAATTCTGCTTAATGCTGACTTTGAGAAGTTTGTTAGTACTAATGTTGTAAAGACTGTGTTAACATCTGTGTACATTTAAAATTCCAGGTACTATTTCAATTAATAAATTAATTAACTTATTTCAGTTAGTTTCAGAAAATTAAAGTGATGCTTTAGTTTTTGATGATGGCTTTATTTGATATACAAAAATATGGAAAAATGGAAAAAATGTACATTTCATGAGATGATTCAGGAATTGTTTTTAAAAGCTTTGGTTTTGGTATAAAGAGTCTTCTTGATGGATTGTATGACTTTTTAAAATATTTAGCAGAAAAGTATAATATATATATATACATAAATATATGTATACATATATATGCAATACATATATACATATGTATATATGTATATATATGATATATATGTACATATATATCATATATATATATATTACAAATAAAGCTATGAAACACAAATACTGAAATGTAATCTCAATTGCCCTCTCTTCAAAAAGTTGTGAGACTGTGTTGCTCAATTTAATAATATGGTCTAGTTTGTTAAGGTTCCAGTAATGATAACAAAATATTGATAATATGTGAAGAGAGTAAATAAATTCAGAGGTATTACTAGCTTGGTAGATAGGTCCCTAAAACAGTTTGGTTAGCTTTTATGTTAAAAGAAGAGAACACAAGAGTGAAATTACTATTATAAAATTTCAGTGTAAAAGGGAAAATTCAGAAGCACATAGAAAATTAGCCCTCAATAAAGCATAGTGAACGGGACACTAGGATAACATACTGAAGAGCAATGTGTATGACCTACATATTTTAAAGAAATACAAATTTCAGAGTGAATTAACTGAGTTCACCAAATTACAAGATAAGAAAGTGGAGTATGGACAAATGATCAAAAGAAAGGTGAAACAGGGATGGGAGATGGTGCAGTTAGTGAGGCACTTGTGCATCATCTGAACATGGGTTCAGATTCCAAGGTATAAAGCTATGAAATCCAAACTGCTCACAGGCTGGCTAGCATATCAAAGAAGTCACCTTACCTCAAAACACAAAAGAGCACAAAGAGTGACTTCCTGGATGCTTCTCTACTCACCACTGGGAACTTACACTGTTGTTCATGTTCTTATAGAGATAAAACCAAAAAAAAAAAAAAAAAAAAAAAAAAAAGTAAATAGTAAAGTTTAATAGTAAATAGTAAAATGGTAAAGTTTTAAATGAAAAGTTATAATATACTTTAAGTAAATAAGCAAATCAAAAGTAATACCACTTATGTTCAGACATAGCTGAAAGGATGGATAAAAGATTCTTTAGAAACAATAATCAAACAGTGATGGACTAAGGAACTTATTGCACATAAAACAGACATTAAGTAATTGTCACAAAAATCAAAAGGCAAGTTTATAAATAAGAAATAATGTGATAAATGATGGATTTATAGCAATTAAAAATAATTATCTGTCCAATAATCAAGTTGAGCCAGTTTAAGGATAGAATAGAAGCCTAATATATTAGAACCTTTCTCAAATATACACATGTATGAATATGATCTAAATGAAATTTCCAAGTAAGGTGGGAGACAGTCCCAAATGGCTATGGGTTTTATTCATACTGAGACTAGGTTTACTCTAAGTTTTTGGCAAAGGGTTCCCATGGGAAAACCCCCAAAATAGAGATAATGCCATGACTATAGTTTTATCTTAAAATCTGATGGAAAGTCCTTATTGCTGAAGAAAACTCACAACTCTTTGAACCTGGAGAACTCATTTGTTGACTACATGGAGCCATTAACCCTATTGCTAGTGTCTTTGGTACAGGACTGTACTCTTCATGGTACTGCAAGACTCTGTAGAGCCTTAGCTTATGGGAGACCCCCTAAGTGAACCACGTGGAGCCTGGATTGATACAAAAAGCAAGAGGATTTTATTGTTCTAGTGCACTGGAGTCATCCCAGACCTGAAGGAGAGGCAGCGACCCCACACATCTTATTCAATGAGCTTTTATACAGTTTTCAGGGTAGCAACCATTAGGCATAATGTGATTGGCAGACCAGTGTGACTTTTTAAACTGATTGGTCTTCAGAGAATGAGGTAGCAAGGACTTCCCTTGTCTGAAGGTGGGCAACCAGGTGGGCAACCGTCTGTCCTGTGGAATGTGTCCCCACCCACAGGTTGGTTCCCATCCTCTGGTCTGAGGAATGTTAATTAGCCTCTCCCTTCTGGAGGGGCAAGTGTTCCATGACCTTCCCAAAGTTCCTGAGCTGACATTTTCATTACCAACAACTAAACATAAACATCTAGCACACCAAAAACTCTTAGGTCTACAAATGTGTACTATTTGCTAGGGCAGTGGTGGCACAAAGTTGTAGGAGTAATCAACATATCACTAATTGACTTAAGGACCACTCCACTAGATGGAACCCAAATAAAACAGGGAATAGACAGCCCAAAATAAAATTGGTTTGTTTGATTTATCCATTTTTCTAAAAATTTCATAATGCCATTTTTTTTTTTTTTTTTTTTTTTTTTTTTTTGCATTTCAATGATGTACCAAAAGCAGGGCCTAGTGTTGAGGGCTGGGTCTCCCTCCTTCCCTGGTGCTGGCATAGGGCTCCACGGTGCATTAGTTTAAAAGGGGGCAATGTGTAAATGAGATATTTTATTGTAGAAAGGAGAAAAGAGGCCAGTCAAATAGAGAGAAGCAAAGGAGAGGAGGGGGGGGGGATGGAGAGGGAGGGAGAAAGGAGAGGAAGAAAGCAAGAGAGCAAGAAGTAAAGAGAAGAGAACAAAGAGCAGGAAAAAGAGAAAGAGCAAGAAAGGAAGAGAAAAAGCAAGAGAGCAAGAGAGTGAGGAGGGGGCAAACCGCCCCTTTTATTGTATGGGGTGTGGCATGTCTGGCTTGTGGTCAGGTGACTGAGGATAGGGTCCAGCTAGAATGCTGGGAGTTTAGGGCATTGTCTGTCTGCTAGAAAGCACATCTCCTGCTGGAGCAGTTGTGAGGGGTTGTGACTGGAACAGGAACCAAAGACTCAGGAGCTATGGCCAAGATCCTTTTGCCTCCAGCAAGCAGAAATCGCCCACAGAGGCTCCAGGGCTCAAAGCCCAATACTCTACTGAGCCTAAGTTACCTGAGCAGACCACTGCCCCACAATGCTCCACATTTCAGTGAGATTTTTTTTCACTTTATATCCCACTCACTGCCCCCTCCCACAATCTTTCCCCTCCCCCCATCTTCCCTCCTCCGCCACCCCAGGCACATCTAATATTTGCTGGGCTAGGAACACATGATGCCGTTTTTAATGATTAAGTAACACTTCATTTTGTAAATGTAAAACATATTCTTGAATCATTATTTCATTGTTGGACACCTAGACTACTTCCAATTTTAGACTATTATGACTACAGCAGCAATGAAAATGGTTGAACAGGTGACTTTAGTGTATGATATATCATTCTTTGGATATATGCTCATGAGTAGTATAGCTGGATCTTAAGGTAGATCTAGTCCTATTTTCTCAAAGAACTGGGGAGATAATTTCCATAGAGACAGTATGACCTTCTACTCACATAAGCAATTTATTTCTGGTGTCAAATAAATTCTGGATTAAAATCTCCTTTTACTTCACATCTTCCCTATTTAGGGTGTCATTTGCTTGGTGATCTAAGGCAGGTGATTCTTATTCTGACAGGTGTACGATGAAATTCAAAGTAGTTATGATTTACATTTCCCTGATGGTTAAGGACATCAGCTTATCTGGAGATGTTTTTCAGCCTTTTGAGGTTCCTCTACTGAGAATTTTCTACTTTCAGATTGGGTTATTTGTGTTCTTGATATGTATAGGTTTATTTGTTTGTTTTGGTTATTTTTTTGAGTAATTTATATAGTTTGGATATTAGTCTTTTCCAGATATGTACATAGTCAATTTCTTCCCAATTGAGTAGGCTTCCAGATAGTCCAAGTGAACGTTTCATTCTGCCATGTGCCAAGGAGCAGCCTCCTCTTAGAGAGGGGATCTGAGTGAAGGGGTGTGTGAGAGTGGGGAAAAGAATGACTCAAAGTCAAATCATGGATCCAAGCTGAACACTTGTATATTACTTGATACAGGTATTCCAGTCTCTTTTTCTTTATGTTCTGCTTTTGAAAAGACACTATAAAACACATTTGTCCCCATTTAAGGACCCCATTTGTATCCATTTTGAGAATCAATACTGATTTCAAAAAAGGTCATAAGGCACCAGCTTCAGGAATAGACCATAAGTCTCAGAAACTAGGTCATAAAAACAGACCAAGAAACTACGGTCTAAGACCAGACCATGAGAGAATCATAAAACCCTCTTCCAAAGAACAGTCTAGTGACAACCATAGAAGTGGGAAAATATCTTATCTCAAAATGGGCCATCTGTACTGGGCAATCCTATTTCATCACATGGTTTAATGCTTGTGACATAGGAATGTAGACCACTGGTCTGTGACCACCTTAGAATCCACCAATGAAATTTTAGATTACCTAATCCTTCTAAAGATTTCTCCTGGTTCCCAATAAGGCCTGCATGCCTTAATCATGGGTTGCCATTTGCCATTTCAAAGAATATTTGACCCCTATATGCTGTATATTTTGTTTGTTTGTTTGTTTTTTCTGCAGAATAAAACACTCCTTGTTTTTGTATACTATCAAAATCAAGGGAAGTTCTTCAGTGATTTTTGAAATCTTATAATTTCTCTGTGGAGATTTCTCTATATGTTCTGCTTGCTTGTTTTTCTAAGAGATCTCGCTCTTCATATTCTGCTTGTTTGTGTTCAAGTTCAGTTCTCTAAACACTTTTCTCTTTTTATCCTAAAAAGTTCTCTGGGTATTTCATCTCTTCTGGGACACAGATCACATCTTCTATTTTATATAGCAATCTAATCATTTACTCTAGCCTTTCCTTTGGATTACCTTATGAATCAGCATCCTAGGACCTCAGCCTTTTAATTCTTGAGGAGACAGAAAACATACTTTTTTTTTCCTTAACATCTCAAAATAACTCAGAGATCTGTCTGCCTTTGTTAAGCACAGAGGATATGCTAGTTGGATGGGACCCTTCCCTCAAATTACCATTTACATCATCCCTGAGCCTATCCTTGCTCTGTCCTAGGCCAATCCTGGATACAGGAATCAATCAGCCTTTGTATCTATCTGTCTTTGTATCTTTCCAACAAGCTGGCTCAGAGTGTATGTAGCTAACTCTGTTCCTTTAGATCCATGAAGCCCCTGATATAATTCATATTGTATCCATATTTTTTGCATAGTAGAGAAATTACATATTATTGAACTCATGCATTTAGAGCTCATTTCCATAGACATAAGGGCTGTCCTTAAGGTCCCAGCATTTACCATTTTGCTGAGACATAGCCACACCTGACTCCTGCTGTTTATAATTATTATGAAATCATTAACATTAACAAGGAGGTCTTTCCTCAGAAGGAAAGAGTCTTCCAATGCTAGTCGGTCCAGAAAATATGTATATTATTACACAAATAAGCCGTAAACTGAGAGCAGCCATAAATGTTCACAGAGGCTCACACCAGAACCCTGTTCCAGGGACAGGAACTATGTCACTCTGTCCTCAACAGGACTACACTAGGCTCAGCAGCCATGAAGCTTCTCAATAATAAGGCTCCATCAGTCAATGGTTGAGCATAGATCTTGTGCTAATGGAGTTTTATTTAGAAAGTATTTGCCTGTCCCAATATATTCAAGGTTATTCCTCTTCTTCTCTTCTGTCTTTTCAGTGAGTCTGTTTTTATGTTAAATTGTTTGATTCACTTGGAATCGAGTGTTGTGCAGGCTGATACAAATGGATCCACATGAATTTGTCTACACGTGGGCAACTTGTTATAGTAAGTAACTTTTAGAGACCACCAAGGAACAAAATAAATCTGAATGTTTTACATTCTTATAATTATGTAATTCTAGATATTAGAGTCTATGGTAGGTGCTTGGCTCAAACAGACAAATAAGCAAGCAGTTAATAAAGATACAAATAATCAAATGCACAAGTGCACATGCAGAAAACAATAGAAAAATCAATAGCAGAAGCAAAATCAGTGTTTCAAAACTTAAGAAACACTTCTGAATAAATAAGGAGTTGAAAAGGTCAGCTCAGGAACTTTGGGAAGATCATGAAACACTTGCCCCTCCGGAAGGGAAGGGAGAGGCTAATTAACATTCCTCAGACCATAGGCTGGGAACCAACTTGCAAGTGGGGACACATTCCACAGGACAGATGGTTGACCACTTTCAGACAAGGGAAGTCCTTGCCCTGGGAATCCGACTCCTTGTGGCAACACATTGGAGTGGTGAATGGGAGGTTTCGAGCATTTACCATGATTTCTGTATGTCTTTCTGTTCACCAAAGTCTGAGTCTGTAAGTCTGTTTGAACTTTTACTTGCAAGGGTCAGGAGGCTTGAAGAGTCTACAGTGTCTGGTGTGGTCACGTGCCACGGGCAGATGAGGGAAGACCGAAGTACGCTTCAGGGCCCCCTGGAGAGACGCGGGAGGGCTCTACTCCTTCTGGAAATGGCAAGATAATATTGGCGGGAGCCAAGTCTTGGTATAACCTAGTTTATCTGGCTCCTGCCATATAGGCAGTTTGTTTTGTTTGTTTTGGCATGGCTTAGCGACTCTGTTATATGGCTCTGGTCACGAATGCAGCAGCATCTGATGTCTGTAACTGGGCCCATGGAAGGGGCACACTGTGTCGACTGACTTTCTCTGGGTTCTTGGACATGGAAGTCCACCCATAGCAAGGTTGAGCTGTCTGTGTGGTAATCGTTTTTCTCTGTTTGTTGGTATCTCATTCTATGTTCTTGGATTTATACTGATGACATTTTTTTTTTTTGGACATTGGACTGATTGAATGACAAGTTATTTACTCCCTGTTTTCTGCATGACCCAAAAGTCATAGGGACTTTTGACTTGCAGGTGATCAAAAGCATTATAGTAGAGAGTTTTTAGGCCAGGATCCTACCTAGAAAAAACTAGTGGAGGACCTCCCTACTCCCTCATAGATAAAAGCCTTTCTATCCCAAGACCCACCTCACAGTTTCTGGCCATCAGGAAGAAAGAAGCATGGGAGGAGAGATCCGGACCGGACATACTTCTGATTCTCCAAGACTTTTCAACAGCAGACTTGTTACTCCAAGACCCATCTTCTTCCAAATCTCCTTACCCTGGACCCCATGGCCCTGCCAGCTACAGTACCAGTTCCTCAGCCCATACAAGACTAGAGCCATTGCATCCCCCTTTATTGGAGGGAGGAATGGGAGGAGACCTGAGAGTCAAGTTCCTGATAACATAGTGGCTATACCACTGAGGGCATATGGGCCTCTGGAAAAGGGCAATCAAGCTATACAATATTGGCCCTTCTCTTTGGCACACTTGTACAACTTGAACCCCAACCCCAACCCCCTTTTCCAAAGGGCTAGTTAATCTCTTTGAGACTGTTTTATTTATAATGCAGGAAGCCAGAAGCCAGAGACATGGGAGCATCATCGATTGACCAGGCTGTTGTAGATAGCAGGTTTCCCCTGACTAGACTTGACTGGGACTTTAATACGGCAGAAGTTAAGTCTTCTTTCTTGAAGACAGCATGCATATCAGATATAGGCCCTTAAGCTGTAATCTGAAATCTTCTACTTTGAAGACTAGCCACTGTCCAACTTTCTGAAGGATACAAGCCAAAGTCTTGCCAAGCTATGGAGTCTTTGAACCACAGTAAAACCCAGCATGGTACATGTGCCTATCAGGGAAGCAGTAGCATATATAACTTCAACCTCCCTAATTAGACTTAAGACTCTCTCAATGTGAAGAAAATCTTGCCTCACATTAGAAGCCTGGCCTACGACTCTGAGCAGTGGAATTCACATATCTTAGAAAAGAGCCAATAACTTTATTAAACTGACACAATCCCTAACTATATTTAAAATTTTTGACCTTCTACTCACAAACAAGTGTAATCTTCACCCATCATCAAGGACACAATTTACAACAGAGATCACTTCAGAAAACCAAACCAATCAAAAGGCAGAGTTGTGAAACTCAGTGGATTTATCTGCAAAACAAGCCCTGCATCTAAGGCTTAGGAAAAATTTCAGAAGATAAACTTGAAATACTGCAACAGATAGAAAATCAGAAAGTTTACTATAAGATTCTGTCCCCTAAGGAATATCAGATGCTCTACCCATAAATTCTCCCCAACATGAGCCCAAACATGAAGTCAAAAAGGATGACAGCAATACGTAGGAGGCCTCAGCACAGCACAAGGAAACTCGGGCAAGAAGAAAATGCTGAGAACAGGAGAGAGTGTGACTAGGGAAAAGGACATCAATTTCATATCCCATACCATGTGGTCAGCTCTGAAAGTTTACATGCAAGTATCGTTATACAGACTGAGCCAGTTGTATTTATATATTTAAGAATATATAAGCCTATATAAGAATATATATATATATAAGAATATATATATATAAGAATATATATATATATAAGAATGTAAATATATAAGAATATATTTAATCATATAT
>NW_022196905.1:53741738-53747661 GCF_008632895.1 Mastomys coucha | reverse complement strand
AGGTCCAGAGTTCAAATCCCAGCAACCACATGGTGGCTCACAATCACCTGTAATGAGGTCTGACGCCCTCTTCTGGTGTGGCTGAAGATGGCTACAGTGTACTTACATATAATAAATAAATCTTTAAAAAAAAAAGAATATATATATATATGTGTGTGTGTGTGTGTATATACATATACATATATATGATATAAGTATTACATCTCAAAAAATAAAAGATTAAAAATTATAAAATTAAAAAAAGTGAAACTCATAAATGCCTATATTACAAAACAAAACAAAAAAAAATGGGCTGAAATAAGCTGCCTTAGGATATAAGTCAGAGAAGAGAAGCTTTACTCCTAAATGATAAAAAGGAATTGGAAACTTTATACATGATGTGAGAAATATAAATCCCCCATCCTCCATGAAATATGGAAGCTAGTCCAACAGTAAATGTAGAACTGACACATATGCCAGGAATCCCTTCCTGGGTATAATTCAAAAAAGATGGATGAAAGTATATTGAAGAGAATCCAGACTTCTGTGTTCATTATAACACTGTTTTTAGTAGCTAAAAGATAGAAATGGAAAAGTGCATGAATAAAGAGAAAGAAAGTTTAGAACATAAATAATTTCCGCATAGGTATGAATATTTATATGAAATATTGTTCATTGGTAAAAGTCTTGCCACTTGTGATAACATTGATGCAATTATATTCAATAAAATGTCAAACAAAGAAAATATTGCATGATTCTACATAATCAAATGTACCAGTGTAGAGAAAGACTTTGATTTTCAGGAACTAAGGAAGAAGGGTATCTCTCCTATTTATGGGAGACACCATTTCAATGATACAATTATCCCTGTAGTTTAACAATGTTTTATTAGGCACTAAAATTTTGGTTTCATTAAATCTTATATTAAAAACTATTCACAGAGAAGTAAATACAAATTAAGTGAATAAAATTTAACCATGTATTATACAACATAAGTTATTTATTAAAAGAACAGGTACATTAGTTATTTGTATCTTCTCGGTTTTTTCCTCTGCACATATAATTAAATAATTATGCAATTCAGTTTCCTAGAAAATAGAAAAATGGATAAAATTCTTCAATACTGAGAATAAATGAAGTCTTAGTGAGGAATCAGGTCACAGGATATTGCAAATACCATGATCCTTTTTTAAAATTTCATCAATAAATCTTTCATGAATAAGAAACCACAAGAGTTGTTCTTATCTGAAAAATGGGCTAGGAAAAGGCAGAATAGAAAGGGAAAATCAACCCTGCTATTTGTCTGCTCTTTCCCAACAGTTCTTATAATAAAAATATATTTTCTTTTATGTAAAAGAAATCAAAGTGCAAACCAATGTTATTTTTTGTTTGTTTGTTTTTGTTCTATTTTACCCAAAGCATATTTATTGTATGCAAACTGCACAGACGAGAAACTAGTGAAATGGTCACTCCACTAGGGGAATGGTTTTTGTTGTGTATTACAGGGTGAAAATATCCAGAAGCAACTGAAGGTTTCCAGAGCAGAAAAAAGGAGGGTGGCCTAATGAAGGACTGGATATGGCCAAAGTTAGGAAACCTTGGAAGGCAACACACTGTAGTTGAGATAGCAAGAGAATAAGAGACACCAAGGACAGAATGATAAACCTGGCAATTTTCTGAAGGAAGCTGGCCTTTAACTGCAAGAAATTTTTATAGTCCTATTTGGAGTGGGGGCAAAATGGTCATTTCTGGGTAAATGCACAGCTTTTAGAGTTTGGGGAACTGGATTACCTTTGGATCTAACAATAAACAGATTAAAATAATAATAATAATAATGATGATGATGATGATGATGATGATGATGATGATGATGATGATGATGAAATGTATTATTTAGTTTATTATTAGAATGTTTTTATAGAGCAAACACTTGGTAATTACAAGAAACTTTCTTGTAATTACCGAGGTAATATATTTTTCTTAATGTATTATCTTATTTCACTTAATGAGGACAAAATTGACTCAAGAACTAATCAATGACTAATTTTGAATGAAGCAAAATTATCAGATGCCAGGAAAAATTTCCTAGAACCTTTCAAGTTGAGTTAAAAAAAAGCATTGGATGCAGAAACTATGGCAACCAAACTTATTGGAACATTCAATTCTATCATGTTATTTGCTAGCTCCAAACAAGATATCAGCAACAAATTAACCTGGGCTAATTCAAGAGTTTGAACTACAGCTCGATATCTAGTCTTCTCCACTTAAAAATATTTGTGCAGATAGCTGTCATGGTGATCTATTAAAAATGGAAATCAGATCTCATTTCTCTTCTGCTTTAACCTTTTCCAGTGACTTCTCAAAAATTCAATGTGTTGAGCCTGATTTATGAAGCCCTGTATGACCTGGTGTTTTCAAACATCTAGAATCCTGTCTCTTCATTCCCTGTCACTGCACTGTGTGTATGTGTGTAGTGTGTGGGTGGCTATTTATCTGATTATGCCATCCTATTCATATGCAGAATTGATGGTGGCTTACATTTTTTTGTTTCAAATCTTTGTCAGGCTCCCCATCCTTCAAAATTTCTACTCAAACACTGTTCATCTAAATGTCACCCGTTTATGGAAACATTTCCTTACAAATGGATATAACTTATTATTTAAGCATCCTAATAACATTTTGCCATCATAATAGTCTCTGTAAAAATTAGCATCCCCTGAGCCTTATGGTGGTAGTGTTTCCTCCTCTCCCTTCATCTCTCTTCTTCTTCCCCTTCTATGGTGGCCTAATATGATAATCTCATTGATAGAGACATTTTCCTGTAACAGGTATGTGAAATTTAGTATGAAGAAAAGATTCTAGTGTGAGGATCTCAGCTAACCTTTCTGTCATCTTATTGTATAGTTAATAAAATATATAACATATGTAAGAAATGCATGAGGGATGCATTAGAGAATAAAACTTGACTTCGTGGATTTTGCCTGCATATTAGAGTAATAGCAGTGAATTATATTTATATGTCCTATACTATACAAGCTGAATTTCTTATATCTTCTATAATCTTCACTACAAAAATTCAATCTGTACTATACACAAATGACATAAAAGTAAATATAATGAACAATGTTTGTACAACTATTTGTGCTATGAAGCAGTCAGATTTAAACACTTTGATTAGTTAAATGTGAGTTTGTTTTTGCTACTGTCAAGAGTTTCTGCCTTGAAAAATGCTTTACACAAAATTAGAAACCTTATACAAAATTAGAAAATTGTATATTTAATGAAAATTTAATTACATTAAAGCAAAGATTTTAAAATTATTTAAATATTCTATGATGGTTTTTTAACCAAAAACAATCAGCAGTTTTAATGAATTTACTTCTTTCATTTCACTGAATTATAAATCACATGACTAATATTCTCTTAATGTTGGCCTTATTCACAGATGTTTGTATGGATATCAATAAACAATATTTCCAACTTCTTTCATTGGCTTTTACAAATGATTTCATTCTTTTTCTAAGTCAAATTTTCTTTATGTATACACAGGGAAACATAAAAAACCCGGAGAATAATAAGAAGAAGAATATCTGAATATCTTACAGACCTGGAACTTTTATGTATTTTCCTTTAAACACTGTCTAAAATTTTTGGTACTTTAAGATTTATTTTTATACATGAGGAAAAGGTAGCTCAGATAATTTTTGTCACTGGGTTAAGATTACGCTAGTCACATCAAAGTCTCACATTTTCTGTTGATGAGTCTCTCGATGGCCTTAGGGGAAAAGAGTTGATAACTGATTTTACCCATTGCTTCAAATCACCTCTGTCAGAACATCAAAGATTTAGGTGATCACAAATAACAAAATGATGTATTGTGGGAGCTCCAAAGACATAAATTCCCTAGTCTTTATTGAGTGCAATGAAAAGGCATTGCCTCCTTCTCACTAAATAACAGCTCCCAAGTATGACATAGAAGCAATTAAATAAACACACATGGCGTTTCAGAGGGATGAACAAAATTAACAGTATTTCAGGGGGAAAAAGGTGAAAATGTAAGAGCAGTAACAGAAATACACATTAGATTTCAACCCACTTTCATGTTTGTGTCACTTTTAATATATTAATAAAATTCATAAAGTGCCAAAGTAAGAAAAATTTGGGGAAAAAACCCACTTTTATTACATTTCTAAGTTATACTGTGACAGGGCAAGATGTGCAGAGGTTCCCCGTCTAGAATTCTTGCTGAGGCCATTTTATGCTTGTCTAGGTCTTGATCTTTCTCATGAAAAATCCTTTGTGAAGTCATCAAATACTATTGTAAGTACCCAAGGACAAGATGCCCAACTAGTTTATCTTTGCTTCTGTTAAAACACATGTTTGCAGAAACCTCCCCCATAGTTATCTCAGCTTCTGTTAGACTGCTTGCTTGTACAAAACTTCCACAGCAGATGCTAAGCATAATAACAGGATATGGTATAGCCTTTAAAAGCTTCTTGCTCTAAATGCTTGAGGATTTGCTTAGGTCCCAGAATTTTCTGAGATAGTCTTTCAATCAGCTAAAGCCTGTGTCTGAGTGGTCTTCCCTGGTAGGCTCCCCTAACAATAGAGTAACATAGTGACAATCCTTTCCAAAGGATTCAGTAGAAAAAGAAATTGAACACTCTGAAGTCATTCCATACTACGTTTCATCTAACAAACCCAATACCATATTACTTTCATACCAAAGCATGGTTGGTTAAGGGCAATTATCTTCTAAAATGCTTGTTAGAAAATCAGAATCCTTTCATTTAGGAATACATAGAGGAATGACTATTTTCTCTATTCCCACAACTCTAGTACAGGAAAAAGGAAACCTAAATTGTTTCAATAAAATGGTGAGGGCAATTGAAATATCTCATTGGAATTTATACAAGATTCACTTATTAATGTTGTTAACTTCTTGGAAAGAAGAAAAAGCCATTTGGAAAACTTGTATACAGTTCACAGGTTTAACAGTCACTGAAATCTGCTGTGATAGATTTGAGAGAGAAAAAATGACGATTCAAAGAAAAAAATAGATGTTACTAAGCAGACAGCATGATGAATGAGGAAAACCCCAAGATTTGAGTTATTAAATTAGACAGTGCCACAAAATGAGATGAGATACTCTGTGAGACAGCTTATATAACATAAAAGGATATAACTAATCAATAAGGCTGTTCAGAGAAGCTAAGAAAGGAGAGAGACTACAATGAGAGAACACTATTAGATAGGTTATATCATTTTATTTAACTCTTAGGATATTTATCATAACAAGAATTTCATATTATCTACATTTGTTTTTTGATATATTCATATCTGCATACATTTTGTTTGATCAAATCTAATTGCCTCCTGGAAGGTTGCCACTGCTCCAATGGATAGCTCTACACTAATGAAGAAACTAGTAGAGCTAATAAGGCTCAGTGGGTTAAAAATGAAATCCATGTACTATTTATGTTTTTCATAATTAATATAGAAAAATTTTAAAATCTTTTAAGAATACTACATTTTAAATGTGACTTTTTAGTGAACTACTAAAATAAAGTTGCTCTATATTAAAAGTACCAATTAATCCTGAAAAACGTGTTAGCCTGTAATTATGAAGTTCCTACAATTTAAATAGTTTCTCAGATAATATGTGTCAATTGTGAAAATATACCAGAGACAATAATCTTGATCATTGGATCAGAGTGAAAATTCTCTGTATAATCTCTTAGAAATATACACACATTTATTACTCTTTGAAGGGCTGGATTTGTGGAAATGTATTGTGTGAATTTGGTTTTGTCATGGAATACTTTGGTTTCTCCATCTATGGTGATTGAGAGTTTTGCTGGTTATAGTAGTCTGAAAAAAAAATCCACCAGAGAGCTCCTAAACCTGATAAACAACTTCAGCAAAGTAGCTGGATATAAAATTA
>NW_022196905.1:53735353-53739025 GCF_008632895.1 Mastomys coucha | reverse complement strand
AAAAAAATAAACAACTAAAAAAAAAAAAGAAAAGAAATATACACACACATATGTAAGTCTTTCATTTACCGTGCATGTCTAGGTATGTACATGTGTGTCAACTTTTTCTCAAAAAAAGTTGTAGATAACATGGGAAGACTTAGAAGTGTGTTCATGCTTTTAAATTTATGTTTCAAGCCCTCTAAACAATATAAATATAAATTCCATACATATATGTCTTATTTGAGTTTTGTATGGGAAGCAACAGGATTTTAGTGTACAGACACACACACACACACATATATACATATATATATCACACACACACACATATATATATATACATATATATATGTATACATATATACATATATATATGTATATAAAGAGATAGGCATATAGACATGTACATATATATATATAACTTGATCAGATGTTTTCTATTAAGTAGTGCTCTAGCATCACACTGCCTTTGATTTTGGACTTACTACAAAATCTTAAACAAGCCTCCATTTAAGCGCATTCTTTAACAAGTGTCCTGTTCTTTCTTCTATAAGTATCCTGAGTCTTGGTGTTTCGTTACAGTAATAGAACAATAAAGAATACAATGTCCATTGTCAACAGCAAAACTACTTGCTTGTCCATGTGTTTTCCATTATTGTGGTATGCTGTTTATTATCAAACCAACAATTTTTTTATTTCCCTTCAAATTGTATAAATATACAAGCTGGCTTATAGCCATGTGATTTTTTTTACCAGAAATCTTTGTTTCTAGAATAACTCTGAGCCTAAATTTGATAATATATACATAGTCTTCAGTCTTGTTCTCACCCCCCAACTAGTTTGTTCTATATATAACCCACTTATTCTATCTAGTCTATGTCTGCCACATGGTTATTAATCTTTCCTCAGTTTCATGTGTCTAAGTCCTTCAAGCCCAAGATAATATCTCCCTCACCTGACTCTCTCCTAGAATCTCTATCTTTCTTCCTACCAGGTATACCACCTTCTAATACTGCTTCACTTCATTGGCTATCAGATTTTTATTGACAGGTGATGGTTCCACACAATACACTAAAGAAATCTACACTGGGTTATTTGGTGGCCAGAATGCCTATTTCTGTCAGCTAGCCCCAAATGATAACACTTTTGAGAGGGACTTGAGAGTCTCTAGCAAGAAGTAGCTTTATTGAAGTAAATTCCTGACAGAAAGAAAAGGTAGGCTGGGGACTGTATCAACTCAGGAGGAGCCATTTTAGTCAGCTTGGTATTTTTGCTTTTGATCCTTTGGGCAAACTGGTGCAAGTTATAAAACAAGATCCTCACTTTTTTTTTTTCTTCCATCCCTCTCTAATTAACTGTGAGTATAACTCAGTATTTTACTCACATAATCTTTATTCTACATAATTCCTCATTAAAAAATCACACAAAAATAAACCTTAATTGCTTCTGTTTCTGAAAGATTCAATGAGGCTGAAGCATCCATTCTTATTGAATAATGTAAATAAATCTTTCTGTCAAGTTATGGGATGTGGAACAGTTGAAGGGTGGACCTAGAGGGGAATAAAATCTGGAGTGTAAAAAAAAGAAAAGAAAAGAAAAGATTAAACAAAATTAAAAAAATAAAATTAAAATACAGACAGAAAATACATGTAAAATTTTTTCCTATATTAATCCTGCCAATCCATGAGCATCAGAGATCATTCCACTTTCTGATATCATCTTTGATTTCTTTCTTCAGAAACTTGAAATTCTTGGTATACAGATATTTCACTTGCTTGGTTAGAATCACACCAAGGTATTTTTATATTATTTGCAATTATTGTGAATGGTGGGTTTTTTTGTCCTAATTTCTTTCTCAGCCTGTTTATCCTTTGAGTAGAGGAAGTCTACTGATTTGTTGGAGTTAATTTTGTAACTAGCCACTTTGCTGAAGTTGTTTATCTGGTTTAAAGTTCTCTGGTGGAATTTTTTGTTTGTTTGTTTGTTTTTAAAGATTTATTTGTTATTATATGTAAATACACTGTAGCTGTCTTCAGACACACCAGAAGAGAGTATCAGATCTCATTACTGATGGTTGTTAGCCACCATGTGGTTGATGGGATTTGAACTCAGGACCTCTGGAAGAGCAGTCAATGCTCTTACCCACTGAGCAATCTCTCCAGCACCCTCTGGTGTAATTTTAAGGGTCACTATCATATCATCTGCAAATAGTGATTTTTTTTCCTTGTATTGCTTTGAACTCCTTTTGTTGTCTAATTGCTCTAGCTAGGACTTGGAGTACTATATTGAATGTGCACAGAGAGTGTGGGCAGTCTTGTCTAGTTCCTGATTTTAGTGGGATTGCTTCAAGTTTCTCTCCATTTAGTTTGATGTTGGCTACTGGTATGTTGTATATTGCTTTTACTATGTTTAAGTATGGGTCTTGAATTCCTGATTTTTCCAAGTCTTTTATCATGAAGGGATGTTGGATTTTGTCAAATTCTTTCTCAGGATCTAATGAGATGATCGTGTTTTTTTTTTCTTTAAGTTTGTTTATATAGTGAATTACGTTCATTGATGGATTTCCATATTGAATCATCCCTGCATCCCTGGGGTGAAGCCTACTTGATCATGATGGATGACCATTTTGATGTGTTCTTGGATTCGGTTTGCAAGAATTTTATTATTTTTAAATCGATATTCATAAGGGAAATTGGTCTGAAGTTTTCTTTCTTTGTTAGGTCTTTGTGTGGTTTAGGTATAAGAGTAATTGTGGCTTTGTACAACGAATTGGGTAGAGTACCCCCTGTTTCTATTTTGTGGAATAGTTTGAGGAGTATTGGTATTAGGTCTTCTTTGAAGGTCTGATAAAATCTGCACCACATCCATCTATTCCTGGGCTTTTTTTTTTTTTGGTTGGGAGACTTTTAATGAATC
Source organism: Mastomys coucha (assembly GCF_008632895.1). Taxonomy (NCBI): domain Eukaryota; kingdom Metazoa; phylum Chordata; class Mammalia; order Rodentia; family Muridae; genus Mastomys; species Mastomys coucha. The sequence continues at coordinate 53,736,127 of NW_022196905.1, read as the reverse complement.
CTTCTATTTTATTAGGGATTATGGGACTGTTTAGATGATTTATCTGATTCTGGTTTAACTTTGGCACCTGGTATCTCTCTAGAAAATAGTGCAGTTCATCTAGATTTTCCAGTTTTGTTGAGTATAGGCTTTTGTATTAAGATCTGATGATTTTTTTTCTTTTTTTAGCTTCCTTGGTTTTTGATGTTATATCTGCCTTTCATTTCTTATTTTGTTAATTTGGATACTGTCTTTATGCCCTCTGGTTAGTCAGGCTAAGGTTTTCTCTATCTTTTTTTTTTTTTTTTCTAAGAACCAGCTCCTGGTTTTGTTGCTTCTTTGTATACTTCTTTTTGTTTCTACTTGGTTTATTTCCACCTTGAGTTTGATTATTTCCTGCTTTCTACTCCTCTTGGTTGTATTTGCTTCTTTTTGTTCTAAAGATTTCAAGTGTGCTGTCAAGCTGTTAGTGTAAACTCTCTCCAGTTTCTTTTTGGAGGCACTTAGAGCTATGAGAATTCCTCTTACCACTTCTTTCATTCTGTCCCATAAGTTTTGGTATGATGTGTCTTCATTTTCATTAAATTCTAAAAAGTTTTTAATTTCTTTCTTTATTTCTTCCTTGACCAAGTTATCATTTAGTAGAGTGTTGTTTAGCTTTTGTGTGTATGTGGACTTTCTGAGTTTTGTTTCTTTGTTTGTTTCTTATGTTTTTGTTTTTGTTTTTGTTTTTGCTTTGGTTTGATTTTTCTTTTTCCTTTTTTTTTTTTTTTTTTTTTTTTTTTTTTTTTTTTT
>NW_022196905.1:53683991-53735338 GCF_008632895.1 Mastomys coucha | reverse complement strand
TTTGCTATTGAAGATCAGCCTTATTCTATCATAATCTTTGGAGAAGGTACCATGAGGTGCTGAGAAGAATGTATAGCATGAAATGTTTTATAGATATCTGCTAAATCCATTTGGTTCATATTTCTATTTCACTGTATCTCTGTTTAGTTTCTGTTCTTATGAGTTGTAGATTGATGAGAGTGGAGTTTTGAAGTCTTATACTATTATTGTGTGAAGTGCAATGTGTGCTTTGAGCCTCAGTAAAGTTTCTTTTATGACTGTGAATGCCCTTTCATTTGGAGCACAGATGTTCAGAATTGAGAGTTCATCTTGACAGATTTCTTCTTTGATGAGTTATGTTTTTTGAAAACTTTTGGATGAATGTCAATTTCATTCGACATTAAAATGGCTACTTCAGCTTGTTCCTTGAGACCATTTGCTTTCTAGCCTTTTACTCTGAGGTAGTGTCTGTCTTTGTCACTGAGGTGCATTTCCTGTATGCAGTAAATTACTGGGTCCTATTTATGTAGCCAGTCTGTTAGTCTGCATCTTTTTATTGTGGAATTGAGTCCATTGATGTTAAGAGATATTAAGGAGAAGTGAATCTTGCTTCCTGTTATTTTTGTTGTTAGATGTGGAATTATGTTTGTGTTGCTATCTTCTTTTGGGTTCGTTGAAAGAAGAATACTTTCTTGCTTTTTCTAGGGTGTAGTTTCCCTCCTTGTGTTGAAGTTTTCCATCTATTATCCTTTGTAGGGTAAACTCTTAAAAGTTTATGTTAACCTAAGTTTCTTAAACATTTTTATTACTATGACTTTAGTGTGTCATAATTTTTTTTTATATTTTGAAATATATAGTTCAAGATTTCTAGGTAGAATATGGTATTACTAAGTTGGTTATGATTATAACCCAAGTGAAAGAAAAAAACTTAAAAAACTCAATTATAATATAGCTCAATTATTTATGTTGTGCAGCTAAGTTTAGCTCCAGAAAAGTAATGTGTTAGTCTCACTATCTATAGATTACTATGTATATCATGAAGCAAAATCATTTAATATAAATCACCACAAGGGCACAAGAATACTAAAACCAACTATATAGCAAGAAATATTTATATAAATTGTTAATTTAAAAATAAGTATATTCTATTCAAATTTAAGATAGAGTATCCACATGAGTGTTATATGTGATATCTACATATATCATTTCTGTAGTATATCAATCAATTTTATAAAATGTAGATGAAATGTTATCAATGACATACTATGTATGATATATATGGTATGTTTTTTTTCTTCTAACATTTTTATTAATTAGTTTATTTATTTACTGTAAATCATGATTACAGCTTCCCCTCCATCTTCTCCTCCCAGTTTTTCACTCTTAACTCCCCTCCCAGCAGTACCCCCTCTTTTTCTCCTCAGAAAAAGGGGAAGCCTCCTTTGGATATCAACCAGCATGGAAATATCAAGTTTATAGAGAGTATTTCTTCTTTTGAGGCAAGACAAGTCAGCTCAGTTAGGGAAAATAGATCCCAAAGCAGACAACAGCATCAGAGTGAGCCCCTGCTCCTGCATTTGTGTTCCATGTGAAGACCAAGTTTCATTTCGGTTACATATGTGTAGAGGGCTTAGGTTCATCCCATGAATGGTCTCTGGTTAGTGATTTATACTCAGTGAGCCTCTATGGATAGAGATTAGCTGATTTTGTAGGTAACCTCGTGGTGCCCTTGACCTTTCTGGTTCCTTCAATGTTTCTTCCTCCTCTTACAAAAGATTCCTGGAGCTTCACCTAGTGTTTGAGTGTGAGACTCTCCATTTATTTCCTTCAGCTGATGGGTAAAATCTCTCAAATGCTTCCTGTCTACAAGTGATGTGTTGGAGAGCCGGATCACATCGAAAATACCACACTAGGCCCAAACGGTTCCACGTGTAAGAGGTTTAATTGAGAGGGAGTAGGGGTAGTGGTGCAAAAAGGGGGGGGGGAGAGAGAGAGAGAGAGAGAGAGAGCAAGATGGAGGAATGTTCTCGTATATATATGGGTTGTGACATAGCAGTCACAGGTAAAAGTGGGAGATGAGCCCAATGGATTCTGGGAATATGGTGGCTGTTGCCCTGGCAACAGGTCTGTGGACCCGCCCATGTATCACCATAGGCTCTGGATGTCGTGATGCTAACAACAAGCATAGCAGAAAATCTTTCTGTTCTTTGTTTTTCATTAATAATTCTTTCATTGTCATTGATCCTTCACTTTTCATGTATTTCTTTCCAAAGTTAACATATGAACATGATTTTAATTTTTAAGCTTGATATGATTTGAATTCTCATTCCATTCCTTATTACATACAGTGACTTGAACATATTAATTATACTAAATGACCTGTTTTCCATAACTGTGCATCTTTGGAATACTGTGTGTTTAACATCATTCTTTGAAAACAATATGAGATGACTAGTGTCTTAGTTAGAATTTCCATTGCTATGAAAAGGTACCAAGATGGTGGCAACTCTTATAAATAACATTTAATTGGGACTGGCTTACAAGTTCAGAGGTTCACTCTATTATCATCAAGCAGGAACATGGCCTCTTCTAGGCAGGCATATCACTGGATGTAATGTGACTTCTGCATCTTGATCTGACTGCTGGAGAAAACTTAACTTTCCATACTGTGTGCATCTTCGAAGCTATCCCCACAGTGAATATTTCCTCCAACAAGTCCACTCCACAGAATGGTACCCTACCTATGGGCTAATCACATTCAAACCACCACATTCCAATCCCTGGCCCCCATAGGCTTATTAAAACACATCAGTCTATGGGAGTGATGACACCTGCTGCGGAAAGCTGCTAACAAGTAGGAGAACCAGCCCAAGAGAATAAAGTTTGTTTTTGATGAATACCAGATCTCCCAACAGCAGTCAGTATGGATGAAAGAAATTAGAGATCTGAAAAGGACTTTGACATCAGACATGGAGATGTAGAATTTGGAGTGTGCCCAGAAATTGATTGTAATTGTTAACCACAAATGGACATTTCTTATGGAAGCTCCTACTGTTGGAGACTTGGGGAATTAAAAGATTTACTGAAAGAAAATGTAGGAAATGAAAACAATCAAAAAGAAACAAAAATAATTGTTGGCAGCAGAATATTAAGTAAAGTGGTCAAGGTTTAAGTTTTGGACTACATATCAAACTCATGTACAAATATTTTTTGTAGAATAAAGAAAATAATAAAACATTCCTTATAAAGGCCCGAAGTAAAATGCCAAAGGACAAATGATTGTATAAGATAAATTGAGTTGAAATACACCTTAGTTAGGGTTTTACTGCTGTTAACAAACATGACCAAGGCAAGTCTTATAAAAGAAAACATTTAATTGGGGTTGGCTTACAGTTTCAGAAGTTCAGTCCAGGGTCATCAAGGTGGGGAAATGTAAGCATCCAGGCAGGCATGGTGCATTAGAACCTGAGAGTACTACATCTTTACCTGAGGCTGCTAGTGGAAGACTGACTTCCAGGCAGCTAGGGTGAGGCTCTTAAGTCCATACCAACAGTTACACACCTACTCCAACAATGCAACACCTTCTGATAGGGACACTCCCTGGACCCCATAGACTTGTTCAAACATATGAGTCTATGGGGGCCACACCTACACATACCATAATGCAAAATACACTTAGTCCAACTTCCAAATCCCTCATAGTCTACATCAGTTTCAAGGATGTTAACAGTCCAAAGTTCAAGGTCTCTTCTGAGATTCATCTAATCATCCAACTGTAATTCCCAAGGTAAGACAGAAAACCAGCTGGGCAGACTACATGTCCAATGTCAAAGTGGTTTGCAGATCTCTACTCCTTTTTCATCTTTGTTGACTGCAACAAACATCTTTCTCCTGGTCTCGTTCCACTCCGTGTTAGCAGCTTTCCTCAGCAGATAGCCCATGGCTGTGGCATCTCGAAGATCTTGGGGTCTCCAAGTCAGCTTCAAAGTTACAGCTTCTTATTCCAATGTATGAAATCTGCACATGATCTTCTGGGACCCTCCAAAGAGCTGGCATCACTTTTAAATCTTTGCCCTCTGTAGCAGTCTAAGCTCAGGTTGATCCACTCTACCACTGCTGCTGTTCTTAGTGATCATGCTGTGGTACTGGCATCTTGAATACACTGGGGTCTTCCACTACAAGTAGGATTTACCAATTGCCTTTCATAGGCTCTCTTCATGGTGCCAAGCCTCAAATCCTTTGTATGACCTCTTCGATTCTGGGATATCAACTTCAACTGAGGCTATACCTTGTCCAATGGCCATCCATGGCCTCTCACAATACCAAGACTCAGCTGCTCTTCTTGACCTCATCATGCTTTCAAAACCAGTATACCTGGGTGGCTCTTACACATTACCAAGTACAGCTGCAGCATGAGGTACAACCTTGGCTGTCTCTGAAATATAGCTTCTTTGTGCTCTCAGAAAACACTTTCCAGAAGATATCACCTCAGGGATGTTGGTATCTTCTTAATCACTGGTCACTACTTAGCTTCATCTAAGCAATATCAATTGTTCCAGTAGTCCTTTCTGTTTTTCACACTAAAGTCAGAGCCACTTGGCTAAAGCCGCCATGTTCTGATGCTTCCTAGGGCTGGAACATGGTCCCCCAGCTTTCTAATAACAGCTTTCAGTTTTCTGACTTCCTCTCTGGCTAAACTTGGCTTTCCTGGAACTGGCTTTGCAGATTGACTCTGAACTCAGAGATTTGCATGGCTCTTATCTCCTGAGATGCTAAGATTAAAGGTAGGTAACACCATGCCTGGATTTAAGCTTTTCTTCAACTAGAACATGCTTTTTCCCTGGCTGACCTGTAACTCGAAGACCACTTAGCTGGGTAAGATCTTGTCCCCAATTACCTTACTCTGTTATCTTCTAGAACATAGAATTCAATTCCATTTCACTTCCTGGTGTCCCTTTAATCCTCAAACCATATGATTTAAATTTTTACTTTCTCATCTTGCTCTGCTTGTTTAAGATGCTCTTCATGAGACTTTACTAGAGAACAAAGTCTATGTTGGGCATTTCTGAGACTTCCATTGTCAGTGCAACTAATCTGAGTCTCTTCACTTTAGCCTCAGGCATACAAGGGCAAAATGTAGCCACATTCTTCATAAAAATACCACAAAAATAGTCTTCTACTCCTCTGAATCATCTTGGGCCAGGTCAGCACAGTTCAAATTACTTCCAGCAACAAAGTCTTTCACATTCCCCCTAGGATGGCCCATTAAGTCCCATTTAAAGCATTCCAAAGCTTTCCAAATCCAAAGTCGTAAAATCTACATTCTTCCAAACAAAAGCATGAACAGGCCTATCATAGCAATACTCCACTCTGGTACCAACTTTTGTCTTTTAAGGTTTTAGTGATATGAACAGACACCATGACCCAGGCAACTCTTATAAAAGAAAACATTTAATTGGTGTTGGCTTACAGGTTCAGAGGTTTAGTCCAGTATCATCAAGGCCAGGACATGGAAGCATCCAGGCAAGCATGGTACAGGAGAAGCTGAGAGTTCTAAATCTTCATCTGAAGGCTGCTAAGTGGAAGACTTATTTCCACGCAGCTAGGGTGAGGGTCTTAAGCCCATACCCACAGTTATACACCTACTCCAACAGAGTCACATGTCCTAATAGGGCCACTCCCTGGGCCAAACATATACAAACCATCACAAAATATTTTGATGATATTGTTGTATTTAAGACATTAACTGCAATGTATAAGTGTGTATGTATGTATGTATAGAAACATTTCATATGAATAATACATGCATATCTATGCTTTGTATATTTATATACAGTACATGTTTAAATAATATCTGCAGAGAGTTGACAACATAGGATAATTTGGTGACAAAATCATTTTGTTGCACTTAAATACCATCCAGTGAGCATACAGTAGATGAAGTAAAACTATGTCCTCCCAATTAATAATGCTTAGAGTGCTGAGTATGCCTTGCTCCCAGTGGTGATTAGTGCAGGCTATCTTTCGAAGGAGGCCTGGTCCTTAGCCTCAGCCAGTTGCTGAGGGAGCATCCAAGAGTGCAGACGTTTTGGCAAACTTATACATAGACACAATGTAGCATTCAGCCTCAGAGGCCACCTTCATAGCATTGGTGCACACCATCACCAGCTGTAACAACAAGGACTTGTAAATGTCGATGATGTCCACTGTATACCACATGCCACATGACTCTGCATGCTAAGCCTGCAAGTTATTGAAGGCAGTTTTGGAATTAAAGCCTGTCCTTCAACACAAACAATATAGAACAATCTCCAAGGTTTTAGTATATACTCCAATAAACAGCTTCTGTCCCTCTGAAATATTCTTTTGTTAACACCACAGGATTTTTTTTATATATACTGGAAGAAAAGAATATTCAGTGTTTAATCTTGGTATTTTTACCTGCTAATTGTGTGAGCTTACCATTGATACTGTGTACTGGGAAGAAAACTCAGCATTCAGTCAGACACTCTGTAGGAATACTAATGGTGTACAGTGATGCCACATTATAGTGTTCAAAGAGTTGGGTGTATTAATGTATACTAAGTATTTTGACTTGTGATATTTTCAGTTTGTATTAAGTGGAATAGTGTATCCTGCACAGGTTAGAACTATATAACTATATAGTACCTATATACTTTTGTGTTGTTTGATTTGTGTGTGTGTGTGGTATATATCAACATGCATGAACTTATTTATGGATTGCTTTATTGTGTGTATTTGTATCAGAAGTACATTAATTGCCTCTGCAATTACTCATTAAGAGAGCGTTTGTAATTTTGTAACACAAGTTAGCCTGCTGGGCTTAATCATGGCAAACAATAATACTGTAAATCTGCTATTAACAGCATTTTTGTGTCTTTTATAAGTGTGTATGTAAAAATTCTTTTGAATTTTAAAAATTCACTGCTGCTATTTTCCTTCGAAGTGTTGATACAGCAATATTCTGACTGACCTACATTCTGCAGATTATTTTCATAGAGTGTGGCTTGTCGTTTTACTACTAGAAGAATGCACTCAGGCAGTGAACTTTGAAGATTTGTAATTATTTTTTCTTCCTTGAACTGTCATTAAACATATTCTTTTTGAGCCTTTCAGTTCTGGGAACATCTCTTTTTCTGAGTGAGATCAATCCAAAATTCCACATTATATTTGTCAATTTTATTTTGCCATTAAACACTGCAGCACACTATTGGTCAGTATATGACCCATCTGAGTTATCTTAGCCAAAAGAATAGCACTGAAAAAAAAAAACCCTGCAAAGTATGTGTATATGAATATGTGACTATGGCAAAGGAATGTGAGATTTTCAGTTTGCTTATACAGATAAACTATGTATGTAAAATGTTACTTCTAAATTCCTATCTCACCTCCCTTTTTTGCTACTGTTATATAGATTTACAAGTTAGAGTGTTGTAAAATGATCGAATATTAATGATTATGATAGAATTAGTATGTATCTGTGTATATGTTTTTGATTGTGTTTCGTTGTATCTTAAATAAAACACATATAATTCATTGCTCTCATTATTTCCCATATATTCAAGCAACCCTTGACTGTATTGCTCATCACTTTTCCTGGAGCTAGACATTTTAAAGTGTGGGCTATTTTCAATATGTCCTATAACTTTTTTTCACATTGAAGAAGTACTTTATATTACTCTGTGGCAGATGTTATGTTTTTGTATTATGTTCTGTTGCCTACAGCTATTCATTTTTTTTTAATTCTTTGCAGAACTTAAGAATTTCAAGAGATTTTGTGTGTCTGTATGATCATATTCAAGAATATGGATAATTACCATATGACAATTTCTGATATCAGGGTTCAGAATATCCTCACCATATTCTGGTTGTGAGGTGTTTATCAAATCTTGTAAAAACCTTACTAGGCAGAATTCTTTGATATTAATTTGCCCCTTAAAATTTAATGCTACTTTGATGTAAAATGCACTAGGTATACAATATGTGAGAATTCTACTGCATGGTTAGATCTCACAGAAAGGTTTACTATCCAACAGAATCAGTGTTAGCATTCTGTATAACCTCCACAGATACCCGGCAGCAGCCTGCTATGCTCCTCCCCATGGTTACCTGGCAATGGCCAGATAGGCCTGGCCCTATAAAAGGGGCTGCTTGCCCCCTCCTCTCTCTCTTACTCTTGCTTTTCTACCTTGCCTCTTGCCCTTTTGTTCCCCCTCTCTCCCCATTCCTTTACCCCTCTCTCCACGTGGTCATGGATGGTCCCTTCTTATCTACTCTCTCCTTCTCTCTGTCTTTCTCTGCCTCTGCTACCCTCTTAACTCCCCTCCCCATGCCCTAAATAAATTCTATTCTATACTGTACCAGCATGTGTCTGGTCCATCAGTGGGAAGGGATGCCCCGGCATGGGCCCTCCAAGGCACCCCCTTCCCCCATACCTTGCTAGAACATATTCTTATACCTCTTTCTTTTTTTATGGAGACAAAAATTAGGATTGCTACATCTACTGTGTTTTGTACATGACATTATCAAATACTTCTATTATGCTTTCCTTCCCCATATATGACATAAAATAAGCATCACAATCATAAATTTTGCTAGTTTATAAGGCTTTCTTTTGTTGGTGTCCTCCATACAGTCTTTTCATCTCCCTTTTCACAGGATTCCTAATCCCTGTAGGAAAGGATTTAACAGAGACATCCCATTTAGGGCTGGATATTCAAATGTTTCTTACTCTCTTCAGTAGTGTACAGTTGTGGGTCTCTGTATTAGTTTCTATGTTCTGCAGACAGAGCTTCCTTGATGATATCTAAGGCAGGCACTAATATATCAATATAGAACAATGCCACCAGAAGTCACATTAGAGCCATTTCTCTTTTTTTTAACAGTAATATTTGCTTTTCCCTTATATCTGTGGGTTATCTAATCTCAAGAAACTTGTCATCCAAGTGATGCTAAGTATGGGTTTTATTTCAGTAAATAGGCCTTACATCAAGTCAAATAGTGATTGAATACCTCCACAATGTTTTTTTTTTTTTGTCACCATTGTATTACCATAACTTTCAAGAAGAGCACCATTGCATATCAAAATACAAAAGTGTTTATGTTTCTCCTTTGAATATGGATGGTCCCCATCTGTTCATGTGTTTAAATGCTAGGTTCATAGGTGGTGGCAGTATGAGAAGTTGTCGTCTTGCAGGTGTGTCCTTCCTGGTAAAACAATGTGTTATTGAGAAGGTGATCTTTGGTGTCACATATGCTCAAACTATGCCCATTTTAGTATTTTATTGAATACATATGGTGAGTCTAGAAAACCTTTACTTGTTCCTCAATTTAATGGAATTCCTCTGACTTTCTCTCTATTTAAATTAATGTTGGCAATAGGCATTTTGTAAACTCTCTTTATTGTTTTGATGTTTGTTCATAGTGTCCCTAATCTCTCCAGGACATTTTTCTTCTTTATTTTGCATGAATAGTGTATTATTGAATGAAAAATATATTGGTCTAGACAGAAATCCATAATTTAAAAACTTTCTAGATTTAGAAGTTTTAAGAATAAATTTGTTCTAAACTCATGAAATGCCTGGTAGTTTTATAATATATTAATATAATAAGATAAAATAATCTTGATTCAGATCAACATTATAAATTTTGCAGTGGAAGAGAGAAAGAACAATACAGAAAAGGCATTCCAGAAAATAATTTAGAATGTTAGTAGAAGTTATGGGTATGTTAATATTAACAAAGTATCTATGGTAGGCTGAGACTAAATGGCAAATTAATACCATAGATTAGGAATATGGTAATTATTATTCATTTCACCCAGGTGCTAAATATCAGCAGATACTGGTGTTTTGTTGCTGGGCCTGTATATTGATACTGCTATTCATGTTGAAGTGTCTCTCTGAAGCCATGTTCAATATACAACATCACTCACTGGATGTGAATTTACAATAACTTGATCTTTATACTCTGCTTATTGTAGTGTCAGAGAACTGCTTTTTAGTGATGATTATCTACAAAAGAAGAAAAAAACAACAAATAACTCTAAATGTATTCACTGTTCAGTCAACAGTCACAGTATAAAAAGAGTGTGATGTGCTCTTAAGTTATGAACTATAGAATTGCATGATGAAATTACAGTAGCATCTGTATTTTAGTCTAAATGGTAAACTTTACAAAAGGGGTCCAAAATAATAATTTACCAATCATTTATAACTTTTGTATATTGTGCATCTTGACATTGGCAGAAGAGTTTCATGTATGTCCTCTGATTCCTGTACTACCATGAGCTACACAGAGACAAATGAATACACTGAATCATCAGATTATTTTCCCCGTGTCAAACTACTCAAAACCTAGATTTCTTGATGTTAAAGTGAATTATTAGCTTAGCAATTTCATTCTTCTGTTAGCTGCAGCTGTGATAATGTATTTGTCTGTGGTTACCTTCTGCTTAGCTAGGTAGCTCTTCCTCAGGCAGTTGATTAACTGACAGCTGAAACAACAGAGAGCTATATTTCACATGCTCTTCCTGACTTTCCAGTCTAATATAGGATCATAACAATATTTCTTAAATGTAAAGTCGTGTAAAATCTTAAAGTGTATATGTTCTTCACGTTGACAAATATGTTTCTTTCTCCTTGGCTAAGTTAGCTACTTAGACGCAAGAGTTTCAAGGACCAAAAGAGAATCCACCTCGTATGGATAAGGAAAATTATCAATAACTTTGCAACCTCTCATATTTTTTCTGTGTATAATCATTCACATTTTTCCCATATAAAATCTATATACCACATTCTCAGTCTTAACACTTTGTTCTAGGCCTGAAGGTTGAGATAATTAGATGTCCATGGATTACTAACACTTTATCTCATTAAATAGGTTATTATCTCCTTTACCAATGATAAATTCATGTATCTTGTTTTATTGATTTTTCTACTGGTTTTGCTGCCGATTTGCTAAATTTTTCTGAGTGAATATTATCTTTAATTGACTATAAGTTTGGTATATGTATTTCATACCTTCTTTTATAACCAAATTAATTATATTAGCTGTATCTAATAGGAAAGGAGCATTCTGAATGATGAGAAAGGGTAGTAATACATAAAAATGATTTTAATGATGCCAAAGAATTATTTATTTATTTATATTATGACTTACATTTTTTTTACAGTGAAGCTGTTTTCCCCAGTCCCAATCCCAGCTCCCACAGTTTCTCATCCTCTTCTTCCTCTCCAGTCTTCAAGAGGATGTCCCCTACCAGGCCTTCCCATTCCCTGGTGTCTCAAGTCTCTAGAGGGTTGGCATGTCTTCACCCACTGAGGCCAGACCAGGCAGTCCTCTGCTTTTTATGTGTTGGGGCCTCTGACCAGCTCATGTATGCTGCCTCATTGGTGTCTTAGTATCTGAGAGATCTCAGGGGTCTGGATTAGTTGAAACTCTTGGTCTTCCTATGGGGTAGTCCTCCTCAACTTCTTTCAGCTTTTCTATTATTATTGAACCATAGGGGTCCCCAACTTCATCTCAATGGTTGGGCTTAGAATCTGCCTCTGTCTCAGTCAGATGCTTGCTGGGCCTCTCAGGACAGCCATGCTAAGCTCCTGTCTGTAAGCATACCATAGCATCAGTAACTAATGTCAGGCCTTGGATCCTTCCCTAGAGATAAATCCCAAGTGTGTCTGGTAGGTAGAGTTGCCTTTCCCTCGATTTCTCCTCCATTTTTGTCCCGTCAGTTATTTTACACAGGAACAACTCTGGATCAGAATTTTTGATTATGGGATGGCAAGCCCATCCCTCCAATTTATGCCCTGTCTTTTACCTAGAGGTAGACTGAGTTCCCTCTCCCCACTGTTTGACATTTCATTTAAGGTCACTCTCCTCCCAAGTCTCTTGTACTTTCTAGAGGGTTCCCCAACTTCCCATTATTTCTGAGGTAGCTTATTTCTATTCATTCTGCTGGCCATCAGGGATTTTCTCCTTTTTCTACCTGCCCCATACCTTGATCATGCTCTCCTACCCCCGCCCTTATTCCACCCAGATTCCTCAGCCTCCAGTACTTATTTTCTTCTCCTTCCCAAGTGGGATTGAAACATCCTCACTTGGGCCCTTCTGACTGTTAACCTTTTTGACTTCTGTGGATTGTATCCTAGGTATTTTGTACTTTTTTGGCTAATATCCATTATTTAGTGCGTATATATCATGTATGTTCTTGTGTTTTTGAGTTCCCTCACTCAGGCTAATATTCTATATTTCTATCTATTTGCCTGAAAAACTCATGATGTCCTCATTCGCAATAGCTTAGTAGTATTCCATTTTGTAAATGAACCACATTTTCTTTATCCATTCTTCACTTGTGGGTCATCTGGGTTGCTTACAGATTGTGGCTATTATAGATAATGCCACTATGGACATAGTGGAACACTTATCCGTGTGGTATGGTGGGTCATCTTTTGGGTATATGCCCAAGAGTGGTATAGCCAGATCTTCAGGTAGATCTACTTCCAATTTTCTAAGGAACCTTCATGTTGATTTCCAGAGTGGTTGTACCAGTTTGCAAGTCACACTAGCAATGGAGGATTGTTCTTCTTTCTCCACATCCTTGCCAACATGTACTATCATCTGAGTTTTGATCTTAGCCATTCTGATTGGTGTAAGATTATTAATTGACAAATGGGACCTCATGAAACTGAACAGCTTCTATAAAGCAAAAGATACTGTCAATAGTACAAATCAGCAACCTTCAGATTGGAGAAAAAAACTACACTAACCCACTTCTAATAGAAGGCTAATATCCAAAATATATACAGAACTCAAGAAGCTAATCACCAAAAAGCAAACAAAACAAAACAAAACCCAAACAAACAAACAAACAAAATGGACCATAGAGCTAGACAGAGGCAAATCTCCAATGGCCAGGAAGCACTTAAAGAAATGTTCAAAGTCTTTGGTCATCAGAGAAATGTAAATTCTGAGATTCTACCTCATACCAATCACACAGAATCATCTTAAACATTTAATGTGAGGAGCCTGTCTTCATAAGAAAAATATTAAAATTTCAGCAATTAAGGAATCACAAATAGGTAAAATTCTGACATGACAATTTCTGAATTAATCTCTAATTATTGTAAATTATATTATTTTCAAATTCAGTTAACAGATCATAGAATTTTAGAAATTATTCATAAACTTATATGCACAAAGAGTGATATAATAGATTTGGTAAGTAGCTAAGGCTTCACCTATAACTTCTGACTGCTGATAAATTATTTTAAGTTCATGTTATTGTTCAGATTTTATTCATTTGTCACCACACATAGTCTGAAGATAAATGCTAATGTATAACACAGTAAAGTTTTATTTGTGTCTTTCACTTGGAACCAGGGTAGTACAGAACAGATATATTTATTTAAAAATTCAAATCTTTTTGTTTTTGTTTTTGTTTTGAGACAAGATTTCTCTGCCTAGCCCTGACTGTCCTGGAACTCACTCTGTAGACCAGGTTGGCCTCAAACTCAGAAAATCGCCTGCCTCTGCCTCACAAGTGTTGGGATTAAAGGAGTGCCCCACCACTGCCTAGCATAAATCTTGTTTTGATTTAAAGCCTTCTGTATGATCAGTGTGTAGGTTGGATGAATGTTCCTTTGCATACTGGTAATACTCAGAGTACTACCTATAACTGTACTCATCCTTAAAGAGGGACCACTAGAAGTCAGAGTATTTGTATTTCTGTGTTCTTTTATGATATGCTCTTCCTGGATTTGTTTATTTTTGTGTCTATAGACATATATTGTCTATAAACCTTTCCATAGTAATTAGTAATGTGTTGTTGAGTTTATATTAGTCATGCAAACGTTTGACATTGAATCTTGAAGAAATAACAATGACATTCATTAGACTACTCAAAAATTCTATGGTTATAGAAAATGATAACAAATAATTGCTTGTAGGCAGAATGTATATTTAAATACATCACTGGGGTTTATCTGTTTCCATAGAAAGCATGTTCTCTAAGCAGTAAGCACTTGAAGTATCTACTAAACATTTTTCAGTAGCTTTATCTTTAAGTGTTAAGATTAATTAAAAGTTTATAACAAATTTAGAGCTCATTTTATTTGTATTTCTACTGTTGCTCTATCATTCTTACAGCTATCATAATTGAGCTATTTACTAAACAGAGTAACTAATACCCCATAAAAGTTTGTGTTAGATGGTACACAAATACATGTGCATATCTCTGTCAAACAAGGGAGACCACCACTCATTATCTATACTGCTTTGAGAAAATAATATATCTGAACTTCAATGTACCCATCAGTATAGTAATATAATGCCAGCATTATTAAAACAGATAAGTATATAAATACCATGAGAGATAATGAAATAAATAAGTAAGGATTCCATTTTAAAATAATTCCATTTTACATATAATTGTTGAAGGCCTTTTGGTTCTCTGCTGTTATCAGAGTTCTTATAATTAAGTTCTTAGAATGCCTAGATGAACAAGAGTTATTTAAAATGTCTGTATCAGTGAACTGGGACTAAAACCTTCCAAATGTAACTAATAACTGTTTGTGCCAAATACATTATCTTAAGAAAAAACAGAAAATAGATCAGATAAATTGGAGAGCATTGTCTTCAATGTCAAGTGTTTATAATAGTAAAAACTGATAATAATTTCATTACTAGTTGATTAGAAAAATAATTATATTTAATTTCATAAATATCCATCATCAACATTATGAACAAAGAGACAATAGCAAGCTTTAGAAATAAAAATATATTTCTCAAATGTAATAAGTCTATTAATTTTAGTCTTCAAACCGAATTCATATACTTATATATCTATTACTGTACATGATACTGGTACAAAAACAAACATGTTGATCAATGGACTCGAAGACCCAGAAATTAACCCACATACCTACAGATACTTGATTTTTGATAAAGAAATCAAAACCATACAATCAAAAAAAGAAAGTATCTTAAACAAATGGTGCTGGTCTAACTGGATGGGTACATATAGAAGAATAAAAATAGATCTATTCATATCACCCTGCACAAAATTCAAGTCCAGGTGGATTAAGGAATTCAGCATAGAACCTGATATACTAATTCTAATAAAAGAGAAAGTGAAAAATACCTTTGAATGGATTGGTCCAGTTGAAAATTTCCTGAAAAAAAAAATACCAGTGACTCAGGCTCTAAGATCAACAATTGAAAATGGGACCTCATGAAAACACAGTGCTTCTGTAAGACAAGCACACTGTCAATTTGACAAATTTACAGCATACAGATTGGGAAAGGAACTTCATCAACCTTACATCTGGCAGAGAGCTAACATCCAAATTTTACAAATAACTCAAGAAGTTAGACACCAACAAACCAAATAGCCCAATTAAAAATAGGGTAAATAACTAAACGGAGAATTCTCAACAGAGGACTCTTGAATGGCCCAGAAGCACTTAAATAAATATTTAAAGTCCTTAGTCATCAGACAAAGACAAAGCAAAACAACTTTGAGGGTCTATCTTCCATCCATCGGAATGGTTAATATCAAAACCTCAGGAAATAGCACATACTTGCAAGGATGTGGAGGAAGGGGAACACTTCCTTATTGCTGGTGGGTGTGGAAACTTGGACAGCCACTTTGGCAATCAATATGGCAGTTTTCAGGAAACTGGCAATAGTTCAACCTTAAGACTCAGCTATACCACTCCAGGGCATATACCCAAAAGATACTACAACATCCCCAAAAGACACTTGTTCAACTATGGCCATACCATGTCAGCTTTATTCATAATAGTCAGAAACTGAAAAACTTTGTTTTCTATAACCAAATAATACCATAGAAGGCAAGATTCACATCTTAACAGCTGTTAGGATGAAAATAATGGAGAATAGAAAGGGAAATTTGTGTTGGTAATCTGGGATGGAGGAAGCCATGTGGTAGATAAGAACAGCTGCTTTGTGGAGATAATTTTGAGGAATATTAAGGAAGTTCAAATTACTAGTAAAAGCACATGTAGGCATTGAACAAAAGACACAGAAAGAAGAAAGAAAAAAATTATACCTTTCTTAATTAGCATTCAGAAAATTAGGAGAGACAAAACACAACCTCCTTATTTCTTTTGGGAACTGCACTAGAGGTTGTGGACTCTGAGAAGGATTGAGTATAAAAGAATCAATATAGAAGAAGAAAAATACATTATCACATTAAATGGTTAGTTATTTTTCCTATCTCTTTAGTATGACTTTTAGGAAACTTTCTCTTTGGAGGGATGGTCTCTCTTGGGTGAGTGATATGCACAAGGGGAATAACTCCTAAGGGAAGAGAAAAATGGAACATTTCTAGCTAAACATAGACTCTGTTCTTTTGGTTAGAAAGTATCATCTTCCCCTTAATTTCCCTCCACCTTCATTCTAATATCCCAATTCTTTGTAAAACAGTACTTAACTGATAATTTCCAACTATGTAATGAATTTGATTTTCTTGGTGGTTTTGAAGAGTATTAAAGCACATTTGTCATCAATTTGTAGATTCTAATTTTTGACCCTTGTATATTCTAAGAATCTACTCTTGAACATAACTTTTAGTTCTAAATTTCCTTAAACAAATTTATTCTTGCAATTTTTACTTGTTAGAATTTCATTAATTAATTAATTAATTTATTTTACATCCCAATATGACCTCCCTCTCTTAGTTCCCCTCTTGAATCTCCTCCCCACACTCTTCCTCCCCTTCTCTGAGAAGGGGGACATCTGTGGGTATCACCCACCCCAAATGAGGCTTGGTTAAGTTTACTGTCCACACAAACCTGGTGTAAGCCTGAGCTGCTGTGCTACTTGAGTCAAGTTGTCCAAGATCAGAGGCTATTTGTAGAATTGAATAAGTTGGTAAAAACTGGCTAACATTTTCAGACAGTACACCATAAAAATATTTCGACAGTATGTGATACACATAAGTATTCTACCATATTTATATTATTAATAATATCAAGCCACTGAATATGAATTTATATGTTATAATTTTCAATTTTAGTAACTCTGGAGTATACTATGACAATTCCATCCACATATAAAATATATAAATCAAGAAAGAATATTTAAGTATACATGTTAAAAAAGAAGCATTATAATTCCTTAGGGAATAAAGTCCATGACACTTGAAATTATATATAAGGGAAACAAAGGGCATATAAAATAAGACAAAATATTAATTTGTTGTAGAAAGTTTATGGATGGAATTGGTAATTTTGGTTTAATATTATGTCAGGAGACAAGTTTTTTATTACCCAATATTTTTTTTTTTTTTGTTAACAGACTAGTATACTGCAGGTTGCTACTAATTATTTTGATGGTTCATTTTCAAGATTTTAATTCAGTAACTTTATAATGATTTAATATGCAGCATGCTCAATCTTTTGATCTACTTAATTATATATCTGCTAATCATTTTATTTACTTTCTAAGGAATATTGACATTATATACATCTTACAAGAGTAAATCAAACTGATTGATTACTTAATACATAAAATCAAATCTAGCTAAGTTTATAATTTTTATTACATAATATTAGAAACAAATCAAAGGGTACATTTAATTATTCAATATAAGACAAATGACACATACAAGTATACTTTGAGTGTAAAGAATAAAACAACACAAGATAGCTTAAAAAACAATGTCAGTGGAAACATTTAAAATAGTCCCTAAGTAAAGTAGATATTTATTTTTGTCTCTGGATAACTTAAATGCTACCCATGTAAAATATTAATATAGTCCTAATGTGTAGAGGAATTTTTATCCAGCAACATTTTTGCTCTAGCAAGAGATGACATTCAAAGTCCTTCAACGTCTGTGATTTGGCTGAAAAGTAGACACACCACATACCTTTTGTCCCTCTGGCTGATAGACAGACACACCTTTATCTCAAACAATGGAGGTAAAGTTAGTTTGTAGAAAGAAGCAGCCATGTGTAATAGTGAGATCTAGTGGAGGGGCAAACAAAGTATTGAGAATGATTTGACAGAATGACTCAGAGATAGGATATGTCTAACCCTCAGGAGAACTGGACAGGAAAGAGAGGCTACTTACGGGCATGGTAGGGAAAGAGAGTCAGTCCAGTTGAGTGGAGTTGAATTTGGTGCAGTTCTGTTAAATGAGTGCAGTGAACTAGAGTTGAGATTGTTTATGAGTTCATGTAGAAGCAATTGAAACCAAAGAATAAGAAGCCAGAAAATTATAACACATTGCCAGAATTAGTTTGAGGTCAAGAAGAGAAATTCAATGAGAAGCTAAGAGAAGCCACAATGATTCAGTCAGTTTGGAGAGGACTTTGAGTCAGAACAGCAAGGTAAAATTACACAGCCAGAGTTCAGAAAGTGCTAGAAAGAGTGATCTTATTCAACAATATGTCTCAGAGGCTGAAACATTCAAGACCTTGGTTAGCCGATGGAGGGTGTAAGGTTATATATATGGAGGCTAGAAGCTTTTGGAAAAAGGGTTGAGCTCTCATCACATCCCATCCACTGTTAAAATAAAAGTGACATTTACATTTGCACAAATGGGAACAACCTGCTGCACTTTTGCACCTTTCATCAATCATTGATTTGAGACAGGTGAAAATTTCTTTCTAAAATAGCTTTATGCTACTGGTAGTCTTCAAACTTCCATAAACATATCAAGTTCTAGGAAATTCACGACAGATGGTTAAGAGGTGATGTTTTGTCATTGTCTTAATAAATTCAAGCATTCTTTTATCTTATGAATGTTCAAATAGGCTCCAGAAAAAGACATGCACATACACAGAGATGAATGTGTGCAAGTATGTGCACATACATACAACACCACAACACACTGCACATTCCTATATCGTCTATATGTAAATGATAAGATATTTATCACTACCTCTATTAACATTCAAAGATAACAAATTCATAACTTCATTTTACTGAACTATAAGATTACCTGATTATAATTTTAACCAACCCTTGTTAATTAAACTCATGTTTCCTTTATAATTTCTTTGAAAGTTGAGGCAAATTCTACATTATTTCGATGATGATTTTCAATATTTAACAATAATGAGCTGCAGAGTTTTTCATTCATTGTGTTTATAATTTCCATCCTAATACAGCAGTGGTAATGAATTCAGCAAGTAATGAAACATACCACACAGAAGTTGTGCCTTTCATTTGCATAAATCTTTTTGGTAATAGAAGCTCAGAATTCTTATATTAGCAGAAAAACTTTCTTTAAAACTAAAGTGCTACAATGGAAGAGCAGAGTTCCATGTTCTGTAAATTAGGTGTTCCTTCCATAATTAAGCAGGATACTTACTTATTTAGCAGCCTTCTCTTTCTTGGGCCTCATTATAACTTCTCCAATACTTTCTGTTCCATCAAATCACTGCAAAAGCATGCATCCCAATAAACAAAATCTCTTAAATACAGCTCACGTTTCACTACCTAAAGATAAGCTAGTTTTGTTGCGAATACAAAATCATCATGATAATAATCTGAAGAACAGTTGAAATCGCAATTCATTGTGATATATTCTCCCTTGTAATAAAAAATAATACTTTCTTTTTTCATTTTTATTGGTTATTTTATTTATTTACTTTTCAAATGTTATCCCTCTTTCCAGTCTCCAATCCATAAGCCCCCTCTCCTCTCCTCTCCCTTCCCTTGCCTCATTGAGGGTGCTTCCACATCTGCCCACCCAATCCTGTCTCAGCACCCTAACGTTCCCCTCTTCTGGGTCCTCAAGCTTCCCCAGAACCAAGGGATTCAGCTCCCTGAGATGCCAGATAAAGCAATCCTCTGCTACGTATTCAGTTGGAGCCATGGGTACCCACTGTGTACTCTGGTTGGTGGCTTAGTCCTTGGGAACTCTAGGGTGTCTGGTTAGTTGATATTGTTGTTCTTCCTATAAGGTTGCAATGCCCTTCAGCTCCTACAGTCCTTGCTTGCCCTAACTTCTCCATTGGGGTCCATGCCCTCAGTCCAATGTTTGGCTATGTATATCCACATTTGTATTGGTCTAGCTCTGGCAGAGCCTCTCACAGGACAGGTATACAGGGATCCTGTCAATAAGCACTTTTTGATATCAGCAATAGTGTCTGTGTTTGGTGTCTGCAGATAGGATGGATCCCTAGTTGGGGCAGTCTCTGGATGGCCTTTCCTTCAAGTTCTGCTCCCTGCATTTTCTTTTGACAGAAGGAATTCTGGATTAATATTTTTGAGGTGGGTGGGTGGCTCCATCCCTCAAATGGGGGTCATGCCTGTCCTCTGGATATGGTCTCTACAAAAAGCTTACTAAAATATTTTAATTCTTTTCATTTTTTTGTTCTTTGAGGATTTTGTATAATTCATTTTGTTAAATCTTTTCAGAACCATTATTTCCTCATTACCCTTCAAAATTCTTTCTATTAAGTTTTTTGACCAATGCATCCATAATTCTGGGCATATTTTTCTACAGGAACAAACATAAACACATTAGTAAATAGAAGAAACAAAGTTTTGAGCCACTGTAGTGCAGCATGTGTTTATTGCCAGATCTAAGGATACAGAAGCATGCAGTCTCACTAAGTTTAAAGCCAACTCAATGTAAGTTGAAGGTGAGTGCTAGGTCAGTCAGGGATGGACACTGTAAAATGTTAGCTCCAAAAATAATAATCTATTGGAACTTAGAAAAAAGTGAGTCTGTGGGCTTCTAGAGAAACAGAGAATTCTAATAAAATAGTTTTCCCAAGATATTATCTTAGCATGATCTGTGTTAATTACTATGTTTTCTTTCCAATTCTGTGTTGTCTCTTGTAAGTTGCATGTAAAGATCACTATTGGTATTAGATACACTGTAGGTAAAATGAAATATACCTGTACTCCCTCATAATAAACAATAAAAATACTGAGGAGACTAGTCCTTTCTATCTTTAGCTGAACAGATTTTGTTCTTGTTTTGTTCTTAGAGATGATATAACAAATGCATAAATACTATGAGAAAACTGATTGAAAAAGCTCGGACTAATCAGAACTGAAAGGGGCAGAGAGAGGGAGAGGCAGAGAGAGATAGGGAGAGGGACAAGGAGAGGAAAAAGGAGAGAGAGATCGGAATTTGTCTTATTTTCATGATTTATGAAGTGTACTCTAAGAGAACTTTCAGGTTTCCAGAGGCTCAAAGAGCATCAGCTATTCCATCTTTAGGATACTGAAAATATTCACCATTTATAATACAGTGAAACAGCCCATTACATGATTAATTCCCCCCCCTTTTTTTGCTGCCTTTAAATTTCTGTAGGTAGACAATAACTTCAATCCAATATATTCTCCTACAACTGAAACGAAAAGCTGCTGAAAGAAGTAGCATTTGTCATGGACACTCGGCCTTAGCACTCTCCTCTTGCAATTAGAAGATGGATTTTGTTAGGCTAAGAATAGTTACCTTATTGTATCACTATAAAGTTACCTTATTGTACCACTATAAAGTGATCATTTTCTTCTCGCACACATGGAGAAGTGTTAATAAGCCAACCCACCCTAGTATAATTAATTAATTACAGACAGTGTTTGGCTTAGGCATGGTCAAATGACAGAGCCATGGCTGCTGATGGAAAAGTCAAACTTTGTATTTGGATGCCAAAAATTAGATTTTCCTCCCTACTAAATGGCATGCAGATAAAAAGGACCTCTTTGCCTTTGACAAAGTGGCTTATGTGAGGGAATGAGCCACAGAGTGGCCAGAGGGCTTAGACTAAGACACCAGGCTAAGCTTGGAAGAGAATATCATGTGGATAATGAAGCAGAAAGATGAAAACATTCCAGACTTTCTATGAGCTGGCTCTGTATTACATGGGATTCCTGTTATCATCTTCTCCTTTAATCCTCACTAGAACTATAATTTCTGTTTCTTCTGCTTAAAAACAAGTGACAGTGAAATTTTCCAAAATGAAGAACTGGGTGAGGTGAGCAGGTACATCCAAGTAAAGTAAGCCTTATCTGCATCCGCCAGGTGGCATTTGCAGGTCTTTTATTTTAGTTTTCTTCCTTCCTCCTTCCTCCCTCCTTCCTTCTTCCCTTCCTTCCTTCCTTCCTCCCTCCCTCCCTTCTCTCTCTCTCTCTCTCTCTCTCTCTCTCTCTCTCTCTCTCTCTCTCTGCTTTGTTGCCTCAGAGTCAGTAATTGGAAATGAATCATAAGCAGAGTGAGTTGTGACAAGCAACAGGACACTTTAATAACCATAGATTCACTCAAACTGAAATATTCATCCCCCAAAAGTAAGAGTGATAATATTGCCTATATCTCTGTGTATAACCATTAACTGAAAACTTATTCTAAGTATATATATACACATTATACATGTATAATATAAATACAACTTTAGACCAAGTGTCATGGGTTCATATACATATCATCCCAAATACTCATCTATTCCTACAGTCATCATAAAAAATTCTATATTTTCTATGACTTCCTTATGAGTATTTAAGAGCAAATATATTTAACTCATATTTTCTTTTCAATTTTTAGAGTAAGCAAATTGGCACTAATCTGTTTTTATCATTCTCAATGCTTCTGCTCTTTGGCCAATGGTACTCATACCATCACCATGAGCAAGTTCCGCTTTGGCAAACATGCATAACTAATGGTAGTGTTTTCTTGACATTGTTGTGAGTAGTATTTGTTATCCAGTCATGTGTGACCACAGACTTTTAGCCAAATCAGGACACTTCTGTCTGTGAAACTGTTTATCTTTCTCTGTTACTCTCTGTCCTATAGACTGTGTGTGAGTATATGTGAGAGTGTGCCTGTATATGTGTGTGTGTGTGTGTGCATGTGTGTTCATGTGTGTACAGGATACCTATGGACGCAAAAGGATAATCTATGACACCGTTATTTATTACACCTGGTTTTGAGAGAAAGAGAATCTCATTGGCCTGCTTCTCGCTAACTCAGGCCAGGATTAGTGGCCAACATCTCTGGGGTTTTACATTTTTCTGTGGTCCTGTGCTATTAGAGCCCTTGTACTTATAGTACTTTACGTATAAATTAGCTCCCAATTCCAGATACAAAATACTTAATAGCTTTTTAGCAATCCAAAGGCCATTTTTGCATACCTGGACAAAAAACAAACAAACAAACAAGCAAACAAAACAACTTTATTGCAAGATACCAGACATTTCTACTTATACAATTTTCCACCTGCAAGAAAAATTCAACTTCAATGACTGTGATATATCTAATTAAACTAATTGACTTATATGAATTTTTTTAACTAACTGCATATAACAATATAACCCAATCTAGAACAAACTATGATAATATAGTATAAAATATTATAAATTAATAAATTGTCTTAGTAAAATAAACAAAAATATATAGTAACTTAGAAAGAGTAAGAATGATTGGGATGAAAAAATAGAATTTATAAAGACCTTGGCAAGAGTGTAATTGGTGAAAGAGCAGTGAATGACACCAAAGGAAATAATTAGAGATACGTGGATGTTCATAGCATTAATCAAAACACTTGAAATTGTGAATAGAAAGCATTTCTTCCTTTAAATTCTATAGAAAATTTTCTATGTCTGACGACAGTTGATGTTTAATTAAGTGCATACTGATATCATAAATCTTATAAAAAATTTTTTATTATTTTTGAAGAATGTTATAATTTGGATGTGATCTATGATAATTCAAAAGGATCATAGATCTAAACTTTAGTCCAAACACATATTTCCAAAAATTGAAAGGTAGTTCGATTATGAGCTTCTGACATACTCAATAGATTAGTCCACTGATCCATGGATGGTTTCATAATTTGAAATGTGACTAGAAAGAGATACAAATTAAGAGGTAAATCTTGCTATATGGATTAAGTCATTGAGACCATATCCTCCATGGAATGTGTTCTTCATGTTGCTTTCTGTTCCCTCCATTTTATCGACTTCTTTGATAACAATATCCATTTTAATCTAACTTTTATATCACGTTTTAGAGTTGTCACAAGCCTACAATTAATGAAACCAGATGACCAGGACTAAAATGTTGATATTAAAGAACTTATTTCTTCTTTAAGGTGTATGTCCCTGTTAGTTTTACAAAGGGATGAAAAGTGACTAAGAGTAAAGCATAAATAACTCACACATGTTGTGGAATAAGGGGATGAAATATAGCATTATAAAGCTCCTCACAGATTGGAAATCCCTTGCCTACTAGTGAAATACAATAAAATATATTTTTGTAGTGGCAAAAAAATGGGAAAATTATTCTACAGAGTTACAAAACTGGAAAGAAAGCTCTGGGATTCTCTGGAGGACAAGGCGATGGAATAGTCAGGAATGGAGATGCCTGAGCCAGAGTAAATTTTTGGACACAAAGGATGAAACACAGAGTATATTGTGGTATTAAATGTTCAATAATAATAGGTATTTATAAATGAGTAATCTTTAAATTTAAAAACATAATTAACTTTCTTTCATATAAAAAGCAAGTAGATATTTATGTGATTAAATGAAGAACAATTCAGAATGCAACCATTTTGAGTAGAAAGATATTTGTTAGTTACAGGTTCATATGCTAGCCTGTTAAAGTTCTTCAATCTGATGGATCTCAAACATATTCCAGAAATCAAGAACTAAAAAGAATTTAATAATTCTAAGTCCAGTTATTTCCTAGATAAACATTTGTTTTGAACTGGAGGATGGAAAAATTGCATCAGTCTCATTTCAAAGAATATCAATCACTCTTCCAATGGCTTTCTAGTACACAGAATCTGCCTAGACAAACAGACATACAGCAAAATAAAGCATTGCATAGTGGGCAGAGAGGCAGATTAGCAAGTAGATGCTTATGAGTTCATAATTGTGTGTACCAAACTATCTCCTGCATTTGTGAAAATGTAATGATAGCTTATGTGTGCCTTTATGTCCTTATCAAACTGTTTAGCTCATGATTGGACAGCACAAATCCCTTATTTTCAGATGCACAAGGAAAATGATGATATTTCTTGCATGAGCAATTTTGTGCTTCATTGCCCCTAATTGCGTGCTTAAGCTTCATTTTTTTTGAGAGCTTACAATGTCTTAGAAAAAAATTAGGTCAATATGTGAGATCTTGCAGAAAAATGAAGAAAAAAAAATGGATCTGCTGCTTGAAGGAACGGCTCATTTAAAACCCAAGGCCACACATTGAAATTAAGTATGAGCTGAGCCTATAGGCAATGCAAAAGAATTTCATTACACAAAAGAGTGGTTGAAATAAGTAACAAAGTGCCAAATTCAATAATAAAAACAAAGTGCTATAAATCAGTTCAAGAGGGAACTAAATCAATTCACAAAAAAGACATAACTGCTTCCTTCAAACCATTTTTTCAGATTATTGCTATGCTTGAAGTAACACTTGTAATTGCTAAAATAATTTAGAAACATTTATGAATATATTATAATTTACTCTATTCATTAAAAACACCTTTTTTCCATTTTTGGTTTATTTAAACTATCTTAGAGAAGCACTCTAGCAAGGCTTTATGTGTTTTAATCTGACCTTTATGGCAACAAGTAACAGTGATCAAACAGCAGACTAAATAATTAACTAGAAAAAACATGGTACCTTTGCCCAATAATATTTGTGACATTTTAAGCACTAAAACTGAGTTTTGCTGCAAAGCTATCATACAATAGCTGATTTCCTCATATGCACAATTTATTTTATTACATGCATGAGAGTTTTCCAAACAAAAATATATTATCTAATATATTAAAAGTATATTATATATTTTTGTAAGGTAGATTCAACGTGTATTAGGTTACTTAAGCACAGAGAGAAAAAACATGTCTAGGATACTTTAGGATTTCCTATTGAATGATAGACCATAATGAATTCATGTAATTACATGAGTCACTGAGAATTCACATAATTAGATGAGCCATTGATTATAGCTATGCAACTTATGTAACATAACATAAAAATGACTATGTGTATATATTTAATATTATCTATTATAAAGGTATTACTAAATTTTACATAATAACAAACTCTTACATTGTGGAGAGTTCTGACCTCCACTTGATCATTTTAGCTTAGGTTTGAGTGGTTAGTCTATAGTGCAGCATTATGGAAGTGTGTTCAGCTCTTTAAAAAATGAGAATGTGGGTCCAGTATCTTCACCTAGCATCTACTTAAGTATTGAATTTGCTTTCTCTTAATTAACATTTGATTAGATCACCAAATCAGGTGTGTATGAAAGTTTTAAACCTCATTTTAAAAATAAAGATGATAATAGTAAAGAAGAACACATTATCTGTTGAAAACCAACCAAAAGTTGTTATCCGAAAACAGTCTTCATAATTTGGGTCAGTGTTTGAATTGGCATGAAAATATATTTTTATTACTCTAAGTACATTATTTATACTGATCTTTTCAGAATTAAGATGATTAGCAGAAACTATTAGTTAATGGTTTTAGAAAAATATATATTCTAAGATTATTCAACAACTATGCAATTGATATCTAAAAATCATATGACTGCAAAAACAGCATAAAATTTTTAAAATAAATATTCACGACTAGAATACAAGAAAGAGGTGATTTAATTTAAACATATAAATATATAAATATGCTCATTTGTGCCTACCAAATATAAATGATAGATACAACTGGTTTTCCATTTAAATGCAAGAATAGGAAACTAAAGAAGCTATGTTCATAGTATCCCTCCTATGAGATGCACAGAAGCGTGTCTCCCAAAATTTCATACATTAATCTAGCTAAATAATATTGGGTACTAAGAGTGTTTTTCTATTGATCTCTCTCTCTCTCTCTGTCTCTCTCTGTCTCTCTGTCTCTGTCTCTGTCTCTGTGTGTGTGTCTCTGTCTCTGTCTCTCTCTCCTTCCCCCTCTTTCTCTCTCTCTCTATCTCTACCTTTTTCCCCAGCTCCCTCTTTACCACCAGCCTCTTTGAATCCTGTCAGCAATGAATTGAAAAGCATCCTGTAATATGTGTCTCTTTCAATCTGGTGTTTTCCTTAAGAGAATGGAAGAATGAATGAATCATTTGTAAGCCACAAAACAAGTAAATCTTCACTTGTCATTCAGTTGTTTTGGTTATATCAACAAAACACTCTCACTTATATCAGTTTATTTTTTAATAAGCTAAAAATTCACTATTAAATGGAACACCTCTCTTTACTGATATAGGAGTTTTTTTTCCTTAGCTCAATAGTCCTTCTGTGTTAAAAAAAAAAAATCCAATAGTTTAAAGAAGGCAATGATTTTTAGGGAATATTTAAAATTCTGCCTTGCAAGCTTCATTATCTCTTATCCTTGCTCACCAGATCCACTTCCAGTCCTTGTCTGCCCGGTTGTCTGACTATTATGAATAACATTAACAGACTTTTTTTTTTAATACTAGCCTCCAGCTAGGTTTGACAATAAGAAGGGTTATTTATTTATTCTTCAATCTAGGAATGTTCCAAATATATTTTTGATAACAGATTTATCTTTCTACCACTATAATTCTTTCATTAAACAAAATGAAAATCACTGAGTTTAGTTTGTAGACAGGTAAAACCTTGTAGATTACTTAAGGCCTTCAAATACACACACACACACACACACACACACACACATACACACACACACACAAACTCACTGAAATCATGTCTGCTGAAATCTGTGAATAGAAAAGAACATGAAGAATGGAGTATTCTATATCCTTAGTGCACAGCCAGGAAGTAGAGATTTTAATGATATTAATCCAGACCCTAATTGATATTTATTCATCAGTGATATCTTTACAATTCAAAATGGGTGTATGGTAATTTAGTATTAGTTGGTATTATAATTACTTAAAATGTTATTGGTGGTAGTCAATTGTCTCCACAATTTGTGGAGTGGTGTTTGAAATTAAATGAAGAACTCTTTAAAAAATGATTAAGAATTTCTACATAGCAACAATTAAAAATAAATTATTAAGCACTGGGTCACATCATGAAATACAGAGCACTATCACACTGTGGAAATTATACATTGCTGATGCTTATATTGAGTAGTATCTTTGACAGTAATATCAATGGAGGGAAACATTAATGTGATAAAATTTTGATTATATTTGGTTTATATAATAATTTTTCAAAAATAAGAATATGAGAGGATCATGGTGGGAGAAGGAGGGAATGGGAACAAAGAAGGGGATAAAATAGAGACAGCTAAAATTAATAGTTATTTGGATGTTTGCATTGCAAAAATGCACGAATACAGTTTCTAAAATATATATACACATATGAAGGCAATCTAAATGAAATAGCCAAATAATGGGGAATGATATCCCTAACTGTCCATTTCTTGTCAATGACTAAAGTTGCAAATCTTGGGATAGGTTTACCTATAGTTGAGTTGTTGACTAAATGGTTCTATCAGAATTCCCCCTCCCCCAAATCCATGCTATTGTGCGGGGCAGTGGACTATGAGAGGAAATTTGATAATATACTTTAATTAAATCAATAGCATATTACTATCTACCTGACATGAACTATTTATCAAAATAATATTGCTTTTATTTCTTAATTGATTTTCCTGACAAGATATTAAGTGACATTGGAAACACTTCTTGGCAGCGATCAGTGATCTTACCCTGTTGCCAGGCCCTGCCACTCTTGTCTTCTGCTTTGTCATGATGTTCTCTGAACAAAAATAGATTACTTCCATATTCCTACACAAAAAGAAACGAAAAGTTTTTAGGTACTATAGTAATAGAGATGGATTCTAGAGAAAGAAGTAAAGTCCATGTGACTGTGTACAAGGAATGTAACTTTATATTTGGCAAGGGTCACATGGTATGTTTGTCTATTCCTTCTTAAGGAAATGACAAGTTGTGGCACAATGCTTCTCCCATTACACACATGTAAAAATGAAGTTGGATGACTATTTTTGGATTTGTGATGGACAAAGATCTACATTTGGATGGCTTCTCTCATTTCACAACTAAGCAAATTCTAAAATGTATCAGTACTAATAAGTGAATAATGAATAATTGATCAGGAAAACACTGCTTCTACTGTTATATGTAAAACTATTAGCGTTATTTGCTATTGACAAAATGGATAGTGATTTTAAGTCACTTATGGCCATGATTCAAAATATCGTTTACCTACACTTAGTAGAAAAAAATGGTTCTTAAAGAATATGTGATCCATTAGAATGTTGTCAAATATGCCTAGGAAACATACCCTCTAGTTCCTTCTAGTCAGACCAAACTGTTCTCTGATTGGGTAAAAGATATTAGTCTTCTAGAAAAAAAAGTTTTGTTTATTTGCATTCCAAATGTTGCCTCCCTTCTTGGTTCCCCATCCAAGAGATTTTCAGCCCAGTGCTCCCCCCCTTTGGCTCTGATACTGTGCTTCCCCACCTTCCCCAATCACCTGAGGGGGTTGGGGTATGGGAGGAGAAACCCAATTCTAATCTGATTTTTCAGTACTAGATATTGTGAGTAAGAGAATCTGGAAATGAATAAGGCTTATTACTAAACATGGGATATGGGCTCTCGCAACAAAGGATTGGGAAGATTTTACGTAATGGTGAGTATCAAAACTTGGATTACAGAAGCAGTATGAGCCAAGGTGACAAGGTGAAATGGCAAATTTTAAACATCATACTTTTTAGATATGCTTACCCTGGAGTACAGACTGATAAAGTGGAGTTGAGTGCTGGCTCAGTCTGTTTAATTAAAAATCATAGGCATATAATAGAAGATATTCAATGTCTAACTGATCAATAAGGTTACAGCAGTTTACTTCAATGATTTTTTCATAATCAAAGAAGTAGAAATTAGTAGGGCTTTTTAAAATAAACTCAATGACTTTTATCTGAATTATACGTAAACAATACTCTCTAGAGTAACACATGAATAGGAACACCAAAACTGTAGGTGAGCTTAATTAACACCTAGATTTTTCCAGTGTTTTAAGACTAAAGAAATTTAACCTGGACAGCTTTAACCCTGTTGGTATAGACACCATTGCTTCTGAGCTGTCTCCCATGTTTTTCTCAAATCTGTCAAGCTGTGAACCTTATTTGTCCATTAGAAGAAGAGAGCTGAGTTGAGCACCAGTAATTGAACACAATACCATAGTATTTCAAGAAGCAATGTTTATTCCAAAAAAATCTCCCACTTTTAAGCTCACATGTCTGATTTTTACCAAGATTAAGTTTAACAAGTTCATTTCATTTCCTTATCAATTTGTCCCACTTTGTAATGTATGGTTGTAAACTTAGAAGACATTTTGAACATGGCATAGAATAGGTCTAGAAACTGAATGAGTATTTGGACTTAGAGCACAGAGCACTTAGAGGTATGTGGGTAAAACATTTGTTATTGAGGCACTTGCGATATCAGAAAAAATTAAAGAGAACAGGAAAACATTGAGAAGGTAATATAAAATACTATTCTGTACTAGTAAAGAGCATATAAAAATAGATTTAATACATTTTAAAATAATAAGGCATACAATTCACAAGACAGATCACTATGCCATTGAAAATTTAAGACCTGTCAGCTAAACTGAGGATCAAAAGCATGTACAGTAGGGCTTAAGGAGTGAGGAAAACAGAGAAGGTAAAGTTAATTTGAATACAAACAATAGATATGAATCAAAAATTGATATAAGAGGTGTGAGCAAGGTTAATGATTTATAAGGAATTGGCAGACAACTATGTAAATGTCAAAAGACTGCTCAAGACATTCACTTGTACTCTATTAGTCTGAAATATTAATTATATTTCTTTCCAGAAAGAGATGAGATTTTCAGTTAAAATTGACTGCAATAGGGTAGAATAGGAATATTTGAAATTCTTAGATTTGAATAACTTTGTATTACTATACTTCATATTTTCATGTTTCAGGACAAATATTGTTTACATTCAGTCTCAAATAATTGATAGTTGCATGTGAATTTATCTATAATAATAGACAATATTTTTACAATCTCCTTTGTCTCAACTAAAAATAATATTTTTGAGACTCTTGTCTCATCTTAAGAATATGATGACCTCATTATCTTTCACATGAAGGAAAACAATTCCTGAATAATTTCAATTTACATCTCAAAAGTAATACAAGAAGGTTAAAATTTAAGGACACTCATGTTTACATCTACAGATGCACCATGTTTTATCATTCACTTTCATCCATAGGAGGAAAGTAAAAAAGATAAATTTATCATGCATATATTTAGAATTTACTATCTACATTCAATATTAAGCATAAAACAGTAAGAAAACACAGTGAATAGTCTTGCAGTCTACTTGTTCACATTGTGTTGCTTTCACTCCATTATCTAGAAGGTTGTACTTTTATTACCTCACCAATATCCATTCTTAAATTATTCTAGTGATTTTGAAGGCAGGAGAAAAATATCAGGTCACTGTTCAATAATGTGGTTACAATTTCAAATGTGAGGGAACCACTTAGAGGAGACAGGAGAAAGTTGACAACAACCTTTACTATCCCTGAGAGAAAGAAATGGGGCTGGCAGCATTTTCCCTAAGGATTAATAGAGTTTGTACTGATGACAAGCAGGTCACAACAATTACACACACCACTTTGGAGCTTTTCAATTGCTGTTATCCTTCTGCGGCAGTGTATGAAAATGTTGACATGATGATTAAATGTGTTGATTATTTTAACTAGATAAATATAGTAATGAAATGTTACTCAAATAAAAATATTGGCAAAATGGTCAAACTACACCAAGAGAACCAATTCACAAAACCATATTACACACATCTGAGTTTACATCTGGAAAGACAGAATTTGGCTATTTTGGCCAAATCGCAGGTAAAGTAAAAACTACTGTTCCTGGAAACAAGTGTAACAACAGACAATCATGATTTGACTTTCTTCCAACCGCATCTGAAATAGTGTTCTTAATTTCCATCTTCTAATTAAGACTGACATATTTATTTAAATATTTTATTAACTATTTGAAAATTTCATACATTTGCTACCCAATGTATTCTGATCATATCCATCATTATATTCATCAGAATTCCCCTAATGCCCATTCTCCTCCTAACTACCCATTTTTATGGTTATTGATACCAGCATAAATCCATTTAGTCCTGCCTATACACGCATTAGAGTAGGGCCATCCTCTCCTCTTCCAAGCCTCCAGGCACGTTATGAAAGAGTAGTCAGATACAAGGTAAAAGCTGAAGCATGGGATGGAGATCTGTGAAATTCATACTTCTAGCATGGCATGACTATTACACCCATCAGGTTATTCCACTTGTGATTGTCTATGCAAGATTTGCACAAGATCAAGCCATTTAAATACCAGCAGGACTTCCAATGCCTGCCATTAGAGGTGTAGCTATTAGCAGTTGATGGTGGCTGAGGCACTTCGGTGTATTGCCACTGGTAATGCTGATATAATCGTTTCTAGAAACTTCTGCTAGTAAGAAGGAAAAATCTGAATCATTATGTTACCAGATTCATCTCTCAAATCTAATGTAACTCCTGTATTTAAGGAAATATAAAATACTTTATTGAATGGATATGCCTTTTGTACAGTGGATATATAATTGGATGTCTCTGTAAATATGAGCAATAAGCACTAGCGATATTATAAACACTCTAAGATTTTTGTTTTAATTATTTTATTTATTTACATTTCAAATGTTGTTCCCCTTCCCAGTTGCCCCTCCATGAAACCTCACTCCTTTCTTCCTCCCCTTTGCCTCTTAGTGGGTGCTCCCCCAACCATCCACACACTCATGCCTCATCTCTCCTGCATCCCCCTTCTCTGGCGTCAAGCCTCCACAGGACCAAGTGCCTCAGTTCCCACTGATGTCCGGTAAGGCAATCCTCCTCTACATATGTAGTGGGAGCCATGGACATTGAAATAAACCACCAAAGTAAGCATAGAAATCTTCTTCCTAACACAATGTATAACAATCTAATTTTAATTAAAATATAATGACATAGGAAAAATGTGAGTGAGTTCCACTTTCGTCTGTAAATTACAATAAATAAATAAAAATAAATATCCCCAGGCAACAGTGAATTTTTTTATTTATATTTTTGGTTTGTTTGTCTTTGTTTCTTTTTACATTTACCCAACTCTCATTTTCATTTCTTATGCCTTAGACTAGTCTACAAATTTGTTTCAATTTTTCACAATTCTCCTCTTTTATCTATTCCAATTTTATTTTCCATTTCATTTCAAATTTCATCAAAAGACCTCCCTAGCATTTATTCTGTTCTCTGTACTTCCTCCATCATATAAATAAAACAATTTTTTTTTTACAAAAAGAATATCAAAAACCATACATGGCAAAACAAAATTTCATATTGTCTTTTTGTTGGGACATCACTTCTTGTCATTGATGTTTTATCTTCTTTGTCATTCTCATTCAAGTCAGACTGTACGAGAAACCTTATATCTCTAAGTGGTTTTCTGAGGTCTCAGAGAGTCAATTCATATTTTAATTCATATGAACTTCTGCCACAGAGTGACCATTTGTTTTCTAGAAAAAGTTATTTTTAGTATACCTCTTTTACTTTTTTCTTTTTGTCTCTTTCAACTCATTCCATTATAGGAGTAATAGTGCCCCTAAGTTCTGGTACACAGTGTTCAATGCTGGGATATATGACAAAACCATTAAGCAACTAAGAAAGTTAAGATATGGTGGGGGTGAAAAATAGCTCAGTAGGTGAAGTCCTTGTCATACAAGTACAAAGATCCAAGCTCAGATGCACAGACCCCTAAAAACCAAAAAGCATGATGATATTTTTATCTATCTCAGAGAAGGCAGAGACAGCAAGATTCTAGGGACTTTCTTGTCATCAAATTTCATTCAGCTAACTCTGAATTCATTGAGTCACATTTCATGAAACAAATTAAATGTAAATAATTAAAGAAGACATAAATGTTGCTTCTGGCCTCTATACATGTATGAACAAGTTAGCCTGCCATCCAATATAGAAAAGATATGAGAGGCCATTATAATTTGATGAAAATATTTTTTACTCAATAAAATTCATGTGGAGTGTTAAACCACTTTTACTTGGATATATTTTAAACCCTTAATAGAAAAAT
The DNA here is from genome assembly GCF_008632895.1 of Mastomys coucha. Taxonomy (NCBI): domain Eukaryota; kingdom Metazoa; phylum Chordata; class Mammalia; order Rodentia; family Muridae; genus Mastomys; species Mastomys coucha. Next base: position 53,701,249 of record NW_022196905.1, on the reverse strand, counting down.
TCAAGAACAAGTTTTAATTAATTGAGCCCCAATTTCAAAGAAATCTATTCTTTTCATTTGTTCTAACTTGTGTACCTTGATAAGATTAGAATACACCTATACATGAAATAAATATGAGAAGTTGTCAGAAAAGCTGAAGTAATGTTTTAACACTATTGACTATGGATATGTCTCTAATGTGATCAATTAAGTTGAATCATGCCTGGAATTTATTTTGATAGTTAGCATTATCCTGTTTCTTCAATTCATTCCATCCTTATTACTTATTCACTTATTCTGTTCAGTACCGTTGTATCTGATTGGGCTTCCAAACACAGCTGGAGCCAATGCCACTCTTAAGCCAGCTGGCACCAGCTACCTTGGAGAAAGCAGCTGACTTCTGTTTTGTCAGAATACTCATTCCAATGTGTCCTGCTTATAATTCATTCACCGTCCCTCAAATAAATTAATCCAGAATAGAAATATATCCTCTATTAAAACGAATGAGATTGATTGATAGAGGGTGCTTCATTCCCTCTTGATGCTTATAAACAGATGTTTTTAGCATAGTGGTTTATAGAACTTTCAATAATTCTATTTGCAAAGGAAGAAAACACATTTGGGTACTTTAAATGGAAGACATGTGGAGCATTTGATTTCCTCTGTGTCTGTCATCTCTGTACCAATCTGTCTATTTATTCTGACAATATCCAGAACTCTGCCCATTTAGCTTTCCTTCTTTCCTTTTGTAACCAATGTATCTTTATGATTCTGTGTGTTCTTTATTTTTCTGTTATCTGTCATATACTATTATCTTCTTTAATATCAAACAAATTCTTCATTTAACTCATATTTAAATTTCTCCAGGAATAACAGGAAAAATGATAAAAGAAACCTTATTTTAACAAGTAGTGATTCTTGAATAGTCCAGTGTTTAGAATGTTAAATGTATTTTTATGATATTGATATTAAGATTATGATATAGAAATGGAAATTGGTCATGGCTTTGTGCTCCAGAAGTGTACAAAGGAGACTGCCACCTTTCCCATGTGAAAGATCTCCAAAGTTAAAAGAGAGCTAATCTCAGAGATGCCCCTTTTACAAACAGCTGTATTTCCCAGTCCTTCCTCCCTCTGTGCTCCTCTCTCTTCATTCCTCTTGATTCCATCTTCACCTCCTTTCCCCAGTCAGTACCCTCATGCCATCAGCCCAAGATATCTAATCTGTTTCTTTTCCTCAGGGAGATCCAAGTATCCCTTCTTGGGCCCTACTTGTTGCTACTTAGCTTCTTTGGATCTGCAGTTTGGAGCATGTATCCTGTACTTTATGACTAATATCTACTAGTATATAAGAATATACCATGTTTGTGAAATGTTCCTTTATGAGTCAGCCTTAGTCTTTCACCTGTGTCCACTTTAAGGAAACATTTATTCACATGTTTGTCCCATCAAAACACCATCTAACACAACTGACTCTCCAAAGAACCCTTAAGTTTCCACTTACTTTCCTCTTAGCACTATTTTCATTGTGTTGTATTAGTCTGGGTATGTTTTATACTCATTTTCATTGAATTATAGAATATTTTAAAATTTTTTAATTTTTTTCTTGACTCAGTGGTCACTGAGCACAGAGCTGTTCAGTTTGCATGAGTTTGTAGGCTTTCTGTGGTTTCTGATACTGTTGAAGTCCAGGTTTAATCTGTTGTGGTCTGGTAAGACAGAGGGGTTATTTCATTTTCTTGTGTTTGCTGAGTCTTGCCTTCTGACCAAGTATGTGATCAATTGTGGAGAATGCTCTGTGAGGTCCTGAGAAGAAGGTATATTCTTTTATCTTTGGGTGAAATGTTCTGTGGATATCTGGTTAGTTCATGTTATTTCCATTATTACTGCTAGTTTCTGTCTGAACGACTTGTCCACTGGTAAGTGCAGTCTTGAAGTCTTCCAATATTACTATGCGGGATTCAGTATGATTTAAATAATAAGGTTTTCTGTTGAATGTGAGTAATCTTGTTTTGATGCATAGATATTCATACTTGCGACATGATCTTGGTAGATATATTCTTTAAATGGTATGGAATGTCCTTCTCTATCTCTTTTGATTAATTTTACTTGAAAGCCTATTTTATTAAATATAAGAATAGTCGAGCTTGTTTCTTGTATCCACTTGTTTGGACAACTTTTTTCAGCACTTTGAGGTAATGTATATCTTTTATGTTAAGGTATGTACCTTATATGAAACTGAATGTTGGATCCTGTCTTTGCACCCATTCTGATAGTTCATGTCTTTATGCAGGAGGGGGATTTTGTTTATTGATGTTGACATATATTAAAGCCCAATGATTGTTAATAACTTTTATTTTGTTGGTGTGTGTGGGTGTGTGTGTGTGAGACACACACACACACACACACGCACACACACAGAGAGACAGAGAGAGAGAGAGAGAGAGAAAGAGAGAGAGAGAGATTATTTTCTGTGTTTTCTTGCATTTGATTAACTTCCTTAGGTTGGAGTTTTCGCTATATCATCTTCAATAGGTCTGCATTTGTAGATAGCTATTGCTTAACTTCATTTTCATATGCAACATCTTGTTTACCCCATCTATTTTGAATGAAAGTTTCGCTGTGTCTAATATTCTGTCCTGGCACCTATGGTCTCTAAGAGATTAAAGCCATCTGTCCAGGCCCTTCTAGATTTTAAACTCTGTTAAGAAGGAGGACATCCTGAGTTTTGCAGACAAATGGATGGAACTAGAAAATATCCTGAGTGGGCTAACTCATACCCAAAAGGATATGCATGGTATATACTCATTAATAAGTGGATTAGAGAAAAAAGTTCAGAATACCCAAGATATAGTCCACAGAAAAAGATCAGCAAGCTGAAGGGCCCAAGTGAGGACACCTCAAACCCACTTGGGAGGGAGAAGAAAGGAGTCACGAGTGGGGAGGGATGTACGGGGTGAGGGAAAAGGACTGAAACCCTGAGGACCAGCAGAAAGAATGGAAACAGGCAATCTCAGGACGTAAGTGGTTTGGGGGACCCTCCATAATGCACCAGAGACCTAGGAGGTGATAGACTCTAGGGACTCAAAAGGAGGGACCTTGGAGGAAATACCCAACAGTAGGGAGAGGGAACTTATAGAGTCCACCTCCTATCTGAAAGAACTACAGGATGGAAATGAAGAGGAACCTGGTTAAAAATGGTCCAATGACAGACCCAAAGTGGGAACCAGCTCAAGGGAAGGTCCCAAGACATGACACTATTACTGAGGATATGGAGCACTCACAAAAAGGGACCTATCATGACTGCCCTCTGGAAGCACAAAACAAGCATCTGAGTTAGATGCAGATATTTGCACCCAACCAATGGACAGAAGATGAAGACCCCTGTGGTTGAGTTAGGGAAGGCTGAAAGAAGCTGAGGAGGAGGGAGTTTCTGTAGGATGACCTACAGTCTCAAGTAATCTGAACCCCTGAGATCTCTCAAACACTGGACCACCAAACAGGCAGCATACCCAGCTGATATGAAGCGCCTAGCACATATACAGCAGAGGATTGTCATGTCTGTGTTTGATCAGAGAAGATGAACCTAACCTTCAAGAGACTGGAAGCCCCAGGGATTTTAGAGGTCAGGAGGGATTGGGAGTAGAGGGTGTGGACATCCTTGTGGAGACAGGGAACTGGAGAGGAGGTATGGGATGTGGAAGTATAGGAGGTTAAACCATGGGGTGGGATAAATCTAGAATGTAAATAAATAAATAGACATAAACCATAAAATAAAACAGAAGTTGAGTGTAATTTTAATAGGATTCCTATATGTTATTTGGCCATTTTACCTTCTGGCCTTCAATAGACTTTGTTTGTTCTGTACATTTAGTAAGCTTTTTGTACATTTATAGGCATCCCTTTCTTTAGGTTAGAAAATATTTCTTTTATGATTTTGATGAAAATGTTATCTGAGTCTTTGAGCTAGGAATCTTCTTCAATTCCTAATATTCTTAGGTTTTATCTTTTCATAGTTTCCAAAATTTCCTAGATATTTTAATTAACCTTTTAGATTTGACATTTTCTTCAACAGGTGTATAATTTTCTTCTGCCATTCTTCCGTGTTTGAGATTCTCTCTTCCATCCTTTATATTCTGTTGTTGATCCTTGTATCTGTATCTTCTCTCCTCTTACCTTAGGCTTTGCATCTCCAGGATTCCCTCGGTTTGTGCTTTCTTGTGCTTCAGCTGTTTTAGGATATCTGGGGCTTGCTATAATAGGACAACTTTGCTCTAGTTGTGCCATATTGCCCTGGCTTTTGTTGATTGTCTTCTTTCCCTTTCCCTGGTGCTGTCAGGCCTTCTGGGTATCAGGTAGAGCTACAGGACAAAAGTGGAGCACAGGGGACAATGTACAGTTGGGTATGCATCAGAGGGACTTACCTGGCTGTCTAATGTGCTAGCAGGCCTCAGCCAATGCTGTCATAGCTCTGAGCCTGAATATCAAAAGCTGGGAACTGGGTATAGTTTACCACATTTGGGTGTGTCACAAGGGGACTTCGCAGGCAAGGGCTGTGGGGCAGGGGTGTCCTACATTTCTGTCTCTGGTTCTAGCAGGCCTCCTGGAATGCAGGCTGAGTTGTAGGTGGTGATATACTTAATAAATGCAGAAATAAAAAGAAGAAAAGAAAAGAGTTTTACAGATTTTGTCCATTTGAAAAATGTCACCTTATTTGGAGTAACATAATGGGGAAAACACAATCCATTGTCTATGGCATGTTCTTTTCTTAGAAATAAGCCTCACATCTTTAAACATGAACATGCTATTTCTTTGAGGACACTGGTCAATCTATTACTTAGCTTTGGTCAGTGAGAAGCTTACATATGTGATGGAGCACTTAGTGTGTTCAATCAGCTTTCTTTTATCACTTTCTCTTGCTATCTTCAACATAAAACATTTAGCCAGTCACTCAGAAATAATCTTGTTTTGTAGTGATATATTCTTATGAAAATATTACTTGGCCCCCAAATCCTGAACTTTTGGACAGACTTTATAGCAAAGTTAATAGTACTTACACTGAGATAATGTACAACATTGCCCTTAGCCTTAGTAATGTATGGGTGTAGGCTTGAATAAAAAGCTAATGGAATAATTTGTTAAGTGGTAAACATGCTTACCCACATAATGATGTCATGAATAGAATTTATATGCTTATCATTATTTGAAAGTCAGTCACTAAGAAAGGCATGTGTGGATGCCAATCAAATTTTCATAACTGATACTACATATCTGAAGAAAATATCCTTATAGTGAAAATGATGTATTTTAGGTCAGTGGTCAGTTGATGGTTGTGTTAAATACTCTTTAGAAAAGCAACTTCTATCACATAAGAGAGAGAGGTATAGTGAGAAGAAAATTCATGTGTTTGCTGGCATTTTCCACTTTCTCAGTTCTTCTTGCTAAATCCCTAGAATTACAAGCTGCTTCCTCTGTTAGCTACCCTCTCTAGAAATGCCATTAGACATACCCTCAAAGTTGTGATATACTGAGTTATAGGGTATCTCACATACTAATTTTCTTGACAACTAGGATTAACTTACACAGGTGTTGTAGAAATTCGTCTTCTTTTTTCCTTTTCTATTTTACTTATTTACATTCCAGCCATTTCTTTGTATCCATAATCCTCCCTATAAGTTATTCAATAACCATTTATCTTTAATAAGGGTTCTGATAGTGTCTTACATTTATTGCTTTGATTTTAAGCTCATAAACCCTGGGCTAATTGGTATATTTTGATCTTCAAAGCATTTGCAAATAACTACTGATGTAATACTGTCTCTGAAATTTGGTGTTTGAATCCTGATTAGTGATTTCTATGCTTATGATATTAGTTAATTTATCCTACCTTATATTTTCCCCAGACAAATAAGATTAAAATAAGACTACCAAATATTTTGGGGGGCCCACATGAAATAAATCATATCACATATTGAAATATAAAAGCACCCCTTTCAGTCACAATAGATGGCAGCTACTTGACTCCTTTTTCATGTGGTGTCTGTGTGTCTCTGCTATATACATGCCCGGGGCCTCTTACCAGGCCTTATGCTGTCTGGTTGGTGGCTCAGTTTCTGGATGCTCCCTAGGTTCTGGGTAAATTGAGACTTCTGGTCTTCTTTTGGGGTTGCCCTCCCCTTCAGCTACTTCATTATGACCCCTAAATCAACCACAAGGGTGCCTGACTTCATTCCAATGGTTGGGTGTAAGTATCTGCTTCTGTCTCAGTCAGCTACTGGTAGGGCCTCTTAGAGGAAAGCCATGCCAGGTTCCTGTCTGTAATCACATCATAGCATTTATTAGAGTATCAGGCCTTGGTGCTCCACCTCTGACCCCATGAGATTGGGCCGCTCACTGGACTAACTTTCCTTCAGTCTTTTCTCCATTTTTTTCCCTGAAGTTCCTTTAGACAGGAACAATTCTGGGTCAGAAATTTTAACTGTAGGTTCGTAACTCTGTCTCTCCACTTGAGGCGCTGTCTATCTACTGAAGGTGGACTCTTCAAGTTCCCTGCCCCTACTGTTGTGCCTTTTGGCTAAGGTCATCCATATTGAGTCCTGAGAGTCTTTCACCTCCCAGAAATCTGGTACATTCTAGATTACCAGATTACTCTAGAGAGTCCCCCTATCACCCACCCTCTGAGGCTGCGTATGTACATTCATTTATTCTCCAGAACTCCTGTCTGTCCCCCTTCCCATGCCTGATCTGGTTCCCCAATTCCATTCTTCCCCTCTCCCCATCTCCCACCCAGACCTCTCCATCCTTCTGCTTCTCTTGATTATATTGTTCCTCCTTCTAAGTGAGATTGAAGCATCCTCAGTTGGGCCTTTTGGCTTGTTACACTTCTTATGGTCTATGAGTTTTATGTTAGGTGTTCTGTAATTTTTGGCTAATATCAACTTCAGTGAGTAAGACCATATGGTAATGGTACAGAGATAGACAGGTTAATCAATGAAATGGAATTCAAGACCTAGAAGTAAACCCACACACCTATAGACACTTGGTCTTATACAAGGAAACCAAAACCATACAGTGGGAAAAGAAGAGCATCTTCAGCAAATGGTGCTAATCTTACTGTATGACTACATGTTGGTGAATGAAAATAGTTCAATATTTATTACCTTGACCAAGGCTCAAGTCCAAGTGAATCAAAGACTTCAACATAAAAGCAGGTATACTGAATCCAATAGAAGACAAAGTGGGAAAGATCCTCAAACTCATTGACACAAGGAGAAATTTCCTGAACAGAACAATGGTTCAATCTCTAAGGTCAACAATTGATAAAAGAGACCTCTTGATACTGAAAAGTTTGTATAAGGCAAAAGACACCATCAATAGAACAAATTGGCAACCTAGAGATAGGGAAAAAATCTTCTCTTAGCCTACAATTTATAGAGGGCTAATATTCAAAATATATAAAGAACTCAAGAGGTTAACTTCTACAAATCAAAATAGCCCAATTTAAAAATGGGGCAGAGCACTAAAAGGAGAATTCACAACAGAAGAATCTTGAATAGCCAAGAAGCACTTAGAGAAATGTTCAGAATTCTTAGCTATCATGGAAATTAAAATCAAAATGACATTGAGATTCCACTTTACACCAATCAGAACTTCTAAAATCAAAAATTCAAGAGACAGCATATAATGGTGGAGAAAGAGGAACAATCCTTTATTGTTGGTGGGATTAAAAACACATATAGCCACTCTGGAAATCAATCTGGTGTTTCCTCAGAAAGTTGGAAATAGTTTTACATAAAGAGCCAGCTATACTACTCATGGGTATATATGCAAAAGATACCATAAAGACACATGCTCCTCTATGTTTATAGCAGATGCATTTGTAATAGCCAGAACCTAAAAACAACACAGATGTCCCTCAACTTAAGAATGGATATAATAAATGTGGTTTGTTCTACACAATGGAATACTATCCAGCTTTTAAAAATAAAAACATCATGCATTTTTCAGGCAAATGAATGGAAATAGAAAATATCATCCTACATATGGGAACCTATGCTCTAAAAAACATGCATGGTCAATCAGTCCTCTTTAATGAAAGGCTCGACCTAAATATTGCCTATTCTCCATTACTGTTGCTATTGTTATTTTGTTCTTGAATGTGTTTAATATTCACCAAGAAAAATGAAGGAAAAAGCAAATAGTGAAAACTAGATAGAGGAAATACATTCCTCAGGAATGTGGGAGATTATTCATTTTAGAGAATCAATTTTTAAGAGTGAGTGATCTTACCCTTTGTTCATGCTAAAGATTCTACCTACATACATTTTCTTACCCCTTTCTTACCATTTATTTTTTCGAATTTATTTAAAACAACTCATAAATGGAGAAGCAGTGTATTAAGTATTACTTGGAAAGTAATTTAGATCCATTCCTCAAACTATCACTTTTTTCTCATCAGTGTAGAAAACAGTATGAACTATTTTGACATTTCCCACTTAGGAAAAATGCTTTTTATAATTTACTTTCAGTAACACCATAGTGAAATGTTGATAACCTATATCTTTAATTAAAATAAGAAAGCCAAAAAGGTGGATTTTCAAGATATGGGCTACTTATCTGAACTAATTACTTCAGTGATCTGAAACACCTATATGAAAATTGATTATTCATTTTTGATCTTTTTGAATGTGTGATAATAGAAATTGTTTCTATTGTAGTACAGTAGTTCCAATGTTCATGTTGTTTTGTACACTGTATAGTTTATAGAGAAGAAAACAATGCATGGTATTGGTACAGTAACAGACACATTACTCAGTGGAATCAAGTAGAAGACCAAGAAATAAACCCACACAATTATGAACACTTGTATGTTAATAAAGAAGTCAAAACCATACAATAGAAAAATGAAAGCATATCTAATACATGGTGCTAGACTAACTGTACATCTCCATGTAAAATAATGAAAATATATTCCTACTTACCACCCTGCACAAAACTCAAGTCCAAGTATATCAAGGCCCTTCACATAAAACAAGATACACTGAAGCAATGGTTCAGGCTCTAAGATCAACAATTGATAAATGGGACCTCATGAAACTGAGAGCTTTTGTAAGGCAAAGAACATTGTCAATGTGTCAAGTTGGCAGCCCACTGATTATGAAAGGATCTTCATCAACACTACATCTGGCAGAGGCCTAATATCCAGAATTTACAAAGAACGCAAGAAGTTAGACACCAACAACCCAGTTAAAACTGAGGTATAGGGCTAAACAAAGAATTCTAAACAGAGGAGTCTTGAATGCCCTAAAAGCACTTAAAGAAATGTCCAAAGTTCTTATTCATCAAGGAAATAAAAATTGAAATAACTCTGAGGTTCCATCTTAAACCCACCATGATGGCTAAAATAAAAAATATTCAGACTGGTAGATACAAGGAGGATTAAAAAAAAAAAAAAAACTCAACAGATAGCACATGCTGGAGAGGCCTGTGCAGCAAGGGGAGTACTCATTGCTGGTGGGAGTGTAAATTTGTACGACCACTTTAGAAATCAATTTGGCAGTTTCTCAGAAAACTGGAAAAAGTTCTAGCTCAAGACCCAGCTATACCTGTACTATTCCTAGGCATATAGTTAATAGACGCTCCAACATCTTACAAAAATATTTGTTCAATTATGTTCACAGCAGTTTTATTAGTAATAGCCAAAAACTAGAAACGACCTAGATGCCCCTCAAGTGAAGAGTAGATAAAACAAAATGTGATACATCTACCCAATCAAATACTATTCAGCTATTAAAACAATAAGGCATCATGAATTTCCTCCTAAGTGCAGTAACCCAGTTCCAAAAGGACATGGCATGGTATATACTCACAATTGAATATATAAAGTACAGTTACCTTGTTACATTCCACAGAGTCAAAGAAGCTAAATAAGAGGGAAGTCCCAAGTAAAAAAGCTTGAAAATCACTTAAAAGGATGAAGAAAATAGTCATAAAAGATGGATGAAGGGAGGGGACTTGGATGGAGAGGAAACAGGAAGGGGACTGAGGGATTCAGGATCAGGTGTGGGAAAGAACAGGAGATATAGCTAGATAGCCATAAAAATGAATGGAACTCTGCAACTGACAGGGATGAGGAGGTGAGGAGCCTCTCCTGGATGAAATACAGACCTTGGGTAAGGGATAAACCCCAATTTAATTTAAAAAGTTAAATGTATAAGTTGAAAGGAATCTGTTCTGTCAAAGCTATGTTGAAATACAAGGGAGACTCTCATCCAAATAACTACATTATTTATTTACCTACAAAATCCTAACAACCCAATAATCTTTACATCCACTAAGCATTTATCTATACTATATGATCTTGGATAGCTTTACATCTGTGAATCTATTCATTTCAAAACAGAGGCCAAAGACAGCTTGATATTTCATCTGTGTATATATACTGTTTGGATCTTACAGTTTTCTAGGAGCATGAACTAAATCATCTGTAAATTCTACATGAGTGATATTAGAATATGATCTTTAAGTGTTTTAAACAATGTTTAAGACTGCTATTCTGTTCATAAGAATGTCATTAGTCTCCAGAAATGAAAATTAAATCTCGAATTTTGTATTTGTAAATACAATAAGAGATGAGGTGAGTCAGTTGCAAAATACAAAGATTAAATACAATCAAAATAGTAAGATTAATGAGCAAGTAACACAAAGTAGCTGTTTTATTCCCTGATACAAGCTCAAGGAGTTCCATTTCAATTTCATGAAGGGAAAGTTCTGGTGTCTCAAGACACATAAAACTGAGGACCTAAAACTCCATTAAAAAGCCTTTGATTAGAACTGGGTCCTTTCATTTTATTTATAAACTGATCCCTTTATCATCTATTCAGTCATTCCATATCTTTGATATAGCTCATTCCATCATATGGAAATACTTTGATAGGTCCCTCATGTCCAATACTAGTTAATTTTGATCATGGTGTTTAAAATTTTGCCTGTAAGCCTAGACTAAGATCTATGAGTCTTTTAAAGACTATGTAAAGATCTTTGTATTGTATATGTCAGGACTGAAATGTTTCAAATGTGACTAGGTTTCTTGGTATGTAGGATGAATTAATTTAATTAAAATTAATTTTCAGTAACTTCGACATAGTCAAAAAATAAAAACTAAATAAACAATCAAAAAATTAAAAACTAAATAAATAAAAACAACTTGCATGCCAAAGAATAGTTTTATTGGATACTGAGGCATGAATTTAAATTTGATCTAGGAGATTTTTTACTTTTTGTAAAAATTATTGTTTATATTTTAGAAAACTACTCTTGGTCAGGGTCCTGCTCTGAATAATGCTTTAAAAACTCAATGGCATTGTATTGGAGAAAACATATTTTCTTTCTGTAGGTAGAAAGCTAATGTGAATATGCTGTTTGGGTTACTTTTTGCAAGAGAAAGACAGAGAAACAGAAAGACAGAGATAAAGAGAAGTAGGCAGGAGAGAACATGAGAGAGGAAGTTGGGTTGGTAGGGACTTGGGAAGAATCTTGGAGAAGTTGGAGGAGAAGAAACATAATCAAAATATATTGTAGAAATAATAAAAATATTTAAACATTAAAGTAATTAAAAATTTCAGTATAATAATACTAGCGTTTTCTCTAAAGAAGTAAATAGAGAATAGCATATATTTATACAAAAATACTTTGAAGATACAATGAACTTTTTGTTTCTCACTTTTGAAATTGACAAATTAATGAGAAATTAATTTCTTAACTTCAAATTTTCATAAATTTATAACTTTAAAATCATTGATAAATTTGGGAAATTTAGAATGTTAGCAAGTTTTGTCAAAGAATTACTGAAAACTTAAGAATTATATGAGTGCTTTCGCAGCACTTATACTAAAATTGGACATATACAGATATTAGCATGGCTCCTGCACAAAGATGATAAATAAATTTGTGAAGCATTCAGTTTTTTTGAGAATGGCATCTTGAGTGAGTTAACCCAAACTCAAAAGGACATGCAAGGTATATATTCACTTATAGATGTATATTAATCATAAAGTACAGCATATCCGTGCTGCATTCCACATACTCCAGAGAAGCTAAACAAGATGGAAGGCCCAAGCAAGGATGCTTGAATCTCACTTAGAATAAAATAGTCATAGAAGAGACAGATGGAGGGAGGGAGGAGATGGAGATGGTGATGGGGGGGTGGATTCCAGGATCAGGTGTGAGGTGGAGGAGAGATGGCCAGAGAATGAGTGGAACTCTGCAACTGACATGGATGAGGAGGTAGGAGACCTCTGTAGGGCAAGACAGAGACCAGGGATAAGGGAGGTGTGCAAGAATAAAAGGTATGACTCCCAGTATTGAAGATATTGAACATGAAGAGGCCACCTTCTGTAGCCAGGTCAGAACCCCAGCAGAGCATAGGGACACCAACCCACCCATAAAATATTTGACCCAAAATTTATTATATCTACAAGAAATGCAGGCACTGGAGAATGAAACAGAGACTGGGGGAATGGCCAATCAGTAACTGCCCCAAACTGAGACCCATCCCATGGGCAAGCACCAATTCTTGACACTATTAATGATTCTGTGTTATGCTTGCAGACAGAACAAAGCCGTCCTCTGAGAGGCCTTGCCTAACAGCTGATTCAGATGCAGACACCCATAGTCAGACAGTGGATCAAGCTTGAGGACTCATGGAAGAGTTGGAGGAAGATTTGCAGGCCCAAAAGGGGATAGGAACTCCACAGGAAGATCAATAGAGTCAACTATCCTAGTCCCTTGGGGCTTTCAGAGACTAAAATACCAATTGAAGGAAATAGAAAGACTGGAACTTGGCTTCCCCATTCATATGTAGCAGATGTGCAGCTTTGTCTTCATGTGGGTCCTGAACAAATGGATTTAGGACTATCTAAATCCTATTGCCTCTACATGGGATATGTTCTTCCAACTTGGCTGCATTGTCTGGCCTCAGTAGGAAAGGAAGAGCCTAGTCTGGCAGAGATTTGAAATACAAGGGTGGAGGGGAGACCCAGAAGGAAGGCTAACTGCTTAGAGGAGAAAGGAAGGAGGGATGGGAAAAGGATTGTGGGATGAGTTGACTAGGAAGGGGCAGTGAGCAGGATATAAAGTGAATAAGAAAAAAAAACTGGAAAAAATTAATGAAAAAAATGATAGGAGAAAAATTAAAAAAGAAATACCTGCGAATCTTTTTCTACCAAATTCCACCAATATGGCTTGCCAGTGACTTACCTTACTTTTGGTGATATAGCCATGTCTATAGAAGGGATCAGAATCTCAAGTCAGAATATTGGGCTATTAGCATCTCCTTATTTCAACATCAGACATAGCTATAGATAACACTCTTATCGTATATCTGGTATTTGTACTTCGTAGAGCTCCATGTGTCTAATAAAACTTCTCCCAATCCATATAAAAAAGATCTATTATACTAGTGTACCCTTCACCCTTCTCAGTAATACAAGACCCCTTTTCTCATCTTGTTACTCATTTAATTTTTTTAACCAGTCTTTAGCAATTAAGAACTACTTTTAAGGAAGACATGCAATTTCATCATACCATAAATTATGAATAATTCTATTTTCAAATTAAATTTCTTATTTTGTTGTTATTAATGTTGGAATCAAGCAAATTATCATGGGAAGAAAAACAATAATATTTCTACCCAACCATCATGCCTGTGGATCACAATTATAACCGACAGGGCAAGATGTCCCGAAGGGTGCAATAGTAACTCTTATAACAGTGTCAACCAACAACAATTTAATTGGACTAAAGGTCTGCTCAACAGGAGGGAAATTTTAGATTGTGCTTGACCTAGGCAAACATAAAAATCTACTTAGGTCATTGATGTTATAGAAGAAACTATTAGCCTTATTTTTATAAGCCACTATAGAATAAAAATAGAAGAGGGAACATAAACAAAAATTCAGCATGTTTGAAAATGTATAATAAAACCTATTATTTTGCATTCTAAAGCCATGGTTATATTATTCTGGAATTCTAAAAAGTTCTCATGATGGCAGTAGTAACTACCCATGAGTAACATTGTTTATAATGTGAAGGCAGATTGATTTGTATTTCCATAAAATAAATTGCTTTATTTTATTTTTTTTCTATTTTTAGTATGTTTCATTGGGGAAAAGAAGAAAAACAATTGAAATATTTATCTCACATATATACATATTGATTTTTCTACACCATCAAATTAATAAGAAATTTTTCAACATATTTTGAGCTTAAGGAAGCACAACTGTCATAGATTGAATTGAGAATAAGAATGCCTAAGTATCTCACAAGCTCTGCTTATTTCTTAGTAAACACTGTCAATGTACATTTATGAATATTTTAACATGTTTAACATATATGTTTGGATCTTTGAATATATTTGGAGCACCCAAAACTTTCAGTGATACATATAATAGCTATTTCCTGGAAGAAATTCTTTTCTTTTTTTCTACATGCATCATTTATAGTCAGAAAGTAAGATCAGCATGCTTTGAAAAGGCTCATCATAACATGTCAAGGCACAAGGTAACAAATCAATGGCTGCTTAAATGATTATTTTTCCCTGAAGGAAAATATATTTTGCTTTGGAGACCTAACTTCATTATGCTTCAGTAGATGCCAAGTGAAAAACACTATTTCCATCATTAATCTGTTTATAAAAGCTTTCTGTTGTCTGCACAGAAAAGTCATTTAGTTCAATTTTTTCCTTGTGATGTATTGTCTCTCAGAAAAGCTAATGTACTCAGGCACTTTCTAAGACTTTCAAATTTTTAACAAAAAAAATTTAAAGAGAACATATCTAATTATATTACTGATTACTATGAAATTATAAATATATATCAATAAATGCATGAGAATGAATGAAATTTTTTGTACATCGAGCACTGCTTCCTTTCATAAATTTTTATTCGCAGTGTAAAATAGATTTCACCATGAGAATTCCTTCAATACAAATATCACTGTTCTCTTTGACAAATGTTTAAACTCTGCTCAGTTTTTCTTAACTTTATAATTTAATTCTTATTGTTTATTTCTTTAGAGGTCAATTTAGAAAAAAGAGAAATGAAACTGTTACTTAAACTACTTGGACAGCTATGTTTATTCATATAACAGAGAAGATAAACTCTAAAATTACTTTTAGCATATAAAGAATGTAAATGTATAAAATGCTTAAGCATATTTTCAGTTACATATACCCAGAAGTTAACCTTATAATACTTAAAAATATGCATATGTATGTATGTATGTATGCATGTATGTGTAAGTATAGGAAATTTAATCGAAACACCTTTGTTAAAGAAGTCCTAGAGATTAGGAATGAGGTTAGCATGCCTCAGCATAATCAGGCTATTTATCAAACCTACAGCCAACATCATCTGAAAGGAGGAAAACTAGAACCAGTCCCATTATAGTCAGCAATAGGACAGGGTTGTTCTTTAGTCCAACTTGAGTTTTCAATACAATTACCAAAGCACTAGTTGCAGTAGTAAGACAAGAGACTATTACATGAGTACAACTGAAAAAAGAAGGGAAGTCATCCCTATTTTTAGATGAAATCGTATTCTGTATGAGAAATGTCAAAGTTTCACCCAGAAAATTTTAACATCTGAGATAAATTTTGTTGGAATTTTGATGAGGATCTCATTGGATGTGTAGACTGGTTTTAGTAGGATGGCCATTTTTACTATATTATTACTACCAATCTATGAGCATGGGAGAACTTTGATAAAACACAAATCCTTCCGATTAAAAGGTTGAGATTAGAAAACTCATTACTTAAGGTTCAAGACTTTCTGTCTTTTGATATCTTCTTCTTTAATTTCCATCTTCAGTGTCTTGAGTTTTTCATCATAAAAGCCTTTCACTTCCTTAGTTAGACTTACCCCAAGATATTCTTAAGTGTCTTAAGTTTTAGTCATAAAAGTCTTTCACTTGTTTGGTTATATTATATAAGGTTATTTGGAATGATGTTGTATCCTTGATCTCTTTCTGTGTTTGTCACTTGAATAATGGAGGGCTACTGATTTGAGAAGTTATTATTTTAATATTTTATTTATTCATATTAGTTATTTTAAATGTTAACAATTCAAGTGTTGTCTCCTCATTTTCCCTTCTGCAAGTCCCCTATCAAATCTTCACTCCCCCATGACTTTATGAGGGTGTTCCCTCACCCACCCACCCACTCCCGCTGTCCTAGCACACCCCTATGCTGGGGCATTGAGCCTTCACAGGTCCAAGAACTTCACCTCCCATTGATAAGGCAATCCTCTGCTACATATGAAGCTGGAGCCATGGGTCCCTCTTTGGTTGATATAAAATTAACTCAAACAAATCAGAGGTCTTCCTATACACAAAGGATAAACAGGCAGAGAAAGATATTAGGGAAACAACACCCTTCACAATAGTTACAAATAATATAAAATACCTCGGTGTAACTCTAACTAAGCAAGTAAAAGATCTGTTTGACAAGAACTTCAAGTCTCTTAAGAAGGAAATTGAAGAAGATCTCAGAAGATGGAAAGATCTCCCATGCTCATGGATTGGCAGGATTAATATAGTAAAAATGGTCATCTTACTGAAGGCAATCTACAGATTCAATGCAATCCCTATCAAAATTCCAATTCAATTCTTCACAGACTTAGAAAGAGCAATTGGCAGATTCATCTGGAACAACAAAAGACCCAGGATAGCCAAAACTATTCTCAACAATAAAGGAACCTCTGGTGGAATCACAATCCCAGATCTTAAGCTGTACTACAGAGCAATTGTGATTAAAAACTGCATGGTACTGGTACAGTGACAGGCAGGTAGATCAATGGAACCGAACTGAAGACCCAGAAATGAACCCACGCACCTATGGTCACTTAATCTTTGACAAAGGAACTAAAACCATCCAGTGATAAAAAGACAGCATTTTCAACAGATGGTGCTGGCTCAACTGACTGTTAACATGTAGAAAAATACAAATTGATCCATTCCTTTCTACTTGTACAAAGCTCAAGTCCAAGTGGATCAGGGACCTCCACATCAAAGCAGATACATTGAAACTAATAGAAGAGAAAGTGGGGAAGAACATCGAGCAAATAGGCACAGGGGAAAATTTCCTGAAGAGAACGTCAATAGCTTCTGCTCTAAGATCAAGAATTGACAAATGGGACCTCATAAAGTTGAAAAGCTCCTGTAGGGCAAAAGACACTGTCAATAGGACAAAACAGCAACCAACAAATTGGGAAAAGATCTTTACCA
>NW_022196905.1:53604374-53682899 GCF_008632895.1 Mastomys coucha | reverse complement strand
AGCATGTGTATAGTAGAGGATTGCAAATTCGATCATCAATAGGAGAGGACCTCGGCCCTGTGAAGGTTATGTGCCCCAGTGAATACCAGGGTCAATAAATGGGTGGCAGGCATGGGGCGGGGGGAAGCAACAGGGGTTTGTTTTTTCGTTTTTGTTTGTTTCTTTTTTTTTTGGAGGGGAAACTGGGAAAGGAGAAATTTACATGTAAATAAAGAAAATATCTAATAAAAAATGCTTCTTTTTAATCTAGAGCTTTCAGATGTGCTGTTAAGTTTCTATTGTAAGATCTTTCCAATTTCTTTGTGAAGGCATTTAGTGCTATGAATTTTCCTCTTAATAGTGGTTTCTCTGTGTCCCATACTTTTATCCAAAAGTGGGGTGCTGTGACTTCATTCTAAAAAGTCTTTAATTTTTCTTAATTTGATCACTGAACAAGTAGGATAACAGACTTCATAAGTAAATAGGACCCAGCATTTTGCTGCATACAGCAAATATACCTCAGTGATATAGACAGACACTACCTTCGAGTAAAAGGCTGGGAAAAATACTTTCCTATCATATAATCTCAAGAAATAAACTTGAATAGTAAAAATAGATGGGGAAGGTACTTCATACTCATCAAAAAAATCCAAGATAAACTCTCAATTTGAACATCTATGCCCCAAATACAAGGATACCTATATTTATAAAAGAAATGTTATTAAACTCAAAACACATATGGAACCTCCCACAATAATAGTGGGAAATTTCAACATTCCATTCTTACCAATAGATAGTTCATAGGAACAGAAATTAAAAGAGACACAGTTAAACTAACATAAGTTATGAACCAAATGGATTTAGCAGATATCTATAGAACATTTTACCCTAAAACAGAAGAAGATACTTTCTTATCAGCACCTCATCATACCTTCTCCTAAACTGACTATATAATTGGACACAAAACAAGTCTCAACAGATACAAGAAGATTGAAATAATCCCACACCTTTTATCAGACCAGCACACAATAAGGCTGGACTTAAATACCAATAAAAACACCAGGAAGCCCACATACTCATATAAACTGAATAATTCTCTACTCAATGATAACTTTGTCAAGTATGTTCTTTGTATTTCTAATTGTCCTATGATTTGTAGGAACCAGTGAAGGTACCACATCCTCTGGTTACTTCCTCAGGGTGCCTAGATGCCACTTTCCACCATAATGGAAGGATGAAGCAGTGTCCTGAACAGTTATGATTTATAGGACTTTGGTCTAGCTGAAAGTGACTACTGACATGCTTGAGGATAATCTTCCCTGAAGATTTTAGTGTTATAGCTCTCTTAGATGAATCTCAGTGAACACCCATATAAATACACATTATTCAAGGTGACCAAAGGTTGTATGTGAAACTTGAAAAGTGGAAAGGAGTTCTCAGAGTGAATGAAAAGTTATTGGATGGAGCTTAATCTACAGTGAATGCTTAATCTACAGCCTCATGGGGAGGCTTTCCAGGAATCTCAGGCACTTGATGGATGGGTTCTTATCAGGAAAGAAGGTGTTCAACTTAGAAGTTTGCCAAGGACTATGTGACTTCCATCAGACGTTTTGAGGTAAGGCACTGTAGACAGGTCTTAGAAGGGGAAGCTTTGCTGGAGAAATGTAGTCCTATATTTGCTCCAAGGTCAGGGGAGCTCTTGAACATGGTAGGTTCAACACCTAATCTCTTCAGGAGAATATAAAGTTTAATATAAAGTTTAATATTCAGTTTAATATAAAGGAGTTGAGTTTAATCAAATATCTTTCTGCCTCCAGTGAAATGGTTATGTGCTTTTTGTCTTTTGTTTTATTTCTTGTCCTATAAAAATTTATTATGCTTATTGATTTATGTTGAACCATACCTGCATCTTTTGGGTGGAACCTACTTGATAATGGTGGTTTATCTTTCAATGTGTTCTTGGACTGACATATTTGTTTTGTACTCTTTTTACTATTAGTCAATTTGTACGTGAGTTTATCGATCTCATTGAATTTATCAGAGAATGGTATCTTTCTAAATGATTCTAGGTGTTGGTTTTGTCGTTGTTATTTCTGTTTTAGTGATTTGTTGACTTTACCTGAGAGTTTGATTGCTCTTCATTTCATGTCCTTTTGGATATGAGTTTTAGTTTTGGTTGTTTTTCTAAAGTTTTCAGATGGGCTGGTAAGTTACTAGTATGTGATCTCTACATTTTTTTCTTTTCGTTACTTAAAATAATTTATAAATTTAAATTTATTTTGATTATATCATTCCCTTTCAGTTCATCCAGGTCTTCTCCTCCTTAGTACCCATCCAACTTTAAGGTCTTTTCTAAAACCTGAGTAATTGAACATAATCCACAAGGATTCTAGGTTGTGTACATAGAGAAATTTAAGTTAAATTATGAAGTCATTGCCATCTGCTTCCTAGTTGCAGATGACATGTGACTAGCCAGCCTTGTGGTCTAGCCAATGTGCTTCCCTGCCTGCTGCCACATGTCACCATGATAGATTATATCCCTCTGTAACTATATGTAAAACTTTATCTCTTTCTAATTTAAGTAGATTTTGTTTTGGTATTTAATCCAAAAGTGGGAAAGGGATCAAGACAGGAACCAGTACCAATAAGCAGAGGTATTGTTGTAATAAACCTGGGCACATGGTTCATAGACCTTTGGAAGTGTTTTCAGGAGTAATGTGGCAAATGTTTGTAATTTTGATCTAAGAAAAAATTTAAGTTTCACAAGCATTGTATTAGAACTTAGAAAAATACATTAAGAGAAATGTGGGTGTGAATTTATGGCTTATGAATATTCTGAAGGAAATATAAATTCTGTTAGGAACTGAGCTAGGGACCCAGAATATTTGCGTGGTATTTTGTATCATTTTAGCCTTTTTAAAAACCCTGCATTTAAAGCTAATGAACTCATTTATTTGCTCTGGAAAAACATAAACTCGGAAGAGTCTATAGACCAATGCTCAGAAATTGTTTGTAGTTGTTAAAGAGATCTGCGCTGCCAAAAAGAAACCTATTGAAGCTACACTCATGTAATGAAGGTGTTGTATAATGATGGTGTCCATAGTGCAAAGGCAGACCACGCAGGGTGCCATTTCTTAAAGATTCAAGTTTATTTTTAAAAAAAAATAAAGTAAAAAATTTTAAATCGAGAAATTCCTGTTTTCTTTCGAAGAACCTACCTACATAGTTTTGTCTCTGGAATCACCAGGGAGAAGTTGAAACAGCTGTGATTCAAGAGGACCATGCTGGCTCTACCTGACAAGAGAAAGTTGCACTATTATTTTATTTGTAGATAGGAGAGCTAAAAGGTTGATTAGGTTATGATTTAGGCTCAAGTATCTGAGAACAACTGAATTCCATCATAGTTAGGGGCTTTAGAGTCAACACAAAGTTCTTGAAATCATTTGTGTCAAGCTGTGAAGATGAGGCCTATGTTTGCATGCATTTTCTAGGATTCTAGAGATGCTAGGACCAGTAGAACATCTATGCCAGAGGGTAAACATGAAGGTGCAGAATTTAATGTTTCCTGTTTTGAATTCAGGCCTTTTTTTTTTCACCAATTCTTCCTTCTTGGACTAAGAATGCTTACTTGGACATTATACTTGATAAGTGTGTAACTTATTTTATTTTATTTTATTTTATAATAGCTTACAGTTTAGAGACATTTGATATTTAAAGTTTGTAATGTTGATTGTGGGGACTTTTAAAGCATGGCTGAAATGAGTGCAGTTTACAATGCATTTTGTTTATATTTAGACATGGTCATGGGACTACAAAGACAAGGGGTACAAGAGTACGGATGGCTTAAAAGTAATATATTTAAGTTTCAGAATGACAAAGAAAGAGTTGCTTGTTTGACAAAAAGATGCTTCACAAAGATTCAGCCTTAAATAAAAAGCTTCTTGAACATGCTGTGAGCTATCATCGCTGGTATTTTCATTGTTTTAATTACTATTTGCTTCACATCCGATTACAACAAGATAATTGACAGTAAATGATTATTAATTGAATAAATGACTAGATAATCTTTAAAAACATAGATGTATTGGGTTCACATATTTAGAAATAACTAAAAATTGAATGAGCACATTGGCTGTACTTAGGGGCCCTCCACATATATGTAGCAGATGTGCAGCTTGGTCTTCATGTGGGTACCCCAACACCTGGAACAGGGGTTGTCCTAGACTCTGTTACCTGAAAGTGGATCACATTTTCCTAACTGGGCTTCCTTGTCTGGCATCAGTGGGAGGGTATGTGCCCAATCTTGCAGTGACTTGATTTAGCAGGATGGGTTGGTACCCAGTGAGGCCTCCCCCTCCTTAGAGGTGAAGGGAAGTGGGGTTAGGGACTGTTTGAAATAGGACTGGGAGGAGATGAAGGATGCAATTAGGATGCAAAGTGATTAATCAATTGATTGAGTAATTAAAAACTGAAATAACCATAATTCTTGAATGATCTCTCTAAGAAAGAATTAAGTTTTATGAACTGATGTGTGCTATATTCCTTTACATAAAGTAAACTTCCAAAGAAGTTTCTTCTTTCCTTCTCCACTCTGAGGCCCTCTAAAGTTTTATTTTCTGCATAGAAATAATTTTACATACAATGATACAAATATCTGTGTTTCTAAGGATGTGAGTGCTCTTCTGTATAGATAGTCAATCATCTGTAAACTATATTTAAATGACCATGGTGATAGACCATGTTAAATAAGTACAGATTATAACTCATAACAACGTTCCACAGACCCTGAAATCAATGAAATGACAGCACTGGTATATATGAATAAAATACCATGAACTGAATATAGCTTAAGGATTATATTTTTTCTTTTTTGGTTTTTTGTTTGTTTGTTTTTGTTTTTGATTTTGTTTTTCAAGACAAGGTTTTTCTCTGTGTAGCCCTTGCTATCGTGGAACTCACTCTGTAGACCATTTTGGCCTCAAACTCAGAAATCAGCCTGCTTCTGCCTCCCAAGTGCTGGGATTAAAGGTATACACCACCACTTCCTGGCAGGACTGTATTTTATAAGTATAATATATTGTAAAACAAAAGTCTAAAGTTCAAATATTGCTTAAACCTCTTAAATTACAGAATTTGGTTCAGAGTTGGGACAACATATTTTTAAATATAGTAGGTCTCAGAGAAGTATGAAGTCTTAAATGTGATAGTGATGTCACTTATCCAAGGCAAACATGCACATACCACATATAAAAGGAATCAAATAACTACCATCTGTTGTGACTTAAAAAGACATCTTTATGTTTTAATATGTGATTTTATTTATTTCATATGAGCTCCCCAAAATATTTGGTAGTCTCAATTTCATATTTTTTTTCTGGGGAAAAATGAAAAGTATAAGGAAGGACTAATTTATCAAAATCATAAACACAGAAATCACTAACCAGAACTCAAACACCAACTTTCAGAGACAAAATTAGATAAGTAGTTATTTACAAGTGCTTTGAAGATCAAAATACAGCAATTAGCTCAGGGTTTATGAGCTTAAAATCAAAGCAATTAATGTAAGAGACTATCAGTATTCCTATTAAAGATAAATGTTCATTGAACAACTTATAGGCAGGATTATGGATACAAAGAGACAAAATTGTTCCAGCTTTCAAGACGTTTATATTTCATTTGAAGTTATTTCAATTAAATACCACACATTGAAAAATTGAAGAAAAAAAACACCACCACCAACAACAACAACAAAAAAAAACCCTTCATTTAAAGTGATCCTTTTCTAAGTCAATGTTTGATATCCTAATAGACTAATTTAAAGGATAAAGTAAAAAATCTCCACACATGTCTAACTATACCAAGACTATCAGTTGAAGTTAAAACTCAGTAAGTACCATTACATAACATAATATAAGATGATATAGAGTTCGCATTTCACTTTATCATAACTATCCTTATTCCACAAATGTTTTCTCATAACTGAAGAAATACTATAAAATAATTTGATTATAATAGTCTCCTGGTATTTTTTCTTTTCTGAAGGTAAATATTGCAATAAAAGGAATACACTGATTTTCTTCATGAGATCATATATAATGTAAAATCTTATAATCACATAAAAATTTATGAAAATGAAGTTTGATTTTCTGGAAGATATTAAATACAATGTTACACTATCATTTGTTTTACTTTTAAATTCTGAAATATCATTAATACTAAATTAATCATTACTGAGTAAATTACCAGAAAATATTTAGATTAATAAATGCCTTTGGTTAGCATGACAATATGAAGAGTCAAAATCTAGAAAATTTCCAATTATTTTTTTAAACAGAAATTAAGATTTTGTGTATTTAAAGAAGTGCTTAATTTTTCCTACAAATGTGTAATGCTAAGTAAAGCATGGAAGAACATTTTCCTTCTATCTTTATTTTTCTATTTTCTGTCTGTGGACATTTTATCCTATTAAATACTGTTATAGTGCTTTTGCATGTATACTACTTTAACATGGTTGCTACATTTGATCATGAATTCACATATTGTTTGATTTATGTATTTTATGAAATGTCTCATTATAATCTGTATTTTCAGGCAACAAGCATGAGCCTAAGGATATGTAATCATTAAAAGTAGATAACTAAAATTTAAAGATTAGCTAAAAGCACTTTAAATGATGTTTTAAAGACAAAAATATAATTTATACAGTCCTGAAGTGATAAATTTGCATTTGTGCTCAAAGATCTCTAGAGTTAATTGTAAGCCATTTACAGTGTTGGATAATTCAAGTAGAAATTTAAGGGTTTTCTTGGAAAGTCAGTTGTGCTGTATGGTGTTTTGTGGGGACAGACATGTAAAAGAATCTTTCTGTGAAGCAGACACAGGTGAAAGACTAAGAGAGTCTTGAAGAAATGTTTTACTGAAGTAGACATAAGTGAAAGAATGTTTTATTAAAACAAACACGGGAAAGGACACATAATGGATTTTCTACTAATGGCATATATATGTATATTTGTCTTATATTGTGTAGTTGAGCTACATTCGTCAGGACTTCATAGAGCAACACCAAAAAACATCTGGTAATGTGTCATGGTCTTTTCTTTTTTCTTCTCTTTTTTTTTTTTTTTTTTTTTTTTTTTTTTTTGTCACTTTTGTGGACTCAGGATAAATGACAGAGACTGATATATATGTTGAGACAAGACACATGTTGAGACAAAACACATATTGATATAAGACCCATGGAGGACATGTGATGTTTAGAAAGGGTATAAAAAAGGACTTGACACACAGTGGTCGTGGCTAAGCTAGACTCACAGAGCTATCTGTACAATACTGTTGTTTTTCAAACCCCAGGAGTTGTTGGTCTTGCATCCTTGCTAATCTTTGCTTTGCTGAGAGGGACACAGCTGAAAACTTTTCCTGGTGTGCTTTCTGGTCCCTCTTGTTGACTTGTGTCAATTCGGCTGAGGTCTAACTGTTCTTCTTAGGTAGTATCATCTCTAGTGATATTTGTTTACTATCCTAATTCTAAAGAACTAGACTACTGGTATATCCAGGAAGTGTTTACTTGTGCATTGAGCTGCCGCTGACGACCTAATAACTAAACTCCCAGTTTCCAGAAAACATATATAGGAATTGCTCCAAAGAACCATTTTAAACACATCCCATTCCCAAGTATCCTTTCTTTACCACTACCTCTGGTGGATGGTGGGCTAAAAGAGAGGTTAAAATGTTTAAATACCATCATTAAAATAGAGATTTAAAAACATTAACATTTATATAACATTATATAAAGGAAGATCTCAAAATACAAGATATTTCTCAGTGTTTTATTGCTTGAGTTTGGTTTTAAGAGTTTAGCAAAAACCAAATACTTTTGTTTCATTTCATTTTAAGAAAAGCCTTACCAATTTTATCATTGAAAAATATTTTTTTATATTTCTTACTATAATTCAGCAAGAGAAAATTATTTTCCATTATATGTTTTGAAGTATATTCTAAATGTATTAATGTAAATTGAGATTCACTTTGCAAATGATGTCTAGCCTATTCTCAATTTTATACCAATGGCAGTGAAACATTTGTTTTAATATAAGTTACAATGTGTGGAAATATTTAAAAGTTCCCCTATAATTTTATGAAAATGCATACTGCTATTCTAAAATAAATGTAGTAGTCAGCTTTACTTTTTCTATGTTGTTTTACCATAAACAAATAAATGAACAAATCATTTCAGTTCTGCTTCCTTGGAACATAGGAAGTCTGTAACAAGCTCCAAAACTGTGAGTTTGGAGGCAAGCTAACATGAGAACACAAATCTCTGAAAACCCCTGGGGTTTGAAAAACAACAATATTAACAACAAAAAGAAAATCTTAACACAAAACAAGAAACAAAACACCTGTTGCTTTTTGAAGGAGGCCAAGACGTTTTTCTCTGTTATAAACTGGCTACACCCACATGGAGCACAGTTAACTCCTCTGAGGAGGCACCACGCTGAAAGCACAGGGATTTTCTTCACATTGCCAACATGGAATGTGGTAATGAAGGTTTATGATCAGCTGGTGATTCTCCAGCTTCCTGCTATCATGACTTTGCTCAAAAAATTACTTATGCAAAAGAAAAGGAGAAAAAAAAAACGGAATGACATGATTCATTCTAATATTTATGAGGAAAAGGAGTCTAGAATCTTTCTAGGAAAACAGGCTTTGACAGGAAGGCTCTGGGGATACTTAATCTGCTCCTAATTAACAAGTCTCCTTACCTGATTCTAATTCATTCTGGTGTCTTCTGCATGAAGAAAAGACATATGTAGACTAGCACAACAGGATGTCAACTCCTTCCTAAGCTCACTTCCCTGTAGAGTGATGCCCTAGACCAAAGGGCAAAGCCGCTCAGACACAGAGAAGGGCATTTTATCCAAAGAAAAATTCTGCTCTCAAGTGTACAGAGTCTTGAACAGTTCCTAGACACTTCGTTTACAGTGGATTAAATTAGTGACTTTTTCAAAGTAAATAGCCTGGAAAAATTAAGATAACAGCTATATTTATATCATGCTTTCTTATGTCCTGATATGCCCTTCCTCTTTTGCAGCTTCCCTGTTTCTATGACTGCGAGATGTACTTGATTCCTCATCCTCTTTTCCTTGAAAAACACAGCTTTTACTGATAGCAACTTCTGCATAACTTTCATTTGAAGTAAAGATATGAAGTAATCTCTACATCTTGAGGCAACACTAGAGATAACATGGTAATTCCTAACAAAATTATTTTGATATTTTTGATATTCTCGAATTTTTTGATTGTATTATTTAAAGCCTCATTCTTGTGTTAGAAACAAGAAGGGCAATCCTGTAAGAGGACCAGCAGTCTCAATTAATCTGGACCCCAGAGATCTCTCAAACAGGCAGCATACACCAGCTGACAGAAGGTCTCCAACACACATTCAGTACAGGACTTCTGTGTCTGTGTCCATTCAGAGATGATGCACCTAACCCTCAAAAGACTGGATGCTCCAGGGAGTTTAGAGGTCAGGTGGAGTAAGGGGTGGGAACATCCATATGGAGACTGGGGATGGGGAAATGGTATGGGATGTGGAACAGTCAGAGGGTTCACGGGGCGGGAAATAAAATATGGAGTATAAAAACTAAATTAATTAAACAATTTTTAAAAAATATTTTTAAAAAAGCAAAAGCCAATATGATGTATGATTGCCTGAACTTTTTCCAAACATTTCAAAACAAAATAAAACAAAAACAAAACAAAATAAAAACAAAGGAAGTGTAAATTCACTTCCTTTTCTCACAAAGATTTTTTATTAATATACAATAAATCAATTTTTTAAATGTATTTAGTCATTCACTATACACCCCAATATCAGCTTCCCTCTCCTCCCACTACACCCTCACACAGATCCTCCCATCATTCCACTCTTCTTACGCCCCCACAACCATCATACAACCCCCCTCTCAGCGCCACCAAACACTCAGGCACATCAAATCACTACAGTACTAGGTTCATCCTTGCACACTGTAATCAGACCAGCCAATCCAGTTAGGGGAATAGGATCGACAGGCCGGCAGACAGGCAGGCAGGCAGACAACAGATTCTGTGATAGCTGTCAGTTGGGGGGTTGACATGAAGAACAAGCTGTACATGTGTAACATATGTGCGGGTGGCCTAGGTCCAGCCTATTCTCACTCTTTGGTGGGTACTTGGTTCAGCCTCTGGGAGCCCCCAAGGTTCTTCTGCATCCCTTTTCTTTGTCTCCTGTGTGGAACACAGCAGAATAGTTTTGTTAGGCCCCTATCTGCAAGCATAACAGAATATAGTGACAAGGGAAGGTTCTTGCTCAAGGGATGGGTCTCAATTTGGGACAGTCATTGGTTGGCCACTCCCTCTGTTTTTGCTCTGTCTTTGTCCCTGTACATCTTATAGGCAGGATACATTTCTGGTTGAATGTTTTATGGGCAGGTTGCTGTCATTATCCCTTTCCTAGGGGTCCTTTTTGGCGACAGGAAGTGACCACATCAGGATTCATATCCTTCTCTTCTAAGAGTCAACTAGAGCCATTCTCATATAGCCTCACAGACCTCCCCGCATCAGAGGTCTCTGCGTCATGCTAGTGTTAGCAATTGCCCCTCACCTTACCACCTATTTTTATTCTCTTTTCCCTGATCTCCCTACATATGCTTCCCACGTGGCAAGCTCCCTCCCCATCCTGTCTGCCCTCCCTCCATCTACCTCTGATATTTATTTTATGTCTCCTTCTGAGGAAGATTCAATCATCCTCCCTTGGGAGTCCTTATGTGTGGCTTTGTTAGCTCTGTGGATTGTAGCATGGTTATCCTGTACTTTATGGATAATATCCACTTATAAATGAGTACATACAATGCATGTCATTTTGCAACTGTGATTCAATGCTCCATTGTGTAAATGACCTACATTTTCTTTATCCATTCTTCAGTTGAGGGACATGTAGGTTGTTTCCAGTTTCTGGCTACAGATAAAGCTGCTATGAACATTGTTGAGCAAGTATTTTTGTGGTATGGTAGAACATTTTGGGGATATAGGCCCAAGCATGTTAAACATTGGTCTTCAGGTAGAACTATTATTAATTTTCTGGGAAACCACCTAATTGCTATCTAGAGTGGTTGTACAAATTTGAACTCATTCCTCCCCCAGTAATGGAAGAGTGTTCCCCTTGCTCTACATCTCTGGCAACATATGCTGCCTATTTTCTTTTTTTTTTTTTAATTTGTATTTTGCACTCCCTATTCCATTCCCTATCCTCCTATCCACCCTCAGACTGTTCCATATCCCACACCTCCTCCCCACCCCACCCTGTTTCCATGTGGATGTCCCTAGCACTCCCCAACCCACCTGACCTCTAAAGTTCCTGGGGCCTCCAATCTCTTGAGGGTTAGGTGCATCACCTCTGAATGAACACAGACCCGAAAGTCCTCTACTGTATGTGTTTTGAGGGCCTCATATCAGTAAGTATACGCTGTCTTTTTGGTGGTCCAGTATTTGAGAGATCTCAGGGGCCCAGATTAATTGAGACTGCTGGTCCTCCTATAGGATTGTCCTTTTCCTCAGCTTCTTTCAGCCTTCCCTAATTCAACAACAGGGGTCAGCAGCTTCTGTCCATTGGTTGGATGCAAATATCTGCATCTGAGTCTTTCAGCTGCTTGTTGGGTCTCACAGAGTGCAGTCATGATAGATCCCTTTTTGTGAGCACTCCATAGCCTCAGTAATAGTGTCAGGTCTTGGGGCCTCCCCTTGACCTGGATCCCACTTTGTGCCTGTCGCTGGACCTTCTTTTCCTCAGGCTCCTCTCAATTTCTATCCCTGTAATTATTTCAGACGGGAACAATTATGGGCCAGAGATGTGATTGTGGGATGGCAACCCCATTCCTCACTTGATACCCTGTCTTCCTGCTGAAGTGGGTTCTTTAAGTTCCCTCTCCCTACTTTCATCAGATATCAGGTGTTTCATCTATGGCCCAAGAACTTCTGCATTAGGCAGGACATCCAGCCCAAAAGAGATCTAACATACTTCGTCAAATGGCCTCGCTACATCAGGCTGCAGTGGCAAAGAGCCATACTCTATAAGCGTCTCAAAGTACCTCCTGCCATTAACTAGTTCACCCAGGCCCTGGACAGGCAAACAGCTACCCAGCTACTTACGCTTGCCCACAAGAACAGGCCAGAGACAAAGCAAGAGAAGAAGCAAAGGCTACTAGCCCATGCTCAGAAGAAATCTGCTGGCAAAGGAGACATCCCAACTAAGAGACCACCTGTCCTCCGAGCAGGAGTCAATACAGTCACCACCTTGGTAGAGAACAAGAAGGCTCAGCTGGTGGTGATTGCCCATGATGTAGACCCCATTGAGCTGGTGGTATTCCTGCCTGCCCTGTGTCAAAAGATGGGTGTGCCCTACTGCATCATCAAGGGAAAGGCTAGGCTAGGGTGCCTGGTCCACAGGAAGACCTGCACCACTGTTGCCTTCACACAGGTTAACTCGGAAGACAAGGGTCCTCTGGCTAAGCTGGTGGAAGCTATTAGGACCAATTATAATGACAGATACGACGAGATCTGTCACCACTGGGGAGGCAACGTCCTGGGTCCTAAGTCTGAGGCTCGAATTGCCAAGGTGGAAAAGGCAAAGGCTAAAGAACTGGTCACTAAATTGTGTTAAATGTTCACTAAGTTTTCTGTACATAAATATAATTACAAAATTTAAAAAAAAAAAAAACAAGTCCTGGGTGTGTGCTGTCTCTTAAGATTTTGAACTTAGCTATTCTGATTGATGTAAATTAAAATCTCAAAGTCATTTTGATTTCCATTTACCTGATGATCACGGACTTTGAACATTTCTTTAAGTGCTTCTTACAATTTGAGATTCCTCTGATGAGAATTCTTTATTTAGCTCTAAATCCATTATTATTATTATTATTATTATTATTAATCTTTTTTTACAGCCCAGTAGTTATCCCCCTCTAGGTCCTCACTCTGACTGTTCCTCATCACATACCTCCTCCGCTGTCTCCAAGAGGATGTTCCCAACCCACCCACACCCATTCCACAAGACCTTTCTACCCCATGGAACCTCAAGTCTCTCGAGAGTTAGGTGCTTCTTCTCTCACTGAGGCTAGATCAGGGAGTTTTCGGCTGTATATGTGTAAGGGTATGCTGAGCACATATCAGTTGATGTATGCTGCTTGGTTGGTGGCTCAGTGTCTGAGAGAGCTTGGGTGTCCAACTTAGTTGAGACTGCTGGTCTTCTTATGGGGTCACCCTCCTTCTCAGATTCTTCCAGCCTTTTCCTAATTAACCACAGGGTGCTCATGTTTCTGTTCATTGTTTGGGTATAAGTACCTGCTTCTGTCTGGGTCAGCTGCTTGTTGGGCCTCTCAGAAGGCAGCCATGCTAGGTTCCTGTCTATAAGCACACCATAGCATCAGTAATAGTGTCCGGCCTTGGAGACTTCCATAGAGATGGATCCCAAGTTGGGCTGGTCACTGGACTTCCTTCCCCTCAGTTTCTTCTCCAATTTTGTGCCACTTTTAAATTAGGTTATTTGGTTCATTGATGTCTAACTTCTTGACATTTTGAACATTAGCACTCTGTCAGATGCAATATTTCTAACGATATTTTTTCCCAATCTGTAGGCTATCATTTTATCCTGTTGACAGTGTTCTTTGACTTACAGAATCTTTCAATTTCATGAGGTCCTATTTATTAATTGTTGATCTTAGAACCTAAGCCATTAGTGTTCTGTTCAGGAATTTGTCTCTTGTACTGGTGGGTTCAAGGCCATTCTCCACTTTCTTTTCTATTAAATTTAGTGTATCTGGTTTATGTTAATGTATTTGATCCACTTGGACTTGAGCTTTGTGCAGGATGATAGATATGGTTCAATTTGAATTCTACATGCAGACATCCAGCCATACCAACATGCTTCTTTAAAGATGCTCTACCTTTTCTATTGTACAGCTTTGGGTTCTTTGTGAAAAATGAAGTGTCCTTAAGTGTGATGGTTTGAATATGGTTTGCCCAGGGAGTGGGACTATTAGTGTGGCCTTGTTAGAGTAGGAATGACTTTTTGGAGTAGGTGTGGCCTTGTTGGAGAAAGTGTGTCACTGTGGATGCAGGCTTTAAGATTCTCATCCTAGCTCCCTGGAAGCCAGTTGTCTCCAAGCAGCCTTAAGTTGAAGATATAGAACATTCAGCACCTCCTGCACTATACCTGCTGTGATATGTCATGCTCTCACTTTGAAGATAATGCACAGAAATTCTAAATCTGTAAGCCAGCCACAATGAAATGTTGTCCTTATAAGAGTTGTCTTGGTCATGGTATCTGTTCATAGCAATGAAACTCTAACTAATATGTTAGATATATGGGTTTATTTCTAGGTCTTCAATTTGAATATGCTGGAGAGATCGCTCAGCCATTAAAGGCTAGGTTCACAACCAAAAATCAATTTATTTTGACATGAATTTACTATGCAATGCAAATTGAATACATTCCAATTAGGATAACAAAGACAACACTATGGATGCCTATCTCAAACCACCATTTTTTTTTTATTTAAAAAGTATATATAGTCTGTGGAATGTACAGAAATGAAATGGTTTTGTGTTGATTACCAACATATTTGTTAATAAATATTTCTTTCTTTCTAATGTTTGTATGCATGTCTGTGTGAGATTGAGAGAGTCTAAAAGAGACTACACACTTTCTCCTCTTCAGCATTACAATATTAATATAGTAGCTAATGAGTATATGCCTATGATAGTATAGATTGAATATATAAATACATATACTCAAATATTATCTTAAATAATATTTAAAATTAATTTAATAATTAATTCAATTATTGAATTAATTGATTATTAATAAAACTAACTTAATAGTTAAATTAATTTAATAATTAATTAATTGAAATAAATTAAAATAGTTTTAAATAATACTTTAAATAATATTTAAAACTATAGACAGATAAGGGCAAAAGTCTGAAATTTATAAAAATGGACAAGAAAAACCTATGAATCTGACCCATGTTATATAACTGACACATGGTAATGGTTTAATCTACTTTTTTTCATGTCTATATTTCCATGATAGATGCATGCAGGAAGTATGAGGTATACAGGATATTTCTAATAGACTTTGCTTGTTTTATGTTTATAAATAAATGTAAATCCTTCAAATATAAAGGTGACATTTTAAAATTTATCTTTTAAATAATTCATTATTTAAGAATTTTGTATAATGTGTTTAGATATTTACTCGCCTCTTCTTACTCATATCAGATTCCCTTCCATATTAGACACTCAATTTCATGTTCTCACTTTCTCTTTCTGTCCTTAAGTCCATAATCTATGAAATAGCAACTCCATGTAAAATAAATAATTCTTTTTTAAGCCCCAAATTTGTATTTTTCCATTCTTATATTCCTGTTTGTTTATTAGAGTTATTGCATGCATATATAACTTTGAAAAAACAGACAGTTGGATGTGCAATTGTGATACTATCAATGAAATATTTGGAAGCACTTTAATTTAATTTTGTAAGGCCACTGTTCATCCACATGGCTGAATGTTGTTGTGTATCAGTTCTTGCATATAAATATCACTCTATTTTAGGAATATACCTCATTCTTCATGCTTCTGTGTTCCAGATATACATTAAATACTTATTAATATTTCTCAATTATGATTAATGTTGTCTTGAGCAGCATTTTACATACCCCTGAATGAAAAGACATAAGTTTTCTGTCTATGTTCCTAAAAATTCAAATATTTCATTATAACTCATATAACTGATGACTTTTTGTAGATGATGCCAACAGGTTTTTTTCAAGGCATTTAGTTAGGTAATGTTCCAAAACACATTCATAATTCAGGTCTTTTCTAATGTACATTAATTGTATGTTTCATTGGAGATTTCCCAGTTAAATATGTTCAATACAAGTTCAGATTGATATAGACAAAAACTTTTAAGATATATTTATTAATGTTATGCATATTTTAGGTGCATGTATGTGTGAGGTACCTTTTCATTCCTGTTGCCTAATGAACATGTAAGAGAGTGTTTGAGCCTTTTGAAAAGGAATTGTTAGACACTATGCAAGTGCAGAAAATTAAATTCAGGATTTTCAACAAATGCTTTTACTTATTCAGCCATTTGCTGAGCTTCTTAGACTAATCTTAGGCATTTCCTCTGCTTTAGTGAAGTTTTACATAATATATGGACTTATTGAGCATGTCTGTCCTTTTTTTATGAGGTTCTCAGCTACACAATTTACAACATAGAAGAGGGCCTCAAAATATGTACTTTTACTAATATTTAGCATTATTTTTAACAGACTTGTGGCAATATTAATAAATACTTTTAAAGCTGTAGTGTGATATATCATACAGTATCGTAACATACATACGCTATATTTTTAAAGTATTGATGCCACTAACATAATCATGTAAATAGGACAGAATATTTCAATGAGTGATTTCATATGTAGTGTATTTTGTATTTAAATGATATAGCTAATATCTTCATTCTTGCATATTTTATTGAATATATGATGTTATAGGTCTTTATTATTAGATGTAGGTAAGTAGCTTTTATACTTTAGAATGACATAATATATTACATATTTATAAAACTAAGAGGTAATTTAATTTTTAATATATACACATTATAAAAACACTAAAGGATATTCAAAAATGTATAGATCATTAATTTTACTATTTATTTGAACTTAGAAATACATATGACAAGAAAACAATACAGTTAGAAAATAAATATTGAACATTAACATTATAATTGGCCATTGTTTCAAATTCTGTGTGAATATAAGAAAGCACACATTTTATTCTCCAGTTTTTAACAATGTATTAAGTTATCAATGAGTTGCACTGTTTTGTTATTTGATTTTTACAATGATTGAAATTTCTGATAATATCCTACATTCTAGAAACTTTATAATGAAATGAGTAATTTGAAAGGGGAAGGGATAACTGGGAGCTGGAGAGAAGGCTCAGGTATTAAGAGCCCTGACTGCTGCTCTTCCAGAGGTACTGAGTTCAATTCCCAGCAACCGTATGGTGAATCATAACCATCTGTAATGAAATCTGATGCTCTCTTCTGCTATGTCTGAAGACAGCTGCAGTATACTTGCATTGAATAAATAAATAAATAAATAAATAAATAAATAAATAAATAAATAAATAAATCTTTTAAAAAAGAAGTGATAACTGCATTTCTACAATGTATACCACATTGATAATTACTTTATGCTCCATTATGTTCATAACAGCCTTATTTATAATAGCCAGAAACTGGAAAGAACCCAGATGTCCCTCAACAGAGGAATGGATACAGAAAATGTGGAACATTTACACAATGAGTACTACTCATCTATTAAAAACAATGAATTTATGAAATTCTCAGGTAAATGGATGGAACTAGAAAATATCCTGAGTGAGGTAACCCAGTCACAAAAGAACACACATGGCATGCACACAGTGATTAAGTGGATATTAGTTCAGAAGCTTGGAATACCCAAGATACAATACACAGACCACATGAAGGTCAAGAAGAAGGAAGACCAAAGTGGGGATACTTCAATCCTTAGAAGAGGGAACAAAATGTCCATGGGTGGAGTTATGCAGACAAAGTGTGGAGCAGAGACTGAAGGGAGGACAATCCAGAGACTGTCCCACCTGGGAATTCATCCCATATACAGTCACCAAACACAGACACTATTGTGGATGCCAACAAGTGTTTGCTGACAGGAGTCTGATATAGCTGTCTCCTGAAAGGCTCTGCCAAAGCCTCACAAATACAGAGGTGGATGCTCGGGCGGTGGTGGCACACACCTTTAATCCCAGCACTTGGGAGGCAAAGGCAGGCAGATTTCTGAGTTCGAGGCCAGCCTGATGTACAGAGTGAGTTCCAGGACAGCCAAAGCTACACATAGAAACCCTGTCTCAAAAAAACAATAAATAAATAAATAAATAAATAAATAAATAAATAAACAGAGGTGGATGCTCATAGCCATCCATTGGACTGAGCACAGGGACCCCAATGGAGGAATAACAATATGAACCAAACAGTATACCCTAGAGCACACAGGGACTAAACCACCAACCAAAATATACACATGGAGGGACCCATGGCTCCAGCCACATACGTAGCTGAGGGTGGCCTAGTCATTTATCAATGGGAGGAGAGGCCCTTGGTCCTGTGAAGGCTCGATGCCCTAGTGTAGGAGAATGCCAGGGCCAGGAAGCAGGATTGGGTGGGTTGGTGAGCAGGAGGAGGGGCGGGGGGACATGGGGTTTACAGAGGGGAAACCAGAAAAGAGGATATTTGAAATGTAAATAAAGAAAATATCTAGCAATAACTAAATAAATAAATACTAAAACTTCTTTCACCTTATACTTTGCAGACCAATGTTGTTGAAAATATAAATTCGCAATTGTTTCTCTCACTGAGATATAGCAAGGTGAGTACCATGTCATATGCCTATAATCCCTGCCTTAGGTAGGCTAATGAAGATTATAAGCATATGTTCAATCTAGTCTGAACTATAAACTGATATACTGTCTTAAAAAAATCATATATGTGTACTGCTACTCCTTTCACAATAACTAATACATTGACGCGCTCTGAGCGACCATGAATGGTGGAAGGCTAATAACATGCAGTACATTTACAAAATTAAATCTTGTTCAGAATTTTACATAAAATTATGAAATAGGATTGCAAGTAAATGAAGGGAGCGGGAAATAATCCTTCAGAGTGATGTATCTCAGACACAAAATAGTTGTTGGAATGAGATGTACCCCGTATTCTCAACCATTTGCGTACTTGGTCCTGCTGTTTGGGTGCTGTGGGCTAGGAGATGGGGCCTTGATGGAGGAAGTGGATCACTGGGAAGGGGCTTTGAAATTTCGAAAGCCACCTGCTACTCCCAGTCTGCCCTCTGTGCTCTCTGTCTGTGGTTGGACCCCTGAGCATGCAGCAGTTCCTGTGAATATGTCTTTTGGCTGCAGTGCTTCTTTTCCATGAGGGTGGACACTTAGCTCTCTGGATCCACGAGCCCAAAATAAACCTTTCTTTTACATTTTTTTTTCTTTTTAAAACTTTTTATTTTTATTTATTAAGAATTTGATTTGTTTTCATTTCAAATATTGTCCTCCTTCCTGGTCTCTCCTCCATGAAACCCCCACCACAACCCCTTCCCCTGTGCCTCTAAGAGGGTGCTCCCCAACCCATTCATCTACTCCTGCCTCACCCCTCTCTCATCCCCTTCTCTGGGCCATCACTATGCAAAGGACCAAGCAGCTCCTCTTCTACTGATGCCAGAAAGTAACTAATGCCTCCACAATAACAAATACTATGGGATATCTTTCATATGCGAATGCTAGATTCAAATATTTAGATGTAGGTATAAATTGAAACATCCACAGAAAACAGAAAGCTAATAATGGATTGTGCTGTATTGAGACAAATTTTCTTTGCAATTGACAAGAACCTATCAGATTCATGTCTTAGAAAACTGACAGCTTTGCAAAGAGAAATGGAGTCCAAGAATAGAAAAATGATGCCCTTTATCTATTTTTTACATGTCCAATATAATTTTAATTGCATCAATAAGTGAAAAAATAATTATAAATGGGAACCATACAATTAAATTGCCTACAATCACAATCTACATTTGTTAGAATTGCTATGAAAGCTAAAAGTCACTGCTACTGCTCTAAGTTAGGGATTGGCCATTAAAAGACAGAGGCATATGTAATGGGATCAAGAATAGGGCTGCTCTGAGTTAGTAGGTAGAAAGAACCTCCAATTATTATGAAAGCAAATAGAGGGTGTTAGCTAATGACTTACTTGAGAAAATGTACGTGCATGTAAGTATCCTTACATTATTAGAGACAAAAAATAAGTCATATTGAATACACTTTTCTGGATTTCAGATTTCATCTTAAGCAATTTTGTTGATGGCAAGTTCATCTATCCTGTTGCTGTGGCCAGTACTAACTATTTAGGATCCCAAGGTTGATTGACAACCAGCAGTTCTCTAGGAATCCTCCAGGCTTTCTGTGTCAGACTGGGGACTGCTAAGACATCCAGCATCAAGGACTGAGTACCTAGCAGATTCATGAACTTTCTGTGACTAGTCAGCTATTTGGAATGACGATGACCACACCCTGTGAGCCAGGCTAATAAATTCTATCAGTTCTGGGTTTTAGAGAACACTGAATAATGCAATATATTAAACATAAACATTTTCTCAAATATTGTATTTTTATTTGGTTTTTAGTTTGTTTTGAGACAGGGTCTTCTTATACAACCCTCACTCTTCTGGAATTCACTATGTAGAAGGGGCTGGTCTCAAAATCATAGAGATCTACCCACTTGGCTCTGAATCCAGAGTACTCAGATAAAAGGTGTGTGTCATTACACAAAGCCTTTTTGTTTTTGTTTTTGTTTTTTTGGTTTTTGTTTTTTGTTTTTTTATTAGATATTTTCTTTATTTACATGTAAATTTCTCCATTCGCAGTTTCCCCTCCAAAAAACAAAGAAACAAACAAAAACAAACCCCTGTTGCCTCCCCCTTCCCCATGCCTGCCACCCCGCTCTCTCCCACTTACTGGCCCTGGCATTCCCCTACACTGGGGCACAGAACCTTCAAAGGGCCAAGGTCCTCTCCTTCTATTGATGATCGAATTTGCAATCCTCTACTATACACATGCTGCCAGAACAATCAGACCCCTCCATGTGCAGTCCTTGGTTGGTGGTTGAGACCCTGGGAGCTCTGAGGGTACTAGTTAGTTCATATTGTTGTTCGTCCTACTATGGAGCAGAGACTGAAGGAAGGGCAAGCCAGCCTAAATATAGCTATCTCCTGAGAGGCCCTGACAGTATCTGACTAACACAGATGTAGAGGCTCACAGCCATCCATCGAACTGAGTACAGGGTCCCCAGTGAAGGAGTTAGAGAAAGGACCAAGGGAGCTGAGGGGTTTGCAGCCCCTTAGGATGTACACAAACCTTTTTAAAAAAGATTAAATTAAAAAAAATCTGTAGATTCTGTGAGTAGGAATTTTTTGCTCATGATTCAATTATTTCAGCTGATACACTTATGCCTTACATATAATTATATTTAATGATTTCCAACTAAATGTTTTCAATCTATGTTTATACAAATCTTTGCATATATTTTAAATACATGTAAAATGAATGGTATTTAATAACATAAATTTAACACATATTTAAAAATATGTTCTTTGCACAGAGATAAAAATTTAAAACTGACACTGGAAAGTTTTTCTGTTTATTTATAATCTCTCATGTAATTTGGTAGTATATTCTTCCCAAGGCAGTTTGGAATTAGTTTTTCCAATTATTAAACCAATTGATGTTTATATTTCAAATGTCCATAATTTGACATTGTAAAGGTAATTTTTATTCATCTGATGCAATTGTTATCTTGGAGGCTTACTGCTGAAAAATTTCATCCTTTCTAGTTCTTTCTGAACTCTGTCTGAGCGCTCAACTCAGTTATTCTGGTTCAAACTCTTCTCCAAGTTGAATGATTCATTCTGTCTTCCCTCATCTTCTCTCTGAATTGCTCTGTTTGCTCTCAAACTAATTCTAACAATTTGTTCTAATCTTCTGGCTCTTTATTATTCTCTGGAATCAACTGCTTCTGCTAACCTGAAATGAATTGCATTAACTCAGGAAGGAAATTAACTCCCCTGCACTGCACTCACTACACTGACTCCCAATGGACTCAACTGAACTCCTTGCAGCTAGAGCTCTTAAATAGCTTCACTTTCCTGTGTTTTTCTTAGGAGAGTTGGGAATATCCTAGCTCTGACTCATTCTGTCAAATATTTCTCTGATTCATTAGTTTGTCCTTCAATTTGAAGCAACTTTCATGCATGCCTTCTTCCTTCTACAAACTAATTTCACCCTCATTTGGGGGGATTAAGTCCATGGCCATCTGCTGAGATGCTGTATCAGCATCTGACTGAGACAGATGCAGATATAGCCAACCTTTGGACTGAGGTCAGACACCCTTATGGAAAAGTTAGGGGGAAGGATTAAAGGATCTGAAGGATATTGTAACCCCAGAGGAACAGTATCAATCAACCTGGACCCCTCAGAGTTCTCAAGACTAAATCACCAGCCAAAGAGCATGGATGGGATGGTCCATGGCCCTAGCACATTTGTAGAAGAGTACTACCTTCTCTGGCCTCAGTGGGAGAGGTTGTGCTTAATCCTATAGAAACTTGAGGCCCTGGGATGGGGGATGCTGGCAGGTGTAAGGCAGGGGTACATGGTTGGATGGGGGAGTATCATCCAGAAAGAAGGACTACATTTGGATGTAAATAAAATTATTTAATAAAAAAAAGAAAAGAAATGAAAAGAAAAGCGTATACTAAGGACATGTCTGTATTCCTTCCAGATCAAGTGGACCTAGGGCTTTGGGTGTGATCTCTTGTCAGAGCTAGGATCTGGTTGTTTCTAGATTAAAATTATAGGAGGAGAGGGGCTTGGCCCTGTGAAAGTTCTGCTCCCCAGTGTAGGGAAATGTCAGGGACAATAAGTGGAAAAGGGTGGGGTGGTAGGCATGGGGAGGGGGGAGGCAACAGGGGTTTGGTTTTGTTGTTTTTGTTTGTTTCTTTGTTTTTTGGAGGGGAAACTAGGAATGGAGAAATTTACATGTAAATAAAGAAAATATCTAATAAAAAAATTACTCTCCATAGCATAAAACCAGTATCAGTTGTGATAAAGGAACCTGGAAATAGATATATAAGCTAAGATTTTAAAATTAGTTTTTGTTGTCTTAAATGGAGTAATGGGAGGAAAAGATAAGGGGACATGATGTATCATATTCAATTTATAGGTTGTATTTCCATTTAATGATAGTTTTTGCATGCCACATTATTTTACTGATATTGAATAGCAAATAGTGCAAGAATAATTTTGGAAAATGAAAAACCTATGGTTGATTATTTTCATTTTAGATTATAATGAGATTGTCAAATTATCATATGTCAATATATTGACATTTAAAATGTTTGTATACATATATATGAAATCTAAAAGTATATAAAGTATTTAAATAGAAAATGAATGAATGAATTTGAATGGTCTTAAGGAAGAAATATTTTGTATGTAATATCTTTAAGTGAGGTTAAGTCAGACTTAAACAGTGGGCAAAAATAACCTTAAGACAGACTGGTTTTAGATTTTCCATTTGCCTTCAATAAATTGTCTACATAAAAATCTGGATTTCAAAGATCATCCTTTTGTATCACCATTAATATTTTATCAATCAAAACTTTGTTGGAGTTACAGAAATGTGCATTTGGAAAGCTCAGATTTGAATTGTGGTTCATAGATTTACCACTACGTGACTTTGTACTAAGTAGCAGCACTTAGTCATATAATTCAGGAATATGTGAAGAAATAAAGTGAAGACCTGTGAACACTGGGGATCATAAGTACAAAATCCATAAAAGATTGAGCATTCAATATAGGTATAGACATTATCATTATCATCATCATTAGAAATAGGCAATAAATATTAAAGCAAGTGAAGCCAGGGAAAGGATCCACAATATTTGCATTTATCGTTTTGGAGAACATATATCTTAAATGTTATATACAAAATATGAATAAAAATGGTGCATACATTTCCATGAAAAGGCATTAAATTTATTTTGATACAAAGTCATCTTCTACTAGCTAACAATTTACTTAAAAAGAGATGTTTCACAACAGCTAAAAACAGATGTGGTATGATTCACAGACAACCTTAAGCTGTAAAACTGCTGTAAATTTCCTGTTTTGAATGTGAATCTTGGAAGTTAAGTCTTTGGAACTTTATTTCCACAAATGTTTTTGGTTAAACATACATTATAAACATTAGTAAAAAATAAATACGAGAAAATGGATAATTTATAATTACAGTATGAATTGGTGTGAACAGATATTTCTGTTACCTCTTCAATATGTAGATAAAAAGAAGTTGAATCACTCACATGTAAATGGAACATCTGTATCACTTCACCTCATCACAGGGCTCAGGAATTACCATAGAAAAGGAGGTGTGAAGATTTTAAGAGGTAGAGAGAGTGGATGTCTCCTACAAAACAGTGTTCTCTGTTCATGGTGGCACCATTGCACACATGAAGCATTGAATGTATATACAAGATCCAAACAAGATCTAGGATGACCAAAATATCAGCATGAATTAGGAGGAGCTCATGAATTTCCTCTCCCAAGGAATTATTGGCATTTGATGGCTCCGGGAAAGAAACAGTCACATATTTTGAAGGATGTCTCTGTTCTTGTAAGATTGCCCAGCACACCTACCTGCAGCACAAAATAGACTCAATGCATTTTATAAAAAGGATCTATGAAGTTGACAGGGATAATTTTGGAAGAGTATACTGAGAGGGAAGGAAAGGGAGATAGATTTGATTAAGAAGAGTTATAGGTATGTATGGAATTTCTAAATATTATTAAACCAAAACCTTTTTTTTCTATTTTTATATAATAGTCTTGTCATTGAGCACACAGGAATCAATACAGCTATATTTGAAGTGTATTCTGTAAAAATAGACCATGCATTATGCCCAATTTTGCATGCCTAACACTGATAATGTTTATCACACCTATGCAGTGGTTCCTAGAATCTTTCTGCCAATGTGTTTGTTTAACTGAGTATATTCTGCTCCTAATGGTACCCAAATGGAAAACTTCCACAGTGGCTTGCCAATATCAGAAAATCATTTCAAGTCTTACTTTTGGGTGTTATATTTTCGTTACCTCACTACCTTCAGCTATGGTGATGAATACATTCTGTCTCTTTCCTATGGCCTGTCACATAAAATCAGATTTATGAAAGGAAGAAAACTGACATTGCTAGAGACTGAAGGATCCCATTTTGCATTGAGGACTCTTTTTTTTTTAACCTTTTTTTATTTGATATTTTCTTTATTTACATGTCATATGATATCTCCTTTCCCAGTTTCTCCTCCAATAAAAATAAAAAATAAAATAAAATAAAAAACAAAGAAAAACCTTGTTCCCTCCCCCCTCTCCCTACTCAGCAACCTACCCTCTCCTGCTTCCTGGCTCTGGCATTCCCCTACACTGGGGTACAGAACCTTCACAGGACCAAGGGCCTCTCCTCCCATTGATGACTGACTAGGTCATCCTCTGCTTACATATGCTGCTGGAGCCATGAGTCCCACCATGTGTAATCTTTGATTGGTAGTTTAGTCCTTGGGAGCTCTGAGGGTACTAGTTAGTTCATATTGTTGTTCCTCTTAAGGGGCTGCAAGCCCTTCAGTTCCTTGGGTCCTTTCTTTAGCTCCTTCATTGGGGACCCTGTACTCAGTCCAATGGATTGCTCTGAGCCTCTACTTATGTATTAGTCGGGTACTTTCAGAGCCTCTCAGGAGACAACTATATCAGGCTCCTGTCAGCCAGCACTTGCTGGCATCCACAATAGTGTCTGCATTTGAAGACTGAATATGGGAAGGATTCCCAGGTGGAACAGTCTCTGGATTGTTCTTCCTTCAGTCTCTGTTCCATAGTTTGTCTCTGCAACTCCTTCCATGGGTATTTTGTTCCCTCTTTTAAGAAGAAATGAAGTATCCACACTTTGGTCTTCCTTCTTCTTGAGTTTCTTGTGGTTTGTGGATTGTCTTTGTGTATTCCAATCTTCTGGGGTAATATCCACTTATCAGAGAGTGCATACCATGTGTGTTCTTTTGTGATTAAGTTACTTCACTCAGGATGATATTCTCCAGATCCATCCATTTGCCTAAAATTTTCATAAATTCATTGTTTTTAATAGCTGTGTTGTACTCCATTGTATAAATGTGCCACATTTTCTGTATCCATTCCTGTTTTGTGGGACATCTGGGTTGTTTCCAGGTTCTGAATATTATAAATAAGGCTGCTATGAACATAGTGGAGCATGTGGAGGACTCTTTTTATGATTCTTTTTATGTTGAAGAATATAAAATAAAAGTGTATTTACAGACTAGAGAATATAAAACAAAGAAACAGTAAAGGAAAGAATCCATAGGGGTTGGAAAGATGACTCAATAGTCAGAAACACTCTGCTTCCAGAGGCTTGGTATTCTGTCTTCCCCACCATCAATGGGAAGCTTACACTCATCCCTGATCCATTTCCACAGAATCTCATGTCCTCTTCTGGACTCTGAGAGAAATTAATGTACATGATATATACACATATATGAACAGAATAATGTCATCTTCAAGAGCAGCATGTGCTTTTAACTGCTCAGTCATCTCTCTACCTCCCATCAAACAAACCTTTTGAAATGCTTTTCACTTAAGTTCTGTCCCAATAAACTCTCTCTCTAAATATGTTTTCTATATGTATTAAATTTTCATGTTGGCATCTATATTCATAATAAATATATTGATTTAAATTTATTTGTTTGCTGTAAAAGTTGTGAGTTTATTCAATGTATGAATGAGTGATATATATTTCTTATTATTAATACTCACATTTATTATTTCTGATTGATATCGATTTTATTTCAAGAATAAGTGGTTATAACAAATCACGAAATTTCAAAATTGTTTCCAAAACTCTTCCAGTTGAAACAAACTTTATATTCTCAATCTCCAAAGCAGAAGATGATATATTGCTAACTTGAACATAAAGTGATTTTCTATTATTATTATGCTTCTGCATTAATTCTTCAGAGGCAATAAATACCTGAATGCATTGAAAATAATTATGT
This sequence comes from Mastomys coucha, assembly GCF_008632895.1. NCBI lineage: Eukaryota > Metazoa > Chordata > Mammalia > Rodentia > Muridae > Mastomys > Mastomys coucha. The sequence continues at coordinate 53,656,107 of NW_022196905.1, read as the reverse complement.
GGTGAAAAATTTATATAAGCTATGACACATCAGCATGGTAATTTACATATATATATATGTGTGTGTGTGTGTGTGTGTGTATGTGTGTGTTACTTTTGGTCTATGCCATGGAGAATGCAGAAATCAAGTCTAAAGCTATACATAAGCTTAGTTTGTCAAAGCCTATTGGATGGGAAATCTAGAATATTGTAGGATATATTGTCATAAATGCAGGTTAAACCTACAGCTGAGATGATAACAGGCTGGGAACACAACTTTAAAGAAACTCAAGGCACATATTAACTTTTCTGGGTTTTTTTTTCTGTTCTTTTTTTTTAAGTTCAGTCTTTTGGTGGTCAGGAGATATTTTATATAAATTTATCACAATAATATAGTATAGAATAAATATAAAAAATGTAAAATTGGTATTAATTGAATAAATAAATACAGTTGATCATTTTGATTTTGATTCTTTATCTAAATATTTCAGTGCAAATTTTAATTAAATGACAATTATGATTAATATCCACACACGTGTGTGTGTGTGTATGTATGTATGTACAGATAGATAGATAGATATAGATATATAGATGTAGATATATATACTATTTGTTAAAATTGGCCACATGTCCAGTAATAACATTTTATAACATATTCACCAAATATTGGAAGCAATTTTCATATATATATGTGTGTGTGTGTGTGTGTGTATGTGTGTGTGTGTGTGTGTGTGTGTGTGTATGTGTGTGTATGGTGTAAAAAGACTTAACACACCCTTTAAGCCAAGAAAAATACATCAAGAGGTACAATCACAATCGAGTGTGCTGACAGGAGCCATGAGGGCCTGGGACAAGGGGCCAGGAAGGAGTGGGGGTGTGAAAGGGGTGAGGGTCCCACTTCCCAGCTCCCAGAGAATCAGAGGAACAGAACAGGCTGTGTGTGGCAGCTGCCAGAGGAAGTTCCAGCCTGGCTGAAACAGCTGCTCCTCTGCCCCAAGAAGACCCATGTGCTCCGTGGCCATTCTCATGACAGACACCTAGCAGGACAGTCTTGTCTGCTTCAGGGACATGAGCACTGAGCGCAAGCAGGACAAGTCTTTGCATTGCTTGCTTCTCTTGGGGTGGAAGTCACACAGCTGGGCTACCTTCTCCCACTATGTAATGCATATATTATATATTATATATTACATATGTATATACATATAATTATATATTATAGTAACTATTTGTTAAAGTTAGCCACATGACCAGTAATAACATTCCATAACATATTCACCAAAAATATTGGAAGCAACTTTCAGATATAGTTTGATAATATGCTTTTTATACTGAGTGCTTCTGGTTCACTTGATTTCGGTAAAGCTACCTGTTCCTTTATAAAACTGCATTTAATTTTTCTGTACAGAATCCCTCATCCATTTTCCATGCCACTCTTTCTGTGTTCTTTAATCAATACAGAGCAAAACCCTTTGTTACAGGCATAAGACATACATAACAGATAGACTGGTAACCAAAAACTACAGAAGGATGAAAGATGAAAGACACAAGAGAGATAAGTAGGGAATTAAATTTTGGGTTCATTTATGAATTAATTATTCTAAGACAGAGTGGTTTCCTTTGCTTTGTTCATATCCTTAACTGGATATCAACAAAACAACAACATTTTTGTGCATCTGAAGTTATCATTAATATATTAACCAACAGTATGCTAGTTAAGGTGCACTCAGTGTTTGAAATGTAATACTGAATCAATTAGTTTTTTTTTCTTGTCCAATGACAAACAGAAAAATATAAAACAGCAGTCCATAGGCATCTCACTTAACAATGGTGACCTGTGAAATTTCCCATCTACATAGTCCTGTCAACGAGTGTGGTCATGATGGAGATCTTGCTTGTTCAACTAATTTTTTTCTCCTACAAACAAATTCAGAGATAAGGATAGGTATTGCATTATAGATGAACAAATTCAGACTTGGTTCAAAACAGCAACTTATTCTCTGAATTTTGTCCAGTTGTTCTCTGTAGTAGACTCAGTTTGTTGAATAAGGACATTCATTTGGTGATGAGTGAGAGCTACACCTACCTGTAATTATAAGGCTAATCATTTAGCATACGTTTAGAAATTATATTAAACAGTAGATGAAATAAAGTGAATCAGTTTGCTTAATGGCTCAAACCTCTAATAGGTTATCCATTCCCAAGTTGTATCCATAAACACACATTCATATGTATAACACTAAAAAACTAAGTAGGTTGTGTACATATACATATAGTATTCATACAAGATATCATCATAAAATTAAATATAAGAGGCATTTCACTTATAAAGGAAAGATCTAAGCCTCACTTCCATAAAGTTATGACGTCTAGCTTTAAACATGCAAATGGATGTAAAAGGACTTGAGATTTCCGTGCAAACTTGGGTACTTGAGAAAAACTGCAGACTGGGCTATTTCACTCAAAGATCCTCTGTTGTCCTGAAAACTTGAGTAACTGTGATGACAGTGGCTACATGATTAAGAGAACTCTCTCTCTCTCTCTCTCTCTCTCTTTCTCTCCCCCCTCTCTGTGTATGTGTGTATATGTGTGTTATGCATTCACATGCTTATTAAAATTAGTGATAAAGATTAAAACAGCAGCTAACTTTACTAGGCATGAATTTATATGAATTAACTTAAGGTTATTCTAAAACTATTAGGCCTGGTTAAAGATTTAAGCAGGAAGATTTTGTGCTTAGCTTTGTGGTTCAGGAAGACCATATGTGTTCAGAATAGAACATTGAAAAAATATTCAGAGATACATAAAACTAAAAAAAAATACTTAAGGCACATGAGGGTAAATTATATAATAGAATGATAAACTCGGGCACTAAAGAGAAAGATGAACATATTCAAGGGACAACGACTGGCTTTCTACCAGGAATACTATTAGTATTATCCATTGGATCTCCAAGGAGAAATACATGAGAAGTTGGATCAACATATTAGAATCTAAAGAGCATGATTTTGATTGAAGTATTATATTCGGTCATAATCAGTACATAGAATATAATTGGATTCAGGAGAGTATGTGGAAGTGCTCAGAGAGATGTCCTGAGTAAGAAGAGAAACTAAATTAGAACCCAGAGGACTGACAACATGTGAGAGGCAGTACCAGGAAACTCATCCATCATTCCTTCTGGCTATAGCGTTCCTGAAATATGGCAGAAAGCAGGCTCTTGGATAATCATACTATCTCTTGTCAAAAGGAAATTGAATGAGCAAGATAAATTGACATATTGTGAGACCAAATGACAGTGATTAAGTACTGGCCATGCACTGAAGTGCTTGATCCAATTACATACAGTATACGGGGCTAGAGTGACCTTTTGAATGAGACTACGGTAGAATGGCCTACATTTGAAAGCTTTCTTTTCCTCAGAATTGACAAAGATGAAGGAAGGGTTTCAATACTTTAAAAGTAAAGCAGAGCATACTTGCTATCGGACTTAAAATAACTGCTGATCAAAGGCTATGGGATAGGATTATTTTAGATGCCTTCCTCTAAATTGATTAAAGTTCTTATTTTCTCTGCCATCATTTACCCACTTAAATGTGCAAATTACTTGCTTAGGTTTGTCTAAAGATGAAAAGATGACAGTGCTACTTTCTCTTGATTTATTTTTTCTTCTTTTTTTATAATTTTTATTTTCATTTTTAAATTATTCTTTGAGGATTTCATATATAGTTTTACCATATTCTTTCCTCTACCCAGACGGCTCTAAAATCTCTACCCCACTCACATGCACACAGACACACACAGACATAGACACACACACACACACAGACACACACACACAGACACACAAAGACAAACACACACGCACACACCTTTATACTATTTATCTCTTAATAAAAGAAAAAAGAAAAGAAAAAGGAACAAAAAGAAGAGGGGCACCTAAAAATGTGGAGTCTGATAGGTGCTGAGCAACTATTCTGAAGCATGGGGGCGGCTATGTGGTTGATATATCCATAGTAATGTCATTGAAGAAACCTGGCTTCCCTTCTCCCAACAGTCTATAGTTTCCTGGATAGATGTGGGACATTGTGGCCGTTTTCTTTCCTTTATGCTGAGATTCATTCTGGCTTGATTATGTGCAAGTCTTGTGTATGCTGTCACCGTGTCTGTGAGCTCATATGTTCATCTACCCTGTTGTGTCCTGGTGATGCTGCATGTTTGTTTTTGATAAAAATAATCTACCACTTCTATCTCTTACAATCTGTCTACCTCCTCTTCTGCATTATTCTTCACCTGAAGGTGTGAAGAATAATGTCTTAAAGTCACCTCATTCAGAGCTTAGAAATCTAACCTCTCTCACTCTCTGACAACACACCCATCTAAAAATTTTAACCTAGAATTGTCCCTGTCTAAAGGGACAAAGAGTGGAGCAGAAGCTGAAGAAAAAGCCATCCAGAGACAGCCCCACCGTGAGAACCCTTCCATCTGCACACATCATACCCTGACACTATGGTTGATGCCAAGATATGCTCACAGACAGGAGCCTGGTTTGGCTGTCCTCTGAGAGACTCTGTCATCACCTGACCAAGACAGATGCAGATACTCACAGCCAACCATCAGACTGAGGCTCTAGACCCTAATGGAATAGTTAGGAGAAGGCATGGAGAACGACAATAGCAATTAACAGGACCAGCCAGAGCTCCCAGGGACTAAACCATCAACCAAAGTGTATACATGGGGCTGTGTGCATGGCTCCAGCCACATATGCCTCAGAGGACTGCCTCCTCTGGCATGAGTAGAAGGGGAGGCACTTTGTCCTGTGGAGGCTTGATGCCCCAGAGAAGGGGGATGCTAGAGTGGTGAGTAGGAGAGGGTGGGTGGGTAGGGGACCACCCTCTTAGAAGCAAAGGGGAAAGGATGTGATGGGAGGTTCATGGCGGGGATATCAAGGTGGATAACATTGGAAATGTAAATAAATAAAATAATTAATAAAAAAAGAGTGAGGTTGACCTTGAATATTTTATCAATAAGGTTCATACTTAACTCTAAAGAAATATGTGCAGCATTGAGTATCAAGAAAACATGATCAGTTGGGTAATGACATTCAACAAAGCATTGTAAAATGTGTGTGCATTTTGGTAGTTCAATGAAAAAGAAACCTCAGGCAGAAACAATTTTCATGACTTCTGGCCAGATATGGGGAATAGGCTTAAGAGAATTGTCAAAAGGTGAAAATGAGAATATGCCTGAGGGTAAGATCAGTCAGTCTGTACATTGGGAAGTTAACTTACAAAGTATAATGTACAAAGTACAACATATAAAGTGTTTCCTCAGAACAAATGTCTTGTGTTTGTACTGTCACACTTTCAAGTATGACTCTGACAATGTAGATTTTGCTGTATATTTCTTTATTATACAAGTGGCATAAAAAATAACAAATACTGGCTGTTCAACACAACAATTCATAAAACAGTTTACATATAATTTGAATGTTTTTGGTTAGTTCATATTCCCCTCATTCCCAAAATTCTCCTAGACACAGCCTTCATACCATATCCACATTCATGTTCTCATTTCTTTTAGGGCTGATTAAGTCCCATTAAGTGATGCCTATATACTCCTAGCATGGTTGTCAAACATTGAAGCTAGTTATACTTACCAGCACCTACCTTACAGAAAGCCATGCTCCTCCTGGGTACTACCACCTTTCAGACAGAAACTAATGTAAAAAGCTTTAATTATTTTAAATTACATATTGTTGGACCATTTTACATTGTATATCTCCATCCTCTTCTTTCTCCAACCATTTCATGCCCTGTACTGTAACTGTAACTTGGTTGCAAATTCAGGTCCTCTCTCTCTCTCTCTCTCTCTTTCTCTCTCTCTCTCTCTCTCTCTCTATATATATATATATATATATGTATATATATATGTATGTATGTATATATATATATATGTGTGTGTGTGTGTGTGTGTGTGTGTGTGTATGTGTTTCTGTGTTTTATATATAGGTGGTTTTAGGACCTACCACTTAGTATTGGACAGTTAGGAGACACATCCCATGATACTAATAACTCTTCCTCTTTCAGCTATAATTTTTCATTTAGTAGTGGGGTCCATGTGATTTTCTCCATTTGTACATTAACAGATATTGATACTGTTCGGATGCGAATTATGAAGCCATATTGGTAAGATTTTACAAGTACACTGTCCCTGATACATATAGAAAAATATTATCTTGCAGTATACTTTCTAGTTTTCTGGCTTTTTACAATTATTTGGTTCCCTCTTCTGCATCCTTGAAGCTTATATGTAAGGGTCATGTAAATGTAAAGGGCAGAGCACCTTACAGAATATTGTTCTCCATATTTTGACCATTACTTTCCACATTTTGACCATTCAGGTTTTCTGTTATGGTCTCTCCTGCAACAAGAAGTATCCTTGATGAATGGGAAGAACTACATATGCACTTTGTTTCACAGGCTTTGGAGAAATTGAGTTGTATCTGAGCTGAAAGTTTTCTCCCGGAGAACTAGCTTTCTCATAGTGCTTGAAGGGACAAAAAAACAATCAATAGCCTCAACCAGCTGTGATGCCAAGAAACTACAATACTGGTTCAATATAGCAAGACATTCTTACATGCTCAACCATGACACTTATGGCTTAGTGTTGATAGTGGCCTAACTATACTTAAGCCCTACTCAATAGAAAATAATCCATTTCTGCTACCCTGTATCTAGCCATGTCATCAAGACTTGTGGGGTCATAGATATTAGGGGAGAACCCACTAACAAGACTTTACCACAAATAAATATTTCCTGCTTGCACTCACATAGAATAACTTGTAGCTATTACTTTAATATTCAGTTTTATTCCAAACATAGGCTTTTCAGAATACAGTCTCACCTGGTCTCCTATGTTTCTATATGACTCTATTACCTGCATAGTTATTTGTAACATAGCCCAGTTTTTTTTTCATGCCAAGAACCTAAGCAAACCCAGTTCACTCACTGACAGTGGTCTTTATAAAACTTTATAATTAACACAGTCATAAATACACATTTCTCCCATTGCAGATATTATCTTTAAAGTAGCTATACCACAAATCCTGCAGTAAAACTTCAGGAGTAATGCTTATGATAGGGCAGTGAAGAGTAAGTGGGTGTGTGGGTGGAAGAGCACCCTTATAGAAACAGAGGAAGGGAGTAGGGTAGGGAGTTGGCGGAGAGGAAACCGGGAAAGGGGATAACATTTAAAACGTAAATAAAAATTGCAAAAAAATAAATCCTGTGATCTAAGGAAATAAATACCCAAAATGAAAACAGAGCAAACACATATTTAGAATTGAAACTTTGTACTTTAACAAAGGATATTTAAATATCTTCTCCCCCTAAAATACCAATGATTTCACTTAGTCATCTCAATGTAGATAGTCTGAAGACATTTTCAAGTCATTAGAATGGATGTTAGTGTTATCTCGGCAAAATTGGCAATCTAGGAACACATTGAGAGCCTCTTGCTAATACTTTCTTAATCATATGTCATGGTCATCTCTGCTCACATACATCTTAGATAACCAAAACTAATCAGGTGTATCAGTAGAAACATCAGTTTCTATCTAGTAGGGAAGAGAGGAAGGGAGAGAGAGAAAATAACAGAGAGAGAGAGTAAGGGAGGAATGAGATACTTTGGTCAATCACAAGATTATCTTGCCTGCCATTGTAAGCATTACAAAGAACAGTTTTATTGACTTTACCAGGTCTTCAGGGTTTTATAGAATTGATGTAATATCATTCTGACCTTGAGCACAAAGGCAAGGATTTTTAAAAGCATTTAATATAGTATTATGGTGGAGTTCAGGTGAAAATAATTTTACAATGCAATTCCTTAACAGTTCAATTTCTAAGTCTTGAATACAGATTGAATTTCAATATGTAACTATATTTCTTCTCATTGAAATACATATGTCAACACACATACACACGCATGCACACACACACACAGACACAGATACACACAGACACACACACACACACACACAAACCAAAAACCAAGACCAACCAACCAAACCAGCTCTAATGTTACAGAAACTATAAGATTATTTATTGTGAAGTCAAATATGGGTAAAGGAATTTATCATTCATGTTTCTCCAAGTATACTATGGGAATAGTTTCATGGACATTTTATATTAAAAAAAACAATGAAAATTCTCCATGAAAGCATTTTAAAAATACATAATTGGAAATGTTAATTAAGTAGTTATGACAGGCAAAGGAACCTTAGCCACAGATGTCACATACTATCTGATATCATTTTCCCCTTTTCCACTGGTAAGAAAGGAGGGATTTACTAAGTTAAATACTCAAAAAATTGTATTTGTTTATCTTGCTTTTAGACCTTGCAATATAGAGGTGATTCAGCAAAGCCTTTTTCTGTGGCTAACAAGAGTTCATAAAAATTGTAACTACAATATGATCAGCAACATTCAAATTGTCCATAGTCATTGAAGTTTTTAGTTTTTACTCACAAGCCTATGCAGATATAAATTTTCATTTTAATGAAATGCCTTTAATAAATACACTACTGTTAGGAATGCTTCCCCTTAATCTCATTTTCCAATAATGAAAGCCATAAATTGGCCATTGATCCAATAGGAGATTTGTAAAGTAAAACAGCTTCCATTCTTCCTTTCCAAAAATCTCATGCTGCTGATAATACCCTTAGGAACCAGTTCTTTAAAAGGAAATTCTCTCCCACCTTTAAATACTTTGAAGGTTTTGTTTTCCCCATTATGTCTTCATAATTTAAAACATAAAAAGGAGCAGAAATATTGTCTAATGTCTGAAAGGAAAGCAACTAGGCAGGCCATTGCTAAGAACACTCTTCTAAGAACATGTGCAATTCAGGATTGCAGAGAAAGTATGTAATAAAACTTAGGACTCAAAAAAGTTTTATATATATACATATATATGTATATATATAATTAATTACTGTGGCCTGAGGTGACGACTCAGTCAATCTATTGCTTGTCCCTCATGTATGGAAATCTGAATTCAATAACATGCTAAATGTTAGGTGCAGGAGAGCTGGAAGAGGTAGAGAAAGGCAGATCTCTGAGGTTAGTTTGGCCAGCCAATATAATGGCTATTATATTGAGATATTATGTCAAATGATTACTATAGGAAATGAAAATGTTGGAGCACTATTCAAGAAAATACCCAAAGATATTTAAGACCTCCTCACATAAGCATAAATATATTACATGAACATCACAAAATTTCTACATACATTTATGTCATGTTTATGTATATATCGTAGAAGCACTCAGGAAACATTATTTTGAAATATAGAAATTCATTGATAAGCAAAGAAATATGAAAACAAAAGTATTGAAATGAGACATATTCTGTCTGGATTGACTTTTGTTTTTATGTATATTAAATAAAGAAATCTGTTTTCAATATGTAGGTTGACATTTTGACCTGTTGACAGTGTCTTTTGCCCTAAGAAGCTTTTCAGTTTCAAAAGATCCCATTTATTAATTCTTGATCTTAGAGCCTGAACCATTGGTGTTCTGTTCAGGAAGTTTTCCCCTGTGCCAATTTATCTTCAACTTTCTCTTTTATTAGATTCAGTGCATCTGGTTTTATGTTGAGGTCCTTGATCCACATGGACTTGAGTTTTGCACAGAGTGATAAATATGGATTAATTTGCATTCTTCTACATGCAGACCCAGTTATAGTGTCAGGTTTTGGTGCCTGCTCATGGGATGGATCTCAGTTTGGGCCAGTCAGCTATTTTTTCAGTCTTCACTCCATTTTTATCCCTGCAATTTTTTCAGACAGGAACAATTCTCAGTGAAAAATTTGAAGGTGTGTTGGTGTCCCCATCACTCCACTGGGAGCCTAGTGTAACTACTGGAGGTGGTCTCTTCAGGTTCCATCTCCTCACTGTAAGGCATTACTTGTAAAGCCACACCCATTGAGCCCTTGGAGTGTCTTACTTCCAAGATCTCTGACTTTTTTTTGGCGGGGGTAGGGTTGGTGGGAACATTTAAGATGTAAATAAAAAATAATTAATAAAAATAAAAATAAAGAAATTGAATCAACCAGTACTCAAACCAGATCTCCAAACTTCAGGGCCATTTATGTTAACCATGTAGTTACACAGTATTTTCCACAATATCTATTGGGGAGGAAAGAGCAGAATATTGTCACATATTATCTGGATACATGTTTTTTCCCTTCATTATTAATGGAAGACAGTAAAATTTAAATCAGTCTTTTAAAACAGCCATGGTTGATGTTTAGGGAAATCTTACACAATATGGATGTAGGTGAGACATGAAAGGGGTTACATTAGAACAATTGGAATCATAGGCCTTTCAGAAGGCTCAGTGTTTTAGAGAAATACCTGGGAAGGCTGAATCCCAACATTGATTACCATCCTTTTATGGCCTTGTGAATGTAAAATTATGATTCCTTGATTCCATTTGATTTGCTTTCTTGAATAAATATATACAAAACAAAGACCAAGCAAGAGATAGGACGTTTCATTTCAACACACTTGTTTTCATGTTTGTATGCTTATTACTGAAATGTCCATATTTCAAAATACTATTTTATGAGTGTTTATAAGACTATAAAATTGAAAGGATTGGAGAATAGGTAAGAAAATTGTAAAATGATGATAATATGGGAATATAAATTTCTCTAATTTTGATTATCCGCAATGCCCAGAAACTCTAATAAGCTTTTTTTTTTCAAGTAAATCAAATCATTAACCAACAAAAATACTCTAATGCTTAGAGTATTGCCAAACACACTTAAATAATGTTTTTGAATACAAATTATATTAATGAAGGTGCAAAGAAAAATTGTGGCAGAAAAAGAGGTAGACGTGGGTGGTTTTTGTTGTCACGGACTTATAGCATCTGAAGCTGCTTACATAAGCCCTACAGAAGATAATGCGGGTCAGCAGTCTGGCATAGGTGTGAACAATGATCTCTGAACTTCATGTCAGATGGAGAAGCTATTGTCAATGGATAGCTAATGGAGAAGAAGAATGGAAATCATGATTTATTGATGCTATGATTACTTGTTAGGTATCCCATGCTCTAGTTAATGGCAACACCCATGCACATATGGGTAGCACTAAGTAAACTTTAGACAGTTATCAAAAATATGAATTTTTGAGGAGGTTGTGTTCATGGGACATTATGTACTAATCATTCAACAGCATAAGGTGAGTTAAGTAGCAGTGCCAGGAATGTTGTTGCTATTAATGTGTGTAGGCAGGTAGTATACAGGAAGCTGCTAATACTGGAAGTCAGAACCAGTGTGGTCTCCTAAACTAAGGATACACCAATAGCATTTTCAGGCTGTCTGGATCCAAGAAATTCTTGACAAAGGAGCCCAAATGGTGGTGTAACTAAGTGAAGAGAATTGGATTCTTTTGAGGATGCACCAATCTCCTTTCTTAATTGTAACCCTGAAACTTCAGGAGAATACATGTGCAGAATTTATAATCTATCCCAATCTCTCTCTTTGGCCACTAAACTTGAAGCCTCCTGTGCTACAAACAATTTGTCTCTACTCCTCCAGAGAGACTACTGCCCCTCATTATTCTCATTAAAGGACAATATACCTCTGTTGAAGATTAGTTTATTTACTTGTCCTTTTATTTTTCATTTGCCTAGATCAGTCTTGATATAATAACTTCAAAATAAAAAGCACTTTTGATAGGTTAAAATGATATTTAACATTCTGTGGTTATTTAAAATGCAATTGTGGGTGTAAACTATTTCAGTTGGACAAAGATTTTTGTTTTCCTTGAGAGTAGTGATTTTCCTAAACCTAGGAAGAGAAGACATTCATTTCATATAAAAATGTTATGAGTTATAATTTACAGCTTACAGTTTCATTACACAAAATATATTGTTCAAAAACTTTATAAAATATTTAAGAATGTATATTCCCAAAAATTATATAATTATGACTTTAAAGTTGAGTTATTCTTTTATAAGTTTAAAATTGAAGGTAAATATTCTGGATATATGTAGGTTTTTTTCTGTACTATACAACAAAGTAAATATATATATATATATATATGTTGATAGTCTATTCTGAAGACACTGAGAGAATAGCTAGATTGAAGATATGAAGATAATTTCTGAAGTTATGCAAATGCAAGGCAGGTTAACAAGTAAAGAGAACAAAAATAATTCAAGTGTAGAAAAGCAAGGCATACAAGCTCTGAGTCAGCTTGTAAAAATGCAAACTACATAAAGCATTAGGGGAAAATAACCTGGCCCATTCAAAGGCCAGGTGAAGCTTGTGTAAGTGCAAAATAGACCCAGGGGTGATGACACAAGGCAAATTCTATATGAGTTTGCAGTGCAGGTCTGCAACTAAAATGATCAACCTCTTTTGTGATCTGTAGAAGTTGAAAGCAGTTAAGGAGCAGTGGTTTGATCATGCTTTCTCTAAAACAGAATAAAAAACAGTGTAAAGTATTCACCACCACTATCAACTTATGTTAAAATTCACTGTTTTATATTCTAATAAATTCATGATTGCTATTAGCAAACATTTAGGGGGCAAGTTGAATTAGTACTTTACTAATTAGCTTTTGGCTATAACAAGTTTAAGTGCCACAAATAAATGATATTTTTGCAAAGAGAAAGAAAAGGTCAGATCATAAATAAAAACAAAACAAAAACAAAAATCCACTAGTTTAATATTAAAAAATTAAACATTTTTCTGAAGAAATGTAAGATATTTCATACGATTTAACCTATACTTCTGCTGATTTTTCTTCATTTGCACTTAAATTGATGTTCATATATTTATTTATTTTATCATGTTTCTGTATGTGTGCTTGTGTATGTGTGTACTTGCATATATACTCATGTGCCCATGCATAGCATAGTATACCTATGGAGGAGAGAGGACAACTTGCAAGATGAGTTATTTTCTTCCACCAGGTGTGTTGATGATATTAAACTGAGGTCAAGAGACACAATGGCAAGTGCTTTTAGCTGGTGATTCCCCTCGTTGGCCTAAGGTATTTTTGATATTCTTATATTTGCATAGTATTTACTCCTTTTCCTCTTTGATTATTTATAAATATGATTTTATGCAGCTATACAGTTTTCATTTTTGAGTCTTAAACTGAGGGTTTAATTTCTAGTCATAACAAAATCATTCAAAATGTCCTTATGGATATTAGAGTATTTCGTTTTTGTGGAGATTTCTGATAAGAATTTTGTTTTGTTTTATTATGTACTTCACTCATTTGCAGAGTGTCAGTCCACAGTTCTGAAAGTTTGTATCAATTGAGGTCAGTTTTAGAAATACTAGGAATTCTCTATGTGAAACTCCAAAATATTAAAGAGTACTTAATAAAATATGTAATCTATTAATTTTTTTCAGGATTGAAGGACCCCAAAATATTCAAACGTCAAGAAAGTATAACATCAGAAGAATCATTTCATGATACTTTATGAAATGTGAAACTGGAACACATCAATAAGAATAACATATAAAAATATAAAAAGGGAAAATGGATCAGAAAACATAGAGAGTCCACTGAGGACAATTCTAGGTAAGGAAATATATCACTTTGAAGTTATAACTTCATGTTCTCAGAAACAAGATTACAAAAAAATGACATAATCTCTGGGAACAGGACTTGAAAATTACATAGAGACTTAAGATTTCCAAAGTCCTGATTTTGCTACTGTTTGTGTATTGGGTTTAAGCTTTCAGAGCATTTATCAATGGAAGTTCTCTTAAGGTCAGTAAAACTAACATTCCTAGAAAGAAACATGGCATTGTGGCCATCACTAGAGTGACTGGCACCTTTTTAAGTATATTATACTCATCCCTACTTTTAGCCTATAGAGCTTTCCACTTAAAAAAAAAAAAAGACCACTGATTTGTTTGAGTTAACCACATGAAACTCAAGAAGAAGGAAGACCAAAGTGTGGGTACTTTGATACTTCTTAGAAGGGGGGACAAAACATCCAGGGAAGTAGTCACAGAGACAAAGTGTGGAACAGAGACTGAAGGAAGGACAATCCAGAGACTGCTCCACCTGGGAATCTTTCCCATATACAATCACTAAACCCAGACACTATTGTAGATGCCAACAAGTAGTGGCTGACAGGAGTCTGATATAGCTGTCTCCTAATAGGCTCTGCCAGAGCCTGACAAATACAGGTGGATGCTCACAGCCATACATTGGACTGAGCACAGGGGCTCCAATGAAGGAACTAGAGAAAGGTCCCAAGGAGCTGAAGGGGTTTGCAGTCCCATAGGAGGAACAACAATATGAACTAACCAGTACCCTCAGAGCTCCCAAGGATTAAACCACCAACCAAAGAGTACACATGGTGGGACTCATGGCTCCAGCTGCATATGTAGCAGAGAATGGCCTAGTTGGTCATCAATGGGAGGAGAGGCCTTTGGTCCCATGAGGGCTCTATGCCCCAGTGTAGGGTAATGCCAGAGCCAGGAATCAGGAGAGGGTGAGTTGGTGAGCAGGGGGAGGGAGGAGTGGATAGGGTTTGTTTTTGTTTTCCAGAAGGGAAACAGGGAAAGGATAGAACATTTGAAATGTAAATAAATAAAATATCTAATTAAAATAAAACCAAAAAAAGACCAAAATTTAAATCTATGGATTAATTCTAATATCTAATTCACCATTTTAATATATGCTTTATAAAATCCCAATATTAGAAACCATTCTCTTAGAACTACAAAGTATGTATATTGCTTATTTAATCTGATATTATAAAAGAAATATATCTCTAAAATTTACCATGCAATTTCTTTTTCATTTTTTATTGGTTATTTTACTTATGTAAATTTCAAATGGTATCCCCCTTCCCAGTGTTCTCTCCACAATCCCCCATCACCTCTTCCCTCCCCTCTGTCTCTTTGAGAGTGCTCCCCCACCCACCCACCCACTCCTGACTCAGTGGCCTAGTGTTCCTCTATTATGGGTCATTAAGCTTCCACAGGATCCAGGGGCTCCCCTCCCAATGATACCAGATAAGGCCTTCTGTAACACATCCAGCTGGAGCCACAGGCACCCCCAGTGTACTCTTTGGTCTTTTAGTCCCTGGGAGTTTTGAGGGGTCTGGTTGGTTGATATTGTTCTTCCTATGAGGTTGCAAACCCCTTCAGGTTTCAGTTAAAGATAGAAATAGCTTCACTTAGCTCTTTTTTTATTCTCAACAATAGCTTTAGAAAGATTTTGAAGTTCTGGTCTTATTGTTTTTTTTTTTCCTTTTGTTTCTCTAAAGGAATATTATATATACTATATATATATTTTATTATATATAATATATATGTAGTAAATTATTATAGCCATA
The DNA here is from genome assembly GCF_008632895.1 of Mastomys coucha. Classification (NCBI taxonomy): domain Eukaryota; kingdom Metazoa; phylum Chordata; class Mammalia; order Rodentia; family Muridae; genus Mastomys; species Mastomys coucha. Next base: position 53,640,752 of record NW_022196905.1, on the reverse strand, counting down.
AAAAATAATTGACACAAGGTCACATTGATTATGGTATTTAGGAACCACAAAACCTACATAAATAGCTCTCTATTATCCTTTTTCTATCTATGGAATCAGATACTGAAATCTGATAAGAATATTATCTGATATCCTACAGGGTACCATTCAGAGCACAGCTTTTACTCACTAGTAAGAATTAAGTTGGCAAAAGAAAGTTTTATGTGCTTGAATAATACAAATTAAATTTATTCACATTTTAACTCCCTATCTTCAAAAGCTTTATGCCATTGGAACTCAAAATTGAATTTATGCAGTTCATTTATTGTTTCCAAAATTAGAGAAATACTTGGAAATAGATTTAAGTATTTTATTTTAGCATTGAATTACCTTTTTCTTTTTTAAACATTTTTTTTATTTTTTATTTTTTTACATTCCAGATTTTGTCCCGCTCCAGGTCTACCTTCTGACTATTCCATATCACACACCTCCTTCCCGCCTGCCTCCTCCTCCATGAGGATGTCCCCCTGCCCTATCCCCCACCCTATCAGACCCCCCCACTCCGTAGGTCCTGCAGTCTCTCGAGGGTTAAGTGCATCTTCTCTGACTTAACCCAGACCTGGCAGTCCTCTGCTGTATATGCTTTGGCGGCCTCATATCAGCTGGTGTATGCTGCATGGTTGGAGGTCTAGTGTTTGAGAAATCTTGGGGACCCAGGTTAATTGAGACTACCTGTCCTCCTACAGGGTCTCCCTCCTTCTCGGCTTCTTCCAGCTTTTTTTTTTCCTAGTTCAAACACAGGAGTCAACTGCTTCTGTCCATTAGTTGGGTGTAAATATCAACATCTAACTCTTTCAGCTGCTTGTTGGGTCTTTTGGAGGGTAATCATGATAGGTCACTTTTTGTGAGCCCTCCATAGCCTCAATAATAGTTTTAGGCCTTGGAGCCTCTCCTTGAGTTGTATCCTACTTCGGGCCTCCTTTTCCTTGGTCTGTCACTGGATCTCCTTTTCCTTGGTCTGTTCTCCAATTTTTGTCCAGACATTATGGTCAGACAAGAACAATTATGGGTCAGAGATTTTGACTGTGGGTTGGCAGGTATTGCTTATTTAAACAAAGTCAAAATAATTAAGCATTACTTGTTCTGAAAATTACAATGAAATTGTTATTAAATTTTGAATTGGTAAAGCACATGATAGTGAAGCTGATGTAGGCCTGCATTCAAACACTAAGCAAGAATATCTATATTTTTTCATTTATTAAATGAGCATTTTGCCTAATTAAGAATATTTGTTGATGAGCTGACTATTGTGGCCCATCCCAGCACTCAAAGAGGGAGAGGGCTTTGATTCAGTGAGTTCAAAGCCAGTGTGGTCTACAGAGGTCCAGGAATCACACAGAAAAACCTTAACTTGAAAAATAAAAAATAAAGAATAATCAGCCATTGAACTTTGAAGGGATAGTTCCTCCTGCAGGCACTATCATTAATTTTCAAAAGTATAAAGATAATTATATATTCTAAGGATGGTGTGCTGTAATGTCTGTGAAATGTATCTGATCTAATATCTCAAAATCAAAATCTAAATATATTTAATCAAAATCTCTTTGTAGCACTGGGGATTTTCTAACATGAGCAATGATAAAAAGATGGATAAATTTTATATTTTAAATTTCAACCAAACATACAACGTAATTTCATCACATTTGAATACTTTAATAAAAAAAACAAGACAAAACAAAAATTCCCATACAACTGAAATTATTATGCCACCATTAAGTAAAGAATATGAGGAGCAGCAAGTAAAATTATATCATGGACTACATTCTGGAAAACCATGTTTTCTAAAGTATTGACAACACATCCAACATCTCCTTTAGTTTAGTGGCTGGATGACCTTGTGTTTAATTTTTGGATGGAGGTAGTTTTCTAACTCATCCAGAGCCACGGAGGGACTGACGCTGTCTCTGAGATTTGTTTGGATGGGATACTCTGTACCCAGTCTGAGCGAGGTCTGTGTACTTTACTCCCTATTCTTTTAGGAATTGTGTTTATTATGTCTTGTGTGTGCATGTTTATGAAATTTCATGAGTTTATTTGCATAATGTGTAGAGAGAGACTCTGGAAGCAAAAAAAGGGCAGCATATCTCTTGGTGCTGGAGTTATAGTCAGTCATGACACTGTATGGCATGGGACCCCAACCAAGTCCTTGGAAAGATCAAGACATGCTCTTGTTTGTGGTAGCTGAAACAGCTCTCTATCCCAAACTTTCTTTTTCTTTGAAAAAAAATATCTGGATAAATTTTATTCATGTATCAATTCAGATACTAGAGTACATTTAACTTTCTTGGTCTCATCTAAAATTGTCAAAAGGAGTGAAAACTCAAAATGTATTCCACAAATACTTGTCTCAGTGATCATGGATTGGAGATTTGTTTCTCTAGAATCATGGCAAGCAGGTCCTATTTGCTATTTGGCTGGTTGAACATGTATGTCCTTTGAATTTGTTCGAGTCCCTTCTCACATAATTACAGCAAGGTCATTTGGTAGGTGAAGAACATTCACTTAAAAACTCTCATTAAGTTTTCCTCTGTTGTTTATTAAATTGATGTTGCTCCAATAAAAAATATAAACCTCCATGACAGTAAAGTTATTCATGAATTGGTTTTTGTTCTCAGAACCCTTCTATCTCTGCCACATTATGCTGAACTAAAACGGCTGAGTATTGGACTTAGATTTAAGTACAGATGAAAATAGATTAGTAATAACCCTGATGCCTTGTTCATTTTTCTCTCAATTTCACATGCCATAGAAAGACAGCTTATTGATGACAGTGCTCATCAGTTTTACAGGAAACATCAAAAGAATATTGTACTTCATCTCCCTTGTGCTGTATCCTTACAAAAAATAGTGCTGCCCTTTGAATAACATCGGCTGCTAAATAAGTGCACAGTAAGATATAGAGTGGAGTATAATAACTCCACGTAGGCCACTTCTGAAAGGATGACTATATACCATTTCCCGTTTTTAGTGGCTCAAAACACCCTTTTAAATATTTTCCTCATTTTTTTAAGTCATTCATTGTGTAATTTATACAATGTATTTTGATAAAAATCGTCCTCTTCGGGATTCCAACTTCCTCTCAATCCACCTGCTCTGCATTTCCCTCCTTTGTTCGATTTTACAAGCCTGTCACATACAACTAGTGCTTCCCACTTACTCTTAGATATGTGACTTTCCACTCAAATAGCATATGCCCACCAGGAAGACTCGATCCTCCCTCTCACATGGGCTTTCAAATGCTATTAATTTCTTAGGAGTGGGACTTTGTGCATCCTTTTGTTCTCCACAACCTGATTGTTCTAGCTTGAGCTTGTACATGGTTTGTGAATGACATTATAACCACTGCTGAGTTCCTGTGACTAACTCCTCCACTGTTTCTGTAAAATGATTTTCTTGTAGTCATATACCACTTGTGATACCTGAAATCTGTCCATGCCTTTTCATACAATGATCCTTGAGACTTAACTAGATCTGATATGATGTAATTGCTCTGTTTAGGGCAGAGCTTTCTCTAGTCTATTACCCTTTGAATGATGATTAGTTGTGGGTATCTGTGTTAGTCTATAGTAATAAAAAATATGTTTCTCTGATAAAGTACTAATTTGTGGATATAAAAATACATCATTCATCATGATTACTATGATCATTTAGCAGAGTATTAGATGTTTGTTCTTCCTTAGGATCTATGAACTATTTTGCTCCAGAGTTTTGGCACTGATAATAGTGCTAAGTATGTGCTTCAACTTATTGAAATGGGCTTAAGCCAAGTGATTGTTTCAAATGCCTCTTATATCAGAAATTGAATATCTTTTTGTTGCTTTAATAAATGTTCAAGCATTTTTGGTCACTATCACACGTTTGCATATAATTGCCTTGTTACACATTGAGCCCATTATAAAATGAATAAAACGTTATTTACTTTTGTAACTGAAAATACCTCAGCCCCTGACCCATGTTGATCACAAAAGTCTAAAATTTTGTATTGTTATTCTAAAATTAGAATGAAAGTATTTCACCTGTTCTTTGCTTGATCCTTTCACCTTACTCCAGAGAATCATACCCCATGTTTCACTTAGACTACTTCCTGTCCTTTGTCCCTCTAGACAATAAAAGACAGTTAGATCTTTCATTTTTCTACTATGTTCCATTGTACCTCTAGGTAGCAAACCCCAATACATAGATCAAAACCAGATAAACTTCTTTATACTCAACATGGAATTTTCCACTGTACTGTCTTGAAAAGAAAAACTAAGTTTTAGTTTTAAGATTCCAAATTACTTCTTTAAGCTAAAATATCAGATTTATCAGTACCTCAATGTTACATATGCGTGTTGAAATTTTCCTCTCATGAGAACAGGCTTGATTTAGCTCCATAGTGGTGAGATTTAATAAACTAGACCAAGCGTTTTTGTGTTGTATCTGCTGTGTACAGTGATTCTTGTTTCAGACTAGTTGGATTAGACCTCTGTGTCCTCCTGTGTCCAGCTGAGTAAATTTAGGCAAGTTCTTCTACTCCCTGCATTCTCCAATGCCACTGTTTAAGCTTGGAAAATACACAGTAGGCTGAAAACCCTATTCCTCACAATAAAGAACTGTGATTCTCAAACTGTTCCCTATGATGGACATGACAATGTTCTCAAAAAACAAAACAAACAAACAAACAAAAACCCCTGTCTGAGACTCTCTTGAATGACTGTTTTTTAATTGAAAATATGTTAGTTCATATTGTTGTTCGTCCTAAGGGGCTGCAAACCCCTCAGCTCCATTGGTCCTTTCTCTAACTCCTTCACTGGAGACCCTGTACTCAGTTCAATAGATGGCTGTGAGCCTCTACTTCTGTATTAGTCAAGTACTGTCAGAGCCTCTCAGGAGATAAGTAACTATATTTAGGCTGGCAGAGTCTCAACCACCAACCAAGGTCTGCACATGGTGGGACTGATTGTTCAGGCAGCATGTTTATAGTAGAGGATTGCAAATTCGATCATCAATGGGAAGAGAGTACCTCAGCCCTGTGAAGGCTCTGTGCCCCAGTGTGGGGGAATGCCAGGGCCAATAAGCAGGAGAGGGTGGGGTGGCAGGCATGGGGAGTGGGGAGGCAGCTGAGGTTTGTTTTTGTTTGTTTCTTTGTTTTTTAGAGGGGAAACTGGGAAGGGAGAAATTTACATGTAAATAAAGAAAATATCTAAAATAAAAAAAAAGAAAAGAAAAAAATCTCAGGTGACAGCAGATTCTGGAGAGGTTGTAGAGATAGAAGAACACTACTTCACTGAAAAAAAAAAGAAAAGAAAATATGTTTTCATAGAATATATTCTAAGTAGGGTCTCCTCTCCCTCATCTTCCCCGCAGGTCCCCCCATGGTTCCCTTTCAACCCTATGCCTTCTTCCTATATTTTTTTAATAACATATACAGGCAAATTAAAAAGTGTAAAACAAAATGAGCAATCAAAAAGATAGAAAAAACAAGCAAACAACAACAGTAGAAGAAGAAACAGAGAAAGCACAAAGAATTCATACATACACAGGCACTGAAAAATAAAAGCCATAAAACACAAAACAAGAATTCACAATATACCAGCATTATTATTCTTTATTTTTGTTTTGGTTTGGTTTGGTTTTTTGTTGTTGTTGTTTACCAAAGCACTGAATTCTCTGTGTAGTTTTGTTCAGCAGGTGTGGCTACAGTTAGGTAAAATAGATTGATTCAAAAAGGATCAAAACTTGAATCTTGAAATACCTTACTTTCTATAATGTAAATTCCTATTGTTTTCCTTGATTATCTTCAGATCACCACTAACTTCGTATTTACTAAGTTAACCGAGCTAAATTAATTAAATTAGAACACTCCTACAAGAATAAATAAACATATAAAATCTCCGGTCCTATATAACTGTCATAGGAGTGAACTTTTTCCACTAGAACACAGCTTTTACTTACTACAGTCCCACATCTGCAACATCTATCCACTTCAAAAGCAGCAGAATCATGTTCATACTGAACCGAATATTTCTGAATTGTTTTTAGTATATCAGCCATCACTCCTTTATGCCACTGGTTTATGATTTCATAAATCTTGTTACATGAGAGGCAATAGGAGTGTTTACTGAAACAAGTGTTCTTTTATCCTTATGCTTAGGGTGAAATATGATGGATTTCTGAAAAAAGAATGTTTACTTTGTTCTCACAGTTATGTTAGCTCATGAATTTTTGAAATTATCTTCTAAAAAAACCCTATGGTTTGCTATCTGCATTACCTTAAAGACATTGTTTTATGTGTCTGCATCCCAAACTTTCTAAACAGATTTGATTTCTATGGCATTAACATGATCCAAGATTGCTCTTTAAAGGCAAATTAGAACTAATTTAGGTGCTATAAATGATACATTGTCTGCTGGAAAACAAAATGAGCTCTGTAGAGTCAGCCTTCGTAGCATAACAACATAAATATAAGCAATCACAGTGATTATATCCAAATAATTTTACTAACAAAAATCACAGGTGTTACATAAGAATTCTGATTTACCATTCTTAATACGGAAATCAAACTATAACATGTTTAATCTTTAAATGAACAATAATATTGTTCCCCTATGATTAGATATTTGATTGGTCCATAGACATGGCTGCCTTCTTATTATAAGTGAGAAGAAACCACCTCAAATTTTCCTTGGAGTCCTCTGACTCTCCACACACGTTGTAACTGATACATTATTCATAGCATTTTCCAACCCCCGCTCTAACCCCCCCCCCATATATGCTCTCTGGGAATGTCAGAGAATGTTGCCTTTGTGTTTGCCCTTGTTACCATGGCATTTAATTGCCAGATGGATTTGAAATGTTACTGCTCTGTTATTCTCTAGTATGCCATCCTATATTATACCTGGGATGATTTGAATAATCATGATGCTAATCTGTGCCAGGAAACAGAATATTGCGTTTTCCTCAACAATGGGATTACCCTTGTGCTTCTGTTATATATGATAAAACCAAACCGGAGGCAGATGCTCACTGCCAACCATTGGACTGAGCGCCCGGTCCCTGATGGAGGAGTTGGAGAAGGGACTGAAGGAGCTGAGGGGGTTTGCAGCCCCATGGCAGAAAGAGAGAGCAACAGTGTCTACTGGTCAGACCCCTAGGAGCTCTCAGGGACTGGACCACCAACCAAAGAGTACACATGGAGGGACCCATGGCTCCAGCCACATATGTGGCAGATATGTTATGTTGGATATCAGTGGGAGGAGAGGCCCTTGGGACTGAGAGGTCAATCGCCTAGTGTTGGGGAATGCCAGGGCGGAAGGCAGGAATGAGTAGTAAGTGGAGGAGCACCATCATAGAAGCAGGGGGAAGAAGGATGGGATAAGGGGCTTCTGGAGGGGAGACCTGGAAAGGGAATAACATTTGAATTTAAATAAAGAAAATATTCAATAATGATAATAATAATAATAATAATAGTAATAATAATAATAATAATAATAATAATAATAATAATAAGAAGAAGAAGAAGAAGAAGAAGAAGAAGAAGAAGAAGAAGAAGAAGAAGAAGAAGAAGAAGAAGAAGAAGAAGAAGAAAAAGAAGAAGAACCAGGTCTTCTGGTAAAAATGTGATCATCATTCATGATCACTGCAGTTGTCAAACAATGCCACAGAAATTTAAAAATAGTACTATAGTGAAACTTTTCCAAAAAATGGGACTGGTTCATAGATACAACATGGTATTTGTAAATTACCCATATCATCTAAAACCAATACATTTGTTGTTTCCATTAAAATTCAGTTCTAACCTAGCCTTTAGGATGGTCACAGGGGTGCTAAGGAGATGACATAATCATTAAGAACAACAGCTGCATTTCCATAGAAGCCAAATTTGATTATGAAACACATATGGTATTTCAGAACCATCTGTAACTCTGGTTCTGAGGCACAATACCTTCTTCTGGCTTCTGGAGGTATGGGGTCCACACAGCACATAGATGTCCATTCAGGCAATACAGTCTTACAATTAAGATAAAATGAAATGAAATAAAATAAAAAGGCCAGTTGCTACTTACTTTTAGTTTTCATATCCTAAAATCCTGTGATGTACGAATCTGTTTTGTTTATAAAATGTTTGAAAGTAAATCAGATATTTTCCGTGTTCCTTTGTTTTGATCACCAAAGAAAGTATTTAAGGCTCTTTTTTGTTTGTTTGTTTTTGTTTTTGTTTTTTGTTTTTTTGAGACAGGGTTTCTCTGTGTATCCCTGGCTGTCCTGGAACTCACTCTATAGATCAGGCTGGCCTTGAACTTAGAAATCCACCTGCCTCTACCTCCCAAGTGCTGGGATTAAAGGCATGCGCCACTACTGCCTGGCAAATTTAAGGCTCTTTCTGCTTTTGTTTTCTTTTTTCTTTTTTTCCTGTAGGAGTGCATCTAACTCTTTTAAGTTATAATCTAGCTAATTTTAGATAAAAAAATAATTAAACAGTATTTAAGGCATTTTAGATACACTGCGATTTCAGTCAAACTTTAGCCACATATTGTAGAACATGCTTGAAATCTCGACTCAGGAATCAGAGGCCAAAAGCTCTCCCCAACTTCAAGACCAATGGAGCTGAGGGGTTTGTAGCCCCTTAGGACGAACAACAACATGAACTAACTAGTACCCTCGGAGCTCCCAGGGTCTCAACCACCAACCAAGGACTGCACATAGAGGGGTCTGATTGTTCAAGCAGCATGTGTATGGTAGAGGATTGCAAAATCGATCATCAATAGGAGGAGAGGACCTAGGCCCTGTGAAGGTTCTGTGCCCCAGTGTAGGGGAATGCCAGGGCCAGAAAGTAGGAGAGGGCGGGGTGGCAGGCATGGGGAGTGGGGAGGCAACAGGGGTTTGTTTTTGTTTGTTTTTTTTGGAGGGGAAACTGGGAATGGAGAAATTCACATGTAAATAAAGAAAATATCTAAAATAAAAAAAAATAAAGAAATTGACAAACTACAAAAAAAAAAAAAAAAAAAAAAAAAAAAAAAAAAAAAAAAAAAAAAAAAAAAGACCCGCCTTTACTACTTAAGTGAGTTACAGGCTAGCTATTTAGTGACACACTGTCTTGAAGGGATAAAGAAACATACATAAATTTAAAAAGCAGAAGTTTTGAATGACTGATAGTTAATATTTATGATTCATTTTCTGTTTAAATATTAAATTATTACAAATAATATTATGACCACCATTATTACATTCTTGTTAAAACCAAGAAGCTTGAAAAGGAGCTTTTACTAATAGTATCTGTAGGTTTTTGCATAGAGTGCTAGTTTCTTTGTGTGGACCATAGTCTGTTCTCACAGTGCAGGAATATTAGATTAGTCCTCTTCTCTGATCCCCTCCTGTCTGTATCAGAACCCGATTGACACTACTCAAATATATCCCAGCACTGGCAACGGCACTCCTCACTACCCATCCCAGTGTTCTGAGTTCCTTATTGAAACACACACACACATGCAGCCTTGTGTTTTAATATGCCTGAAACAGCTCAATGGCTGGGCCACTTCCTGACCTTCATGTGGCTAACACATTCCCCTCTGATATTCCTGAGTTATTACTAAAATCTATATTCTATCTTTACTGCCCAGACCCAGACCTCCAGCCCCTCTGCTGCATTCCCAGCACCTACATGATGACTATCTCTCTGTCTTCTGTGCCTCTGAGGCCTGTCCTGTCCATTTTTTCCCTGTCACTGCAACTGTATCTCTTCCCCTTCCTTGGTTCCTTGCCCAGGAATCCTGAAAGTCCCATCTATGTCTCCAAGCCCACCCATTGGTCACTGGCAAAATTATTTTCAAAACCAACTGAGGCAGGGATCACTCAGTGTATTACATGAGGAAGTGGGGATTCTTGAACAATTTTGAGGCCTAGATTAACATAATACAAGCAGCATTAGACCAAATCCACAACACTCCTCCTCCTCCTTCTTCATAATCTTGGTGTAATAGATATGATACAAGGTTAAATTCTTATTACCTACTTGTAAAGTTAGATCTCCACATCTATCATCCTTTTAGATCTCTCTCTCCCTCTCCCTCTCTCTCTCTCTCTTTCTCTCTTTCTCTCTTACACATACACACACACACACACACACACACACATTTGCTAAGTATATAGCCCACTGGTCAGAATGTATCTTGCCTTTTATGAATGGCCATCCATGCCAGTGTAATAGCTTCTTCAACAAGAAGATATACTCTGTGACAGCATATATTTACTTTCTGGGCTTCAGAAACTAAACAAAACAATCAAATAACGTGTGTTCAATGGCTGTAAACATGTTCCCTTGGCCAGAGCCTTTTCATGTTTTCTATACATTCTGATTCAGAATAAGGCATGAGGATTTTAATTTTACATTACAGTTATTGAACCAAAAATCCACTAAAACACAGTATTTGGACTCTTATGTAATACAGAAATGATTGAGGGTTAAAAGGTATTTCTTTTACATTTATAAAAACTAGCAACATTTAAACGACTGTATATGTAAATCTATATTTTCCACACTCTCCCTGAGCCAATCTGTTCACAGACTTATCAACCTTAGTGTTGTTTTCTAGAAGACTTACATACAAGTTTAGTGTTATGAGAATCTTAAAATGTGTTTCATATATTGCTAACTTTATGAAAACTTCATAAGGTCTTGATTTTGAGGCTCAATGCAAACTAAGAAAAAATTGAATAGAGCAAGCAGCAATTTTAAAACAAAATTCTTCATTTTAGAATATCCTCTCCCCACAAACAAAACACATATTTTATTATACTTATATTGCAGAATGATGAGTGATAATAATGTGGGTATACCAAGGGCACTAGAAAATTAACAATTGTGGGAATTCTGCAGTAAGTTCTGAGAATAGCTGTAGCAGACTTAGCAGTATAAGGAGAAATTACCCTTGTCCACTATCTGCCTGGAGGGCGTGAAGTGGAGCCAGGGACAAGTCTTTTGGCTATCCAGGAATGCTGGGAGTATTACAGCTCTTAGAAGAGAAGTAAGGAGGTTTGGGTGGCCTGCACAGAGCAGGCAGTCAGTACCCTATTACTCAGTAGTGACAATGACAGCAGCAGGGACAGTGACAGATGCAAAAGCAAATGCATGAGCCTGGACAATTAGGTGGGTCCAAGATCAAGTAGTGAATGCTTCCAGAGAGAGAACTCTTCCCCAAGTTTTACAATTCAGTAGAGTCAGACGCTCTCAGAAAATTCTCTGAGAAAAGACTTGAATGCTTTATGCTTCATTTCCTGTGGACAGGATATATATATGAGATATATGATATATAACAGAATTAGGGATAAGTGTTTTCTATTGACTCAGTCTGAGATACTAAGTACTGTTCTATTTGCATGGGGAAGGACTCCGGGTATTACAATATGTGATTGACTGTGCTCCTCACAGTGAGGTGCCAAGGTTACCTGTACATGTTCCAAAGCAGGTACAGAAATGGGTAGGGACCAGTTCTATTCCTGCCAATCTCAAGTTTCTGATATCCCCAGGGTTTGAGCTCACTCAACCTTACTAGTTCTTCTGTCTGGGGGCATGGCCCAGTTTCCTACACTGCATAAAGACAAAAAACAAAAAATAATTTTAGGAAAGCTTTGTGACACTTCAAAAGACCATAATATCTTTACAAAGGATAACCATTCTCTTATTAAATTATATATGTGGAGAGTTGGAAACTCCAAGTAACCACGAAAAACTACTCTGTTTCTCCATTAACTCTCTAGTTCTCCCACTTAGCTGATGAATGTCCAGTTCTTCATTATATACAGATAAAACCATTTAAATGAGTCAAGGTGGTTTGAATGAAGGAAGTTCCCTATAGACTCATATTTTGAATGCTTGGTTCCAAATTGGTGAAACTATTTAGAAATGACAGGTTTAGTCTAATTAAGGGAGGTGTGCTTCTCTTGGTGGATTTGAAATTTCAAATGCCTGTATTGTCATAGTTTCTCTCTCTTTCTTTCTCTTTGTGTTATGAAAGTGGATTAGATTCAGCTACTACTCCAGGCCTATGCATGACTGCCTGATTTTATCCTCCCAACCATAATAGATATGGAAACTAACCCTCTGGAACTATGAGCCTCAAAATTTAATGCTTTTTTTTAAAATAAATTACCTTGCTCATCATGAAAAAATAAAAGTAACTAAGACATAAATTTTGAACAAAACTATGAGAGTAAATATCAGTTTTATTTCATCTACAACAGTCATTGAAGTAAACAAAATGTCCTTGATTCTGCTGCCTGAGATGCAAATTTCTGGTGAGTGTGTGTGTGTGTGTGTGTGTGTGTGTGTGTGTGTGTATGTGTGTGTGTGTGTGTGTGTGTGTGTGTGTGTGTGTGTGTATGTGTTTGATACTGGAAGTAATAGCAGTAGAAGTAACAGTAGATTTAGTAATAAGCTACATTAAATATTTTTATTTTTCAGTATTTGTCCCCTGTGTTTGATATTTTTATGTCAATTTGACACAAGCTAAAGTCATCAGAAAGGAGGAATCATACATTGAGAAAACACCCCCATAATTTCTGGCTGTAGGACATTTTCTTAGTTAATGATTAGTGGTGGAGAGCTCAGCCCATTGTAGGTGCTAGGTTTTATAAGAAAGCAGCCTAAGAAAGTGATGGGGAGCATTCCAGGAAGGACCACTCCTCCTTGGTCTCTGTATCCATGAAGCTTGTACCTTCAGATTTCTGTTTCAGTTCCTGCCCTGAATGTATAAGTGAAATAAACAATTTTTCCCCAGGCTTCATTTTTTTACACTGTTTTATACCAGCAGTAGAATCCCAAAATAAGACCTCTCCTACAAGAAACAATAACGTCTACCCATGCAGAAAATATAGTAGAAAGAATCAGTATTAAAAACAATTTCTTGATTTAAAAAAAAGCATCATATCATTAAGGTTGTGGAATTTTTGCTTCAAACTTTTGAACAGCCGAAGTACTTTATGCGTGGGAGAATTATACATGGATTTGAGCTTGATAAATATTTTCTGATAATATATGTAATATATTAACATGACTACACTGGAAACAGAAAAAAAAACACTTTAAAACATAATGTAGTTATGTATTAACACCAGGGGAAATTCTGGCCTTTATTTTAATAACTAGTTTCACTCAATAAACTGGGAAATAATACAATTGGGGGCAGGAGGAGGGGAGCAAATCGGAAACTAAAGGCTTAAAGCTTTAGGTTTGTGACCATGAATATCTAAGAGGTAGTTATGAATAATTGTTCAGCTCTTATTCACATACAAAGAAATGTCCCTTGACCTGCTAGATGGTGCTTTTTATGGAAAACTAACTTTTATTTGCCTAATTCAATTGTCATCTCATTGATTTACTGCCTTCCTCTGCCAACCTAGGCCTAGTCCTGGAAGCTTCTAAACTCTACAATCTTTTTCCAGGCCTAGAATATTTTTAACCTCTGAGACTTGTTGCTGAATCATCTCACCCTTTCCAGCTCTTTCTGAATTCTGGCTGACTGGTTCAAATCAACTCTTGTGGCTCAAACTCCTCTGCTCACTGATTCATCCAATCTGTCTTCTCTAGATTTCTCCAGAATCGCTCTGCTTGTCTTCATACTAACTTTGCCAATCTGCTCTAATCTTCTGGCTCCTTCTTATTTCCTGCCTTGTTCTGTCTTCGCTTGTGTCTATCTTGTTCTCTCTGCAGCCTAGTTCTGTACCCTATCCTACTAAAATTTCCTCTATTCTTTTTTCTTTTTCACCCTGCACTGCCCCTTAAGTAGCTTCCCTCTCCTCTCTCTTCTCATGAGAGTTGGACATATCCTGTTCTGTCAAATCTTCCTCTGATTCATCTCTTTGTCTCACACTCAATTAGACAACACTTTCAAACATGGCAGCTTCCTTCTGCAAACTGACTTTACCTACATTGTTTGGGATTAAATCATAACTAGTGGAGTGTCAGCATTACAGCCAGAGAGATCAAAGGTGTGTGCTAAGGTTAAGCCACACCACAACTAAAAGCAGTTTTTGTTTTTTTTTTTAATTTTCAGTATTAACACAATCTCAGGGTTCACAGTGTGATCAAATAATATGCAACATTTTTTACATGTAAAGATATTTACATAGTGCTGATATGTGATATGTTTTCTCTAAAGCTAATGCTGTAATGTGGGCATGTGAAAATTTTTCCTGCTTCTTTGGTAGTTTTCTTGTGGTTTAAACAACATGAAAGAAAGCAAGAAATATTCTTTTACAAGATAATTCTCTGTATAGGCTTCAGAGATTTTCAAGAAGAGTTTGGGGATATATTAAATGTAAAAAGATTCCTTTGACAGCATAGATTAATGCAATTATAAACTTTTAAGCCAATAACTCATAAAGTACAATTTAATAATTAATATATGAAAGAATTCTTATTCTTATAGACTTTTCCACATATAAATTTCATTTCAGTATTCTTCTGGCAAACTAACAGTAAAATGTGCACTCAACTCAACAGTAATTTCATGTTGTAAAATTTCTTTCAGTGGACCAATTCACTTATCTTCTTTTCTGTGTCATTTATTTCAGTTGAATAAATACAGTACCTTTCTTCTCTATTTTGAGGGAATAATGAGAGAAAATGCCTTTATAATTTTTGCCTTCGTTACCAGAATAAATGTTTTTTGAACTGAAAAAAGGTTAACAAATTTAATTTTTAAATTACTAGATGTATCCTCTATATTATCTAGAGAAAGGAAATAAATGATAATTGGTTACACAATGACAATTATTAACTTGTTTAGGAGATAGCCTCACATTTTGTAGTCCTGACTATTGGCTGGTATGAGAGTTGGTATATGGATCAGGCTGAATTAAAACTTAAAGAAATCACCCTGCCTTTGCGTTTAGATTGCTGGGGTTAACAAAGAAGGGTGTGGTGGAGCATGCCTTTAATCCTGGCACTCCATTCAGGACACAGAGGTAGTATCCTCTCTAAGGTTGAGGACAGTCTGCCTTATAGAAAAAGTCCCAAGACAGCAAAGGTTTAAAAGAAATATATTGTGATAGGAATCACAACACCTGGCTATTTTTATATTTACTTTTGTGTATTTAATATATGTAATTGTTTATTTTTTGTTTGGTGTTAATTTTGAAACACAATTTGAGAGCTCTAATTTAATCTATTGTAGAAAATATTCTTAATAGGAATTTTTAAAGTATAGTACCATACATTCATAAAATGAAATTTAATGCAAATATTGAAATTATTATATACTACCATATTTAACAGCAATAATTTCACACTTTTAATATATATTGATATATTATACAATATATTTAATTTATGATATATATTAATTTTTATATAATATATAATTTATATATAATATATAATATAATATATTAATATATCAGAAAAAACAAATTCATGATAATTTAAGTAGTTTTTTGTTTGGAAGTCAAATTCTAAATGTTCTGTTATCAAATTTCTATACAAACTAAGAGAGAAAAAAACAAAACAACTCATTAGATTTTTAAAGAAATAGACCAAAATATAACTTAGTAAAAAACAAGTTAAAGCTCTACTCTCCTATATCTATTTCTTTTTAAGGTCCAAGGCTTTTCTTCTTACCTTCTGGACCTAATGGTCCTAAACTGTATTTCATTCTTTTTTCTCTGAAAATCTTATACATGTATGAAATATGTCTTGGTCACATCAATTCAAAACTTCTTCCTTTGAACATCCCAGGTCCTGTATTCAAATATATCTCTCCCCAGAAATCCATGTATTCTATTCTTTTCTCTGATTATTTTTTTTAGTACAATTAATGCTATGTGTGAATAGAGCTTAAGACATCGAATAGAGAATGACAAATTTTCCATTGACCACCTCCACCCAAAAGAAGTGATATTCTAACCTTCAACAGCTATCAAGAAATCATTAAAGGAAATGTTTTCAAATGTGACCTATTTTACCACCAATATTGTAAATAAAGATATGTTTTGTTCTTTCATAAAAATTATGAGATTTTCTGCAAAGAAAACACAAATTTATTCTTTTCAGTTTCAACATAGTTCACTTTTCATAGACAGTCAGTTGCATTCTCATACAAAGCTGAAATTGTTCAGCTAAAGATAACTTTTAAATAATTTTACTTCTGCATTAATGGTTGTTTAATCTTGGAATATCTAAGACATATTTGTTTGTGCTCTAGGGACTGCTTTTTTTTGCTGAGACATTAATTTTTTTCTTTCATTGGATATTTTCTTTATTTACATTTCAAATGTTATTCCCTTTTCAGGTCTCCCTCCAGAAAACCCCTATCCCATTCCCCCTTCCCCAACTTCTATGAAGGTGCTCCCCCACGTACCCACCCACTCCTGCCTGACTGCCCTGGCATTCCCCTACACTTGAGCATTGAACTCCCTCAGGCCCAAGGGCCACTCCTCCCACTGATGTACAACAAGGCCATCCTCTGCCACATATGTGGCTGGAGCCGTGGATCCCTCCTTGTGTACTCTTTGGTTGGTGGTCCAGTCCCCAGGAGCTATGGGCGGGTCTGGCCAGTTGACACTGTCGCTCCCTCCATGGGACTGCTGTTTGAGAATTTTACTTTGGTTCTCTACTGCCACATAAATTTGTAAGCATTATGTGTATATTTTTTGTACAATCAAAATACTTAAAATACAGCAACAGAAAGCAACAGAATATTTTCGACTTGCATAAATGTTTGAACAGCTTTCTAAGGAGAGCTGAGCGGTACCTACTTCAGTTCTTTAAGCAGTTGCTACAACTCAGATAGGATTGCTGTGATGGGAAGATGAACAGGGATGACTGAAGAGTCTCACTCACTTCTGTAGATTTGAAGCTGCCCTTCAAACACTGCTAAAATAATCTTGTCAAGTGGAAAGTTAGCAGGGAATTTCAGATAATATGCAGAGAATGCCCTTCATTCTTTCCTAAATGTAAAAGTAAAAGGAACAACAACAAAAATCTCAGGACAAATTATAGCAAGTAGAGATAGGAAGTCTTGGTTACCTTGACAACAGATCCACCATCTCATACTAGCAACATTGTCATGATAAAAATACAGGTGAATTAAGTAAATACCTAGTAAGAGCTTTGCTTGGCTGCTTAGTTCTTCTGTATTGAATTGTCATGGGGAAGTGTGGGGTGATTTTTCTGCTAAATGTCATAGGGTAAAATTAAAATGAATATATGAAGGAATGGATTAGAGACTGAATTCTTAATAAAATGGCCTTCAAGTTTCTTAACTCCTTGTGTATCATATCACCTCCTCATCTTGGGTCAGTATTTAGACAAAAATCATGTTTATGTTTCCTTGAATGTTTTAAGAGGTATCCCTGATTATAAGGAAGTATTGTAAGGAAGCCTAAAATTCAAGAACTTAAAAAGGACAGAAAGGGTAAAAAAACTCCTTGTTTTCTATGCTGGGTTTCCGTACAATGTAGAAAAGTAAGTGTTTATCTTGCTTTCCTCTTATTATTTTGAATGACTGTGCTCTCAGAACTACATTATAGAGAAAGAAAGACAAGCATTTCAATTAGAAATCAAATGGAATTATAGGTTGAAACATGCTGAATACGTGATTTGGTTGAACTATAAACTAGTGTGGAGCATGATCAATGACTAAAGGAACCAGAAGCTACAAAGATTCTGGTCAGGGGGCTTCTATGTTTTATTCACGAATGTGAAGAATTAAATAGATAGGAAGCTGGAATATCAGGAATGCACCAGTAAGTTGATGGGTAATTGGAAATATCAGCATCTCAGAGAAACTTGGAAAGCTTCCTCCTTAACATGTTCCCTGCATCCTTGACAGGAAAAGATGCCTTTAAAAACTGATATGGAAAATAGTCCATCACCTTTAGGAAGTCCTCTACCTTTACAAAAAATAGAAACAAATGTCAGAAAGTTGTCACCAAATGTGACGCTGCAAGATTAAAATAAAAGATACAGATATGTAAAAATTGAAAGAAGAATTAAAAAAAAGGTCCATTTATATTTGTATTCCCCAAAGAAGGCAAAAAGGAGAGTGTTTTAATGTGAGCATGCTGTTATAAAATTTCTGTAATAAATATTTCATTTAGGTACAAGAGTTTTAGCCTTAGAGATGGATTTTTAATAGCACTATAAATAATTTTCTTTAAAACTTATCTTGAGACATTTATGAGTTTTCTTATTTAACATGTAGTATTTCTACCATCTAATGGTAATTTTCTTTAGAGTTTTATCTTGATAAAGGTGTTTTTTAACAGTCCAAACCTTAATGGAATTCTTGTTTAACATAGGTACAAGGTATATTAAAATATGAAACACTAGGAATTATTTCTGCTTTTAAGAAATATACTTAATTACAAGGTTTTAAAGTTCAAAGAGTTAGAAAGCTAAGTGTATATATGTTCTTTATGGAAGAGTATGTTTCTGCTGTTTATATAGTAGAAGATGTTATTTCGTTTATCTTCCTAAATGCTTTAGGAATACAAACTATAATTTATTTTTATTTAAAATATATATAGATAGATGTTGAACTATAATTTATTTTTATTTAAAAGATATATACATATATATGTATGTGTGTATATGTACATATATATGCATATATATACATATATACATACACTATATATTCATGTGTATATTGATATATGCCTGGCTATATCCATGTTATCTAAGGCATCTAAACCTACTGTGTATGAAATGGATCCCCAGTTTGGGTAGTCTCTGGATAGTCTTTCCTTCAGTCTCTGGTCCACTCTTTGTCTCTGTAACTACTCCCATGGGTATTTTGTTCCCCCTTATAAGAAGGACCAAAGTATCCATACTTTGGTCTTCCTTCTTGAGCTTCATTTAGTCTGTGAATTGTATCTTGGTCACCAAACCCAGATACTACTGTAGATGCCAACAAGTGATTGCTGAAAGGAGCCTGATACAGCTGTCTCCTGAGAGGCCCTGACAGTGCCTGAAAAATACAGAAGTAGATGCTCTCAGCCGACCACTGGACTGAGTACAGGTTCCCCAATGGAGGAGCTAGGGACACAAGGAACTGTAGGAGCTTGCAGTTCCATAGTAGGAATGACAATATGAACTAACCAATACACTTAAAGCTCCAAGGGACTAAATCACTAACCAAAGAGTACACATGGAGGGACTCATAGGTCCAGTTACATATGTAGCAGAGGATGGGCTTGTTGAACATCAACTGGAGGAGAGACCCTTGGTTCTGAGAAGGCTCTTTGCTCCAGTGTAGGGGAATGCCAGGACAGGGAAGGGGGAGTGGGTGGGTTAGTGAGCTAGTGGAGGGAGGCGGTTTTCAGAGGGGAAACTCAGAAAGGGGATAACATTTGAAGTGTAAATAAAGAAAATATCTAATATAAAATTATATCCACAGAGAATAGAACAATTTCATTCAATAAAATCCGGGTATATATATGGTAGTTTGCATCAAGAAATCTGTTCATGTCACCTTTATATATAATTCAATTGGTAACAAATGTACTGTATATTACATTGTGCTCAAAACAAAATGATATTCAAAATAAAAAAATTAAAAAGTGTGACATTGAGAAGACCTGACAAGAGTTTTTCAAGATGCCATTTTATTCACTTACTCTTTCTTGCAACTCTGTCTAGAGAACTTGAAAACAAAATTTGTTGATGATAGTAATGATTTGGGTTTTTTTTTCTGTTTTGTTTTGATTTTGTTTGATTTATTTGCTTGTTTGTTTATATGGTCTCAAGGATTAATGCATTTACTGATACTGGGTAATGCTAGTTTCTTGATGTTCATAATTTTCTTATGTACAGAAGTGGAACATAGACCTAGGGTAATTTAAATAACTCAAATTGAGTCCTTATACATTTTTGGAAATAATGTGAATGTATACTGAATCAAAATTAAAGTTATATTTTATATTTTTATATTTTTATTTTATTTTTTTAGATATTTTCTTTATTTACATTTCATATGTTCTCTCCTTTTATGGTTTTCTCCTCTGAAAAATAAACCACCTATTTCCCCCCTGTTCACCAACCCACCCTCTCCTGCTTCCTGACACTGGCATTGCCATCATACACTGGGGCATAAAACCTTGTTTTTTTATTTTTATTTTATTTTTTATTAGATATTTTCTTTATATTTTGAATGATATCTCCTTTCCAGGTTTTAAAAAACAACAAAACCAACCAACCAAACAAACAAACAAAAACCAAAAACCAAAAAACAACAACAACAAAAAAAAAAACGTTCCCTCTCCCTATCCCTATTGATGACCAGCCAGGCCATCCTCTGCTACACATGCAGCTGGAACCATAAGTCCCACCATGTGTATTCTTTGGTTGGTGGTTTAGTCACTGGGAGCTCTGAGGATACTGGTTAGTTGATATTGTTGTTTGTCCTAAGGGGATGCAAACCCCTTCAGCTCTTTGGGTCTTTTCTGTAGCTGCTTCATTGGGGAACCTGTGCTCAGTCTAATGGACAGCTGTGAGTATCCACTTCTGTATTTGTGAGGCACTGGCAGAGCCTCTCAGGAGACAACTATATGGTTTGGTAACTAACTGTATATGGGATGGATCACCAGGTAGGATAGTCACTGCATGGCCTTTCCTTCCGTTTCTGCTCCAAACTTTGTCTATGTATGTCCTCCCACGGGTGTTTTGATTTCCCTTCTAAGAAGGACCCAAGTATCCACATGGTGGTCTTTCTTCTTGAGCTTCATATGGTTTGGGAATTGTATCTTGGATATATCTGGACTAATATCCACATAGCAGTGAGTGCATACCATACATGTTCTTTTGTGATTGGGTTACGTCATTCAAGATGTACAGAGCCAAACAAAGAATTCTCAGCTGACAAATACCAAATGGCTGAAAAGTACCTAAAGAAATGTTCAACATCCTTAGTCATCAGGGAAATGCAAATCAAAACTTCCCTGAGATTCCACCTCACACAAATCTGAATGGTTAAGATCAAAAACTAAGGAGACAGCAGATGCTGGTGAGGTTATAGAGAAAGAGGAACATTCCTGCATTGCTGGTTGGATTGTAAGCTTGTACAACCACTCTGGAAATTAGTTTGGTGGTCCATCAGAAAATTGGACATAGTACTCTCTGAGGATCCAGCTATAACAATCCTGGGCATATACCCTTATTACAAGTCCAACATGTAATAAAGACACATGCTCCACTATGTTCACAGCAGCCTTATTTATAATAGCCAGAAGCTGGAAAGATCCTAGATGTCCACAGATTTTTCAACTGAACTCCACAAAACTACACTGAGCTGAGCTCCACTGAGCTCCACTTTATTGTGTGAACTCAACTAAACTGCACTCACTAACCTGCCCTCCACCCCTGACTTACTCCATGATTCTCTGTGGCTCCTCTCTTTCCCATTTTTTTGTTCACATGAGAGTTGGACTTATCCTATGTCTGACTCATTCTGTCAAATATTTCTCCGGTTTGTCACTTTGTCTGCCACTTTGTTAGACATCACTTACCTTCATTGTTTGCGATTAAAGATATGTACTAAAGATGTGTCTTTATTCAATCCAGAGGAATTAAAGGTGTGTCTATATTCTATTCAGATGTATTAAAGATATGTACTAACAAAATATTTTTTTATTCAACCAGATTACACAGACCTAGAAGGTCTTTGGATGTGATTCTTTACCAAAGCATTCATACTGCTGGATTAAAATTTCTCTACAAAGAATATTTATACAGAGTTTAGACATAAGAAATAAGGTGAGATATTTTATAAGCAATTGTTTTCTAACCTTAGAGTAGCAATATCAAAACTGTAAAGAGGTTCTTCTTCTTCATAGAATATCTATAGACACTGTACTAAACATTGTACACATTTTGAATATTTTAAGCACAGCAACAGTCATTGTCAACATTAAAGCTAGATCTAGATAATCTGATATTGGTTCAAATTAAAATATAAACAAGAATATAAAATTAAATGTATTAGATACTACCTAATATTTCAAAACTTCATAAATATAGCATAAAATTGGTCTTTGTACAGGCAAGAATATCTATGCATAGTACACCCCCCCACACACACACACACATACACATACATTATTATGTCATTTCCTAATATAGCATAATTAAGCAAACTGCTTTAATTTCTCTTGGGAAAATTTGTCTACAAATTTACCACTTCTCCTCATTATTACACCCTGTCATAAACTTTGGAAATAAACTAATTTTACCAGGACTTTATTGCTGTTATTATAAATGAGAAGAGAATGTGCAACATCTTGAGTCCATTGTTTTCCTATTTCCTGCCATTCAGCATCTACTTCATTTTCTACTATTCACCTACTAACAGCTTTTTAAAAGTTTCTACCTTACATGCTTAGAAGTTTATTTATTACATGGATCAATGACTAACCCTACTTTGCTAAATATGCTAATTCAGAATAACTTTGAAACAGCAAAACTGATAAAGTACAAAATAGATAATGAAGTCACTTTTTGAAAAATCATGCAAAAATGTCATTCTGAACTCAAGGGTCCTCGAAAAAAAGGCATAGCCTTTATTTTATTTTGATGAGAAAGTTAAATATAAAATACTTTCCCATAAAAATTGGCTACAGTTGTTTTGCTGATTATAAGCACAGTGAGGAGAGATTTCTAGTTCCAGAAACATGGATGCTTTGGCAAGAGATTACATCATAAACTATGATCTGGCTGAAATATATTCACTCCAAACACCTTTAATCCCTCTGGCTGGAATATTGACACATCTTTAGTACATACCTTTAATCTCATACAAAGATGTCTAAATGAAGATCAGACAAAGTGATGAATCAGAGAAAGATTTGATAAAACGTGTCAGAGGTAGACTACCCTAACTTGCACTAGGACCAATAAGAAAGAGTAGCTTCTTAAAAAGCAGTGAGGGAAAAATAGTGATTTGAGTTCAATTCAATGGAATTCAGTTCAATTAAGTGCAGCTAACTTTGGAGAAGTGTAGTTTAGTGCAGTTCAACTGAGTCCAGTTGATCTCAGTTCATAGCAAAGCAATTCAGTTCAGAACAGTTCAGTTTGTACAGTTTCAAGGCAGTTTTTCCAAGGAGAACAATTCAGTAAGAAGCTGAGAGAAGCCAATTTGAATCAGTCAGCTTAGAGAGAAGTATGAGCCAGAAGGGCTGAGTTGAATCAAACACCCAGAGTTCAGAAAGAAATAAAGAATGAGTTCTTTCAGCATTAAATCTCTGAGACTGAATTTTCTAGGCATAGGTTCAGAGATTGAGGCTAGAAGCTGAAGTCTTCAAGGTCCAGGCTTGCAGAAATTTAGAATTGTGTAGAAACTAGAAATGTCTAAATCTAGACCTAGGGATAGATAGAAATGTGGGCTCAACTCAAGCTATGTATTTGTAAAGTTTGTATATGGCTGTCATCCCATCCCTTCACTAAAGGAAATAAAAGAGAAATTTACATTTACAGTGTATTTGTATTTGCTCATCATTTACATTCTAAATCATAATGGCTTTATATTTGATGCTCAAGATAAATATTAATCTTAATGGAAAGAAATGAAAATTATAACATTTTGCAGGATAGTGTGTACATGTATTTATATGTAACGTTCCACGAATATTTGTTTGTTTTTAGTATTTCATTTCACTTTTTATAATGTAATTTAAAAATGAGATACCTGCTCCATTCTAGGAAAAAAAATTGCATGGGATATTTTTATATGTAATTATGTATCTTTAATAATTTTAAATATAAGTAAGTGAACACATATTTTCCATGCTTTGTCTTTTGAACGGCTCTGGAAACAATCTTTCTCTCATACACAGAAAATACATTCACTCAAATTTACTTTACTTTAATTACCTATTTTTTTGTGTGTGTGTCTGTGTGTTTAATTTTTCTTTTTTATTCTCTTTTTATTATTATTTATTTTTACACTCCAGATTTTATTACCCTCCTAGCCCACCCTCTGACTGTTCCAAATCCCATACAGCCTTCTTGCCCCCTGTCTCCACAAGGATGATCCCACCTTTGCCCTCAACCCCATTAGATCTCTAAACTCCCTGGGGCATCCAATCTCTTGAGGGTTAGGTGCATCTACTCTAACCCAGACCCGGCAGTCCTCTGGTGTATATGTGTTGTAGGCCTCTTATCAGCTGGTGTATGCTTCCTGGTTGGTGTTACAGCATCTGAGAGATCTCAGGGGTCCAGGTTAATTGAGACTGCTGATCTCCTACAGAGTCTCCATCCTCCTTAGCTTCCTTCAGCCGTTCCCTAATTCAACCACAGGGGGCAGTAGTTTTTGTTCATTGCTAGGGTACAAATAACTGCATCTGATTCTTTCAGCTGCTTGTTGATCCCCCTGAGTCTGGTCATGATAGGTGCTGTTTTGTGAGCACTCCATACCCTCAGTAACAGTGTCAGGCTTTGGGGCCTCCCCTTGAGCTGGATTCTATTTTGGGCCTGTTGCTGGACCATCTTTTTCTCAGGATCTTCTCCATTTCCTCGCTGCAGTTCTTTCAGACAGTAACATTTATGGGTCAGAGTTTTGACTGTGGGATTGTAACCCTATTCCTTACTCGATGTCCTCTGGTACATTCTGGAGGGTCCCCCAACCTCCTATCTACTGAGGTTTTCTGTTTCCATTCTTTCTGCTGGCCCTCGGGGCTTCAGTCCTTTTCCTCCACCCAATACTAGATCATGTTTCTCTTTTCCCTCATATCTGTCTCCTTCCCTCCCAGATTCCTCCCTCTCCCCTCCCCAATTGTGGTTACTTTCTTCTTTCTACCAAGTGAGACTAAGGCATCCTCAATTGGATCCTTTACCTTGTTGACCTTTTGGAGTTCTGTGGACTCTATCTTGGGTTTTCTGTACATATTTTGGCTAATATCCACTTATTAGTGAGTACATACCATGCATGTCTTTCTGGATCTGAGTTACCTCACTCTGGGTGCTATTTTCTAGGTCCATCCATTTGCCTAAAAAACTCAGGATGTCCTCGTTCTAATAGTTGACTAGTATTCCATTGTGTAAATGAACCATATTTTCTGAATCCATTCTTCTTTTGTTGATCAATGGAATAGAATTGAAAACCTAGAAATAAAACCATACACCTATACACATATGATATTTGACAAAGAAGCCAAAAAATATATAATGGAAAAAAGAAAACATCTTCAATAAATAGTACTGGTCTAACTGGCTGTCTGTATGTATGAACGTGAAACTAGACCCATATTTGCCACCTTGCTTGCACACAGCTCAAGTCCAAGTGGATTTAGGACTTCAACATAAAACCAGATACACTGAATCTAAAAATGAAAAGGTGGAAAAGAGCCTTTAACTCATTGGCACAGGGGGAAATTGCTTAAACAGAACTCCAGTGGCTCATACTCTAAGATCAAGAATTGATAAATGAGACCTCATGAAACTGGAAAGCTTCTGTAAGGCAAAGGACATAGTCAATAAGACAAATCGGCAACCTACAGATTGGAAAAAAAATCTTCACTAAGCTCCTATCTGATAGAGGACTAATATCTGAAATATATAAAGAACTTAAGAAGCTAACCACCAAAAACCCAAACAACCTAATCAAAATATGGGATATAGAACTAAACTGAGAATTCACAACAGAGGAGTCTCGAATGGCTGAGAAGTACTAAGAAATGTTCAAAATCCTTAGTGATCAGAGAAATACAAATCATATTGACTCTGAGATTTCACCTTACACCAATCAAAATGGCTAAAATCAAAACATCAGGTGATAACACATGTTGTAGAGGATGTGGAGAAAGAGGAACACCCCTCCATTGCTGGTGGGATTGCCAGCCACTCTCGAAATCTATCTGGAGGTTCCTCAGAAAATTAGAAATAGATCTACCTGAAGATCCAGCAATACCACTCTTGGGAACATACTCAAAAGATGCCCACCATGCCACAGGGGAACTCGATCCACTATGTTCTTAGTGGTCTTATTTGTGATAGTCAGAGCTAGAAATAACCCAGATGTCTCACAAGAGAAGAATGACCCTATTTCTTTAAAAAAAAAATCCTAGCATCCTTGGAAAGCAAATGTATGGACTCAAATCAAATGTGCCCAGAGCACCTTGTCTTAACAGAAAATATGAAAGTGTTCATAAAACAACATTAATGACCACATTCATTAATGAGACATGCCAAGGAATGCAACTAAAATAGTTAGTAAGCAAAGATAGAGCATATATGCAGTAAAATAGATGTTACATTAATTTGAGAACATTATAATATATAGCCAAGTACCATGTTACTAATAAACTATAGATACATAAATAATATAGACAAAATATACACATGTTCTTCTCAAAGTATACTAAAAGAAGTGCTTACAAGTTTCCTTGATTGGATAAATTAAGCCTATCTTTCTGTGAAGCTTCAGAAATAGAAGCAAGTAGAAAACAATTGCACAGTTTATCAGATGGTAATAATTCCTACACAATGCTTACTAGTAAAACAACTTTAAAAAGGAGTAATTTTTTTAAACCAAAAGGTATTGTATCTCATATCCTGAACAAGATATATTTAGTCAAAGTTTCAGCAGCTGCAGCACCACTGTCAGACACAGGTTCCAGTAGAAGAGGTCAGAAGAAAAGCAACTGTGACACAGTCCAGGTCCTGTGCCAAGTCCATCAGAGTTGGTATCTTACCGCACAAGTTTTTTATGTCACGTAGTATGGCATAAATTAATCATGATTAATAAGGCTTCTCTGAGTTCCTAGAAAATGTGAGAAGTTTAATGACATAAATGTCATATGAGGCCCAACAGAATTGGGACTCTCTAGTTAAGCTTGACCTGAATTATAACGCATATTTCCTGATGATGCTTAAAATTGGTTCCAAGAAAATTTCAACTCATATATTGGAAAAAGGTAGCAACATTTTTCTATTTCACAACAAAAATGAACCCTAAAGAGACTTAAAAAATAAAAGGTGTGAATTTTATCTTTTCAAACTCTGTTCTCATGAGTAGCACACACAAGTTATGTGAAAACAAGAAGTTGGGAATTGCCTGCATTCTTATAAAGGCAGTCAGCACAATACTAATCATATGATTATAAATTTCTGTGACTACCTAGAGCAGTGATTTCCAGATCCTGCCCCTTGTTATGTAACGCTGTCCCTTTCTTCATTTGTGCTGTTGTTTTAGGGTCTTCTTAGATGCATATTTACTGTCTGGGTTTGTACGCCAAAATGTTTATAACTCTAGATTCCATCCATTTTCAAATAGTATTTCTCAGTCTTAAGCATTCAATATGAATTACAAACTTTGATCTATGTTTAAAAAATGGTATATGAGACAAAGTGACAAGTAACAGAGGAAATACCATTTTTTTCTTCCTAGACATTATGATCTGAAGATAGAAATGGAGGGAGTGTTCTCATTCTGACTGTTCATCCAATATGAATTACAAATTTATAGTGAAGTTTGAAAGCACTAGAACCATATAAGGAATACTTAACTTTAAGTGAATGTAACTTTGCTATGTGTGTAACCTGAAAGGAAAAGAGAAAAACTAGATGACCTAAGGTTGTATAACATTAAGAGAGTACTATGTTCTAATTTTTAGTTTGGAAGTTTCTGACTTTTAATATTTGTGTTCCATGCAAAATGATTTAGTTACAGGAAATACAGGTACTGGTTTTACACATGCTTTTTATTGTGAAGTGCTGCTGTTTTACTTTCTTTATTTCCTTTCTTTCTTTCTTTCTTTCTTTCTTTCTTTCTTTCTTTCTTTCTTTCTTTCTTTCTTTCTTTCTTTCAGCCTACAGTACCCAATATTACCACACAGTCTCCCATCCAAGTACTAACCAGGCCCGACCCTGCTTAGCTTCCAAGATCAGACAGGGTGAGTTCAGGGTGGTATGGCTGTAGACAGTGCTGCTGTTAAAGTAAATAAATAAATAAATAAATAAATAAATAAATAAATAATAATAAATAAAAAATCCTCACTTCATAGCCCTGATCACTGAGCATCATGTCATTATGAAAAGGTAAGATTTTTTTTTTACTAGTGTGTTTTCAATAGAATGTGGTGTCAAACAGAATTTTCTTCCTTAATGAATGAGTCTTTTCATCAGAAAGTAGGAGACTAATTCTTACCATATTTTTTTCTGGTCCCAAGAGGCATATATTAAGCCTGTAGTATTTATTGATTTGAATTTTATTACCTAATTACTATAGAATAGAAAAGAGTTTTGGCATTGTGGTTAAAATAGTGATGAAACACTAATATAAGCATGAACAGAATGATACCACTGAGGTTTTGTAATAAAACTCATGCTAATGAAAGCAATGAAGCAGAAAGTGTGAGAACATGGTTTCTATACACCTCTGCTTCTCAGCCTATGTACATGTCAGGAAATGCAAGTAAATCATTATAGTAATGTTACAGGAGTGAGACTTTCATCATGACTCTTACTAGTTCTGATGCTGTTGCTCAAAGACATTTCTTAAAAGAAACATATATCTTTATGAGATAACTTTTTTTGTTTTTTTTTTTTAGGAAAATAATTTTAGATTTAAAAGGTGAGGATGGTTTGAGAAAATTGTATATTACCAGAACTTTCAGTCTTTGTTATATAGACAAACTCACAGGACATATGTTTAAGAGCTATATGAATAAAAGTAATTTGTGTGTAAAAGCAAGAGAACAACAGATGTTGGTTTCAGATGAATTATAAGTACTGTATCCTTATGTGTTTCAGTTGTTTGTTAGCTCCAAGAAAACGGCTCATGATTATTGGATGCCATTTTGTACTTCCTTTCCTTTTTAACTTTTCCATCCCTTATTTTATTATTTATTTAATCATATCAGTGTTATTTTAATAGGTCTATAGTACAATAACAAGACAGGTCAATTCTTGCCTCCAAGGATTTGTTTAGTATGAATACTTTCATTTGTAAACTGGAGGAAACTGACCTGAGGCCAATTGGAAATTTCTCATCGTGCCTAGTAAACAGGTGGAGTTTTAAGGTTATGGCCCTTCAAATCATCTTGATAAGATAACTAAGTTTAGAGGTCAGTATCTTGTATTGGTATTTGAACATACACATATACTTTCACTCTGAGGCCAGTGAGGGTTTTGAAATAGACTCAAATACTGAAAAAAAACCACAAGATAATGGCTACTTGTCATATTCTTATTGGGGTTGCTTTGCTATGTGGTTTGGTTTTTCTTTTTTCCTTCTGCTGTTATTGATAAAATATACAAATTTATAAAGAAAAGAGGGTTTGGGGGTGGAGATTAAGTCAGATCTCTAATTGCTTTTAAAAGGTCCCACCTGGATTTACTTCTTAATAACTCATAAAGGACATTATGTTTCAGGATGAATATTAGTATGAAAGCCATGTTCAAACTATCAAAACAAGTAGCTCATTATCATACATTTGAAGAAAGAGGTTTATTAATTAATCGCTTCTGCACCCAAGAGTTCAAAACACTTAGTCTGGATCTTCTCCTTGGAGTCTCTACAGGGCAGAATTACAGTGTAAGCTAAACACGCTCAGCTAGATGTTGAATCTATAGCAAGACCTATTTTCCAACTTTTCAGGTAGATGCTGTGATCCATTTTTGTTAGGTGAGAAGTCCTCTGTTCTTTTAGTAGCTATTGGATGGAGACAGATTATGTTAAATATTGTCAGGTTATAGAAACAAGACACCTATTTAAAATGGAAAATCTGTTATTAAGATCATTGTCAGAATAACAAAAAACCATTAACTTTAAAGAGGGAAAAATTGTTTGGGGAAGGGTTTCACAGGTTTCAGTCTATAATTTCTTTTCTCTCTGCTCCACAGGCTCAGCAAAATGCCGAGTCCATAGCAAAATTGTTGACTTCCTGTCATGCTAAATACAGGATAAAGACAGGGGTAAAGTTGTAGGATCCCAATGTACTTTATAAGGTACACTGAATGATCTATACTTTCTAATTACTCTACATGTCCTGTATGTACCTCATCCACAACTAACACAGAGTGGATACTGGCTTTTCTTTTAGATCCCAAACATACAGAGATATTCTACCTTGAAAATATATCTAACTTCTGCTCTTATGAGACTACGTGTGTGTGTGTGTGTTTGTGTGTGTGTTTTGTTTTCAAATATATGCATAGTTATATCAGCTTTTATTCATAATTTCCCCATCTGAAAGCCAGTTTTAAAATGTAACATTAGTATGTTAAGTAAACTCCAACAACTTTACAGGTACAAACTTTATATAAGAACTGTGTTACAGAGTTTCAAACCTTCCATGCACTTAAAATTCTACTCACAATATGACTACATCAATGATCTTTGTGCAGTACATCTTCCTTTCCTTCTTTCTTTCTTTCTTTCTTTCTTTCTTTCTTTCTTTCTTTCTTTCTTTCTTTCTTTCTCTCTCTCTCTCTCTCTTTCTTTCTTTCTTTCTTTCTTTCTTTCTTCTTTTCCTCCTTTCCTTGTTTCTTTTTCTTTTCTTTTCTATGTCTTGTTGACATTTTATTTGAGTATTTTTTGAAAATGTATTTTCAGGCTTTCATATATGAGTACTGCCTATATCATTTTCAACCCTTATTCCTCCACCCAACCTCTTCCATTTTCCCAAGTAAATCCTTTTTAAGTACATGACCTTTTCCTCTACAGTTATTTTTGTGACTTATTATATATACAGATAGATGCAGATGTACATTTAGATGTAAATTAGATATAAATGATACAGATATTATAGATAGGTTTATGTAGCCATAGATGACATATATAGAGAGATAGAGATAGAAGTAGAAACAGATAGGGATAAAGTTATGCAAGTACATTATATTTAAACATATAAATGTTCATTTTCTATGTATATCTTATTGTATACTGTCCTTTCTAGCCTGTGAATATACTGACTAATGGACATAAGTGGCTGGAATTTGGAAACCCAGAGCTTCCATTTAATCAGAGATATGACTTTAAAGCAGTCATTAGTACTTTGCTCCATAGGCATAGAAAAATAAGTCTATTTAAATAATACTTACTATATAATAATTGACAACTCTTATTGTATCATTGTCCTTTAAGTACATAATGTTCAACTTGCATGTTCATTTTAAAATAAATATTATTCCTTAAATTTTTAATCAAAATTATTCTCAATATTATTTAACACATATTTATATATTTCCTCCAGAGTGGAAAGAGTAATAATTTGAAACTTTAACAAGTTATCAAATTTGTTAACTCATTGTAGCACCTTTGGTTTTAATTAGCTTCATGGAGTTTTAAGGCTTAATGAGCCAATATTTTTTTACCTTTGAGAATTATAACACTGTTAAAAAAAAAACAAAAGGAGAAGAAAGATAAGCAAAAGGAGAATAAGGAATATGGAGATGAGGAAGTGAGTAAAACTGTTGCTTGACACCTCCAAGGAAACAAACACTAAAATGAGATGCAGAATATATAGGAGAATCATAGCATAAGGAAGTGGACTTCTATGACTCAAAAATTACCCCATAGTACAGACTTGGAAAACCTCTTGACAATAGCCTGTTGAAGTCTTTCTAAGAACCCCTTGTACAGATGCTAGTGTTTCCTAACATTGCCTCTAGTTTTTCTAGCTTTGGTTTCTACTGTAATTTTTCAGCTTGGGAATAGTGAAAACCTCTTCTTAGTGTCTAATCAGGCTATTCTTTACTGAAATAATGTAGACTTTAATCTATTTTCTTTTCCAGTAAATGTTTTCTAAACAGCCATATGAACAGGTTGATAATATGAACTCTAATTCAAATTTTATTTGATAGACTCTCCATAAATCCCTGAGACTGATTCACTGCTATTTAAATGCTCAACATAATCACTTGTACTCACTGTATTTGTTACTTTCACTGATCCTTCAAAAGTAATCACTTTTACACCTATATAGGCTAAAATAATATATAACATGTTCATTAATTGTTTTGCCATTTGCTGTGACAAAGAACTGACAGAAGTAGCTTAAGGAAGAGTAGATATATATGTCTCTCACTTTGCATTATATAATAGATGCTAAGCTAGGGAGACAGAGTCAAAATGTTAACATTAATATGAAATATCCCCACGAGGATTCTGTTTTAAACCTGTGGATCTCTGGTGATGCCATTGTTAGAACCACTGAGAATCCTCTAGGAGATGAAGCCTCTGGAGGAAGTAAATCCATTAAAGTAGGCCTAGAGGTTTTATAGCTTGAGTCTAGTCCCTCCCTGTTTGCTCTTTCATTTCTGAAACTTACTTTGGTAGACTATATCCATGAGACTGTAAGTCAAGATCAAACTTCAAATATTTGGTCAAAGTAATAGTAATAGCATCTACTGCACATGTAAATAAAAGCTATTTCATCCAGTGCTGTGTGTCAGGCTAGCTAGCAATTTACCATCTCTCTGCAGCAGTGTTCTTAGATTTTAAGAGTGTCTAACAATATCTCAAAATGTCCTCATGAGCCAGTTATTATCATTTTACAGACTCAAGCCTGTCATTGTCAAAATCAGAAATCAAAGAAATAATATAACAATTTATTCCCAAGCCAGCCTCAATTGATGTGAGCCTCATTGTTACAAATGTAAACTGAGAGGAATAGGTATAGGTTGTTGACATCACTTTCTGGATATAAAATCAACTGAGTCAAGAACTTTGTAGATCTAGATACAGAAATCATTCAAAAATGAAAACAATATATCAATATATCAATATATCAAAGATATAGCATCACTACATGGCAAACTGAAATTACACTCAAAATAAAAACTCAGGAAATCAAACGAATATTCTGAGATCAGTCTATCACTCAGCCATTGTGAAAGACGTTTCTTCTTGCAGAAGATAGGAATTAGCAGAGAGAGACTGCAACCTGGACAGTGAAAGCCCTGGATTATTCAGCCCTAAATGAAAACTCTTCCATCAAGGCTCAGGGATCCATGAAGATGAGGAGGCAAAATGATTTTAAGAGCCAGAGGTGCTGGATAACTTCAAGAAAACAGGTCACAACAAAGTTGGAACATATATTGCCTCACAGACATTTGAAGCATACACAAAACCTCCATAAATTCAAGCCATACAAAAAGTCCAGTACAGAGAAGAGGAAGTGGACACAAAGTAGTATCATGTCATACCCATGGCAATCCTTATAAAGGGAATCACTTTTTGGGGGTGGGTTTAGATTATCACATTTTTAGTCCATTATCATTGTGGGAAGCATGGTGTTAGTGCAAGAGCTGAGAGTTCAAGATCTTGATTCACAGGAAGCAGAAGGAGACTATGCTCCATACTGGGCTTATCCCAAGGATATAAGAGACCTCAAAGCCTGCCCACAACAGTGACAAACTTCCTTCAACAAGGCACTACCTCCTAATAGTGCCATGTATTATGGGCCAAATATTAACAAACATGAATCTGTTGAGGCTATGCCTATTCAAACCACCACAAATAGTAATATTTCAGTCTATATTCTTGTAAGAAAAATAGTGATATCTTCAAAATATGCATCTGAAAATAGATATATATGAATAAATTCTTTAGGTCCAAGCCACAGGTAAGAGGGATACTATTATATCTCACATATGTGAAAGACTGTACAGCTGCATAAAATCTCACTCTTGAAGTATGTGAATAATCTGAGATGACTTCACAGATTTTGAAAGAGTACTTGACCATTCTATGATAGCACTTCATGTTCATTTATAAAACTTTCATGTTTTTAATACAACATTTCTCAAAGAAAGTTTTATAAAACAGAAGTTACTCTTATGGCTTAAGTTTATAGCACATTATGTCACTAGCCCTTTACATGTTACAATCAAATCTATTTTCCTATTTCAGAGAATTGAATAATACATTGATCCTTTAGGTCAAGCTTAGAACATTCAAAGTTAATGAGATTTTTATTTCCATGTCTTTTCAATCTTTTTATTCATTCCTGCATTGATCCTTCAAAATAGGTTAACAAAATAAAATTATTTCTATAATTACACATTTTTTTAAAACAATCACAAAAAATTTACAGACCTCAAACTAGTAAAATTCTTTAAGAATCCATTAGGAACATTGCAGTTTATGTTTCATAAATAGGTATTGCTATGAAATAAAGATAAATTACAGCAAAACATTTGATTATAGACATTCTGGTAGTAGATTGATTAGGAGTCTTAAGTGAGACTAACTAAAATTTTGAGAAATAATTTAACCTGTTTATATAACTCTGACTGGGGTCTTTTTCTATATTGATTACAGTGGTGTTTGAGAATAAGTATTTTATAGCATGTATTAGTTTTAGACCTGCCATAACATTGTATAAAGATCAGGTGCCTTAAACAAAATAGTTATTTTCTGACAATTCTGATGACATTACCCAAGGACAATTTCCCAAAGCTGTTGGTTTCTACAAAAACACTTTTCTTGACTCATTGATGGCTTTCATCTGTCTATGTCTTTGCTTGTCTTTGCCTCTTTCTAACATTCTTGTGGATTCTCTGTTCTCATAAAATCTCCAGTCCTATTAAACTAGAGATGTCACCAAAACTTATTTAAACTCTGACCACTCTAAATATTTTGTCTCCAGATATATTCCAAATAACCAGGGTTGTAGTATCAACATACAAATTTAATGGAAATATAGTTAACCAAATATAGAAAACCAAATGTGAGTTATAGACAATTCTTATTACTCTCAATTCAGGTTCTAATTCGTTCCTTATGGAATCAATGACATGTCTTATAAATCGTGTACTTGATTCTGGGCTATGCAGTCTTAAAAAAATAGGTAAAATATAGCTGTGTTTTTAGCATTCTCATAAAACCTGAATAATTATGACATAGTCAAAACAAAGGGAGCATACAAAGCAAGTAAGAGTTAGGAAAGAAGCACCATGCATTGGTTGCAAAAACTATGAGAAATTAATTCTTGCCATTTTTAACCTCCTCTTTCTGCTGTTTTTTGGTAACCTAAATGAACTAAAGCTGAGATTCCAAAAGTGAGGAAAACAAATACACTACCTTCATGAAGTTATTCACAAACCTCGTGTAATGGATTCATTAAAATATCTGGCTGGGCAGTGGTGGCACACGCCTTTAATCCCAGCACTTGGGAGGCAGAGGCAGGCAGATTTCTGAGTTTGAGGCCAGCCTGGTCTACAGAGTGAGTTCCAGGACAGCCAGGGCTACACAGAGAATCAAGAAACAAACAAACAAACAAAAAGTCTGATGCAAAAAGTCTGATGAGTAGAACAAACCACATAAATTACTTGCAGCATTATAAATCTCTTAAAATAATTTGTAATACAACAAGTTCTCAAACAGTTTATAAATTTTTTTATCACAAAAGATGCCATTTTGGTAATCTAAGGAGTTTCTTTTACTTTAATAATTAGCTGTTTGATTTTTTACCTATGATGTAATACATTTTTAGAACATTGATGAGACAAAAACTTTGGTTTTTCCTTCTCAATTGTCATTCAGTTATATTGATCCTGCCAAGATCTTAAATGAACATGCTTAATGAAACAAGGTATGGAACATTTATGTGTATAAGTCTTTCATTAATATGCTCTTACGTTACAAACTAGCTATTTTAATATAGGAAATACTTATTTTTTTAGAGTATTGTATCTTTCCATATAAAAGAGTTTAGGGATATTTATGAAATGTATTATAATAAGTAAAAAATGTGTCTCAAAGAAGACTTTGATTCAACCATTAGTTTAAATGTATACAGGAAAGATGACACACCATCATTTTATTTATTTTTTTATTAGATGTTTTCTTTATTTACATGTCATACAATATCTCCTTTCCAAGGTTTCCCTCCAAAAACAAAATAAAATAAAATAAAATAAAATAAACAAAAACAAAAACAAAAATAATCCCTGTTCCCTTCCCCCCTCCCCCTGCGCACTACTCCACCTTCTCCTTCTTCCTGGTCCTGGCATTCCCCTACACTGGGGCATAGAACCTTCACAGGGCCAAGGGCCTTTCTTCCCATTGATGACCAACTTGGCCATCCTCTTCTATACATACGCTGCTGTAGCCATTATTCCCAGCATGTGTACTCTTTGGTTGGTGGTTTAGTCCCTGGGAGCTCTGAGGGTACTAGTTAGTTCATATTATTGTTCATCCTAAGGGACTACAAGCCCTTCAGCTCCTTGGATCCTTTCTTTAGCTCCTTCACTGGGGACCCTGTACCCAGTCCAATGGATGGCTGTGAGTCTCTACTTCTGTATTAGTCTGGTAGTGTTAGAGCCTCTCAGGAGTCAGCTATATCAGGCACCTATCATGCTCCACTATGTTCATAGCAGCCTTATTTATAATAGCCAGAAACTGGAAACAACCCAGATCTCCC